>NC_073745.1:33621948-33944448 GCF_029784135.1 Toxorhynchites rutilus septentrionalis
GATGAAGTATTTCAGCTAGTATTAAGCTTCAAATTGAGTTTATGTCATTCCGTTCAAGTGTAAATAGTTTTGACTGTAGATTAATGATAACATGTTCTGAATCACAACACTGTATGAATGGGAATACCAATTCCCTGACGAATTGTGTCATTGCTATTCTGAACTATTCAGTTATGTGTCATCTTTATACGCATATTGTGCATGACTTGTCTTCTAATATCTTCAAATAAAACTGTCATCGTTTCCATAAAAGTGAAACTCATTTCTTCGATATCAATTACAGTTGGAAACTTTGTCCTAATTATGTGTAATGACGAAGGACCGAAAGTGCAAAAGTGTGCCATTGCGAACAAAGCATCGGTTCTCGATTGGAAGCATCTGTCCTGTTTTTAGCGACTCATACAGCGGCTGCGTTCGGCACATCGCATTGGATCTTCAAAACAAAATTATGCAATTTCCGCCTTAAGGTCACAATTGTATCCATTGGAAGTAACCATGCTATTAAACGCACCCAACAGCCTCCTGCTGCCTTCTTTGTCCTCGCCAAACGAAAATGTAACGAAACGGGAAATAACAGATCGTTCAACCCACCGCTCACTTCCTCGATTCCCTTCTCAGCAGCAGCAGCAGCAGCAGGCCAATGCTCTCCTTCGTTTTACAGTCGAAAGAATAAAAAAGCAACGGTTTCGATAAATGACCATCACCTGTTTCCCTTCTGCACTATTAACTCGGAAACGGAGATAACGTTGCTCGGTTCGCCTGCTCTTAAGTGCTTCCTCGAAGGGCAAAGTGACATTGGTCTCGAAGTGAAAAATGCTAGAAGCAATCGAGAAACGAAGTGAGAAATTACCCGATAATGTCAGCTTAGCGAGAGTGCAACATGCGACTTACATCGAAGCGGGCGGGGAGAGAGCAAAAGTTTCAAGCTGATTAGCGCGCTGAAACGGTTTATGTCGTACTCACAGGTGAAAATAAAAACAAAAACATAAGTGAAGTGGTGATGAAGTGAGAGCGCCGCCAGCAGCAGCAGCCGCAGCAGCGTGTGTTCTGCCAATGTGTTTTACCAATGTGACGAACACAAAGGAAGTAAACATCTGTCACGCGCGGTTTTTTTACGGTTTGTTTGTGGTTTTGGTGCGTTTTGATAGTGCGTGGTTGAAAGTTTGGTATCACGCAATTGTCGAACAATAACAATGCGAACGATCCGAGAGAAGAAAAAAAAACACACGCATTCGAGCGACGAAGATGATGTATCAAGTCAGGCAATTGAGCGTTACATATGGATCAACCCGAAGGACAAACAATCGAAAGACATGACGCTCAATAACAACAAGCATTTGATAGACTGCAACCAACAGACCGTAGATAATATACATTCGAAATTAGGTACCGTGACTGCTTGAATATTCAACCCCTATCTGTATGTGCTGTGACTACTAATTGCTGCGAACGCTAAGGTGGTGGCTATGCTCTTGGCGAGAATCTGAACCTTCTTTTCGCTTTCATCCGGTTGTTGGAACTTTTTTTCCTCTATTATGACAACGCCACACGAGAAACGAAAAATAGCTGAAATTCCATCTGCGCTCATGGAAATTTGCATCGCTCGAGGATGGTTTAAAACAGAACAGACAAACTGTTGAGCTTATATCTATGTGACAAATTTCTTGAATGAAGGGAACGTGTTCTTATTTGAATGCACGATTATCAGCTATTGGCTTCACAACTTGAACAGAGAATTTCTTTCGCTTGAGCGAATTATTCTGAGTGTGAATACTGAAGGTGCTCATACACTGTTTGACTAAAGCTAAATATTTGATACTTTTTTTTATTCCATTTAGTTTTTTTTTCGGTTGATTTGGCACCTCAGCTGTAACGGAGGTGGATTTATTCGTGTACTTTTTATCTTATCGATAACATGTGACAAATTACACAATGTTGCCTTTTCGGCGTAAGAGTATTCCTATTGTTTCACCGTTGACAGTTCGACCGTACGAAGCGGGACAGTTGATATGAGAGGCTTCCATTATTATGTTATTAATAGCACCAATGATCCGATGTTCTTTGATGGGAACAGCAAAACGTGAAGTGAAGCTGGACCATCGTCACCTGATTATTGTTGTGTTGACGTAGTAGCTAGAATAACACATAAAGATGGTCAATTGAGGTCAATGATAATGTGGGACGCTAACCATTCGTCCACGGGAGCACTTGTTTAATCTGAAAGACCCTGTACTTAATTGAGATTTCTTATGCCAGTTAAGGGGGAATTGTAGTGTAGAGACACGAATCTCGGACGTTTTTTCGAGCTCCATATAAATAAAACAAAGAATATTTTTACTATCCATTATACCATTATTTGTTCATCTATCGTTTAACAATAAAACAAAAATTGAACAGAGAAAAAATATTCATAACTAGAATAGTTAAGAGCTGATGAAGTGAGAGAGTTAAAAAAAAGTTGTGCCATGGCGTAAACGTTTCCAGCTCTTCTGGTTATTTGAAACAAAAAAATCAGTAAAAATGCCGCTATCGCATGAACCTCGGACAAGTCAAAAACATATTTTTTTTGACAAAATGACGGCCGTTTGAAAAACAAAATGCTGTTTAGAACGTTCTTACTTACGTTTCCCGATTTTTTTTAAATAGGAAAATTAAAATGAATTCGACATGAATCGGTTCAGTAGAACACAGATTCAATTTGCCCGCGTTGTTCACCACCGCCTATGCCAGTTTCGATGGGAACGACCACGTCAAGTCGGAGGACAGATTTTGCAACGCAAATGCCTGACAGAACAGAAAGAATTAGACCAGAAGCAGTTAGAGTTGGAACAGAGGCAATTAGCTCTGCAGAGAAAGCATTTCCAGGAGAGATACAAGCTGGGTCGCTAGCTGATGAATCTGCAAGTGCAAGAAGAAGTATCTCGAGATAGCATAAAGCTTGTGCAAGAATGGGTAGATGAGCACACCACTGCGAAGCAGAAATCCTCCGTACGACCTTCATGTGCAACGAAGTTTCATCCAACCCCACATAACGGCTGGGGGAAGAAAGATTCATGTACATGTATTTAAGTCCGCTCGTCGAGAGCCACACACAATGAAATTCATGCATAGCATCAATCCCATTTAGGAATGAAATAAGCGCGATTTTTGCGCGTAAACCTGAGCAACATCACTTCTCTCTCTCAGTTCATATCTCTCCCTTTCAAGCTCCCTCAGAGCGTATGCCGCACCCCATCACGATTCTCAAGAGGATTTTTATGTGACCTTTTTTTCTTTACGGGGAGTTTCCAGTTAACGCGGATTTTCCAATTAACACGGTTTTTTTTACGCGGATTTTCCAATTAACGCGGTTTTTTTTACGAGGTACGTATCCCCCGCGTAAAAAAAACCTGGGTGTACGCCAGTTTGAAAAAACTAGTTTCCAGAAAAACGCGTTTGAAGTTCATTGTTATGGCCGCACCAGGTTAGATACCGCATCACTAAAATGGCTCTTAGTCGGTAAACAATAGGATTTTCGATAAGTCCTTTTGAGGCTACATTCTTAAATGCCTAAACTACAGAAATATGAAGGAAAAAAAATTGAAAATTTTGAAATTTCTAGACTAGAATACTGCCTTAACACGCATTGTATGTATTCTGATTGGCAAGCTCAGAAGCATGACCACAGTTGCGTCTCATCCGCCTGTTCAAACTGTTCATAGGAGGGAGGAGGGGTCTCACACTATCATAAGAACCTTCCCCGACCCCAAAAACCGCTACATACCAATTTTCATGTCGATCGGTTCAGTACATTTCGAGTCCATAAGAATTAGACAGACAGACAACATTCCATTTTTGTATATAAGGTTGGGGAAAAAGAAATGTATTTCTGATCGAAATTTGACGCTTTATTTAACATACTTAAAATTATCCAATTTAAGTCAAATATGCGCCGTTTAGCTCGCAAACTTGTTGCCATTTAGAAGGCAACTTCATTATAAATTATTCATCGATCAAACCAACGCTGTGCTGTGCGAATCGTTATAGTATCGGGTCCATAAACTACATGAATTTTCCCGGCCGCTTTCGTTGCAGTTTTACCTCGCAGGTAGTAAAAACGTAAAATATGGCGAATTTCTTGCTTGGTGGACTCCATCTTTCACGAGCTATAACTTGAGACTAAAAGATCGGACACAACAATGCGAAGTTTATCTCGATGAATCGCAGGTTATCGCGGAACCACAAAAAGTATCGCCAAATATCCCGATATCAGAAAGGGCATTATGTTAAAATGGTTCCAGAAAACCATCAAATACAAATGCGCTTGGAGCGGAGAATGTTGTCTGTGTTTTTGTTAGAAATGGTCAGAAAAGATAGACGTTTTATCTTGAATTAAAGCAGAAAAAATAATACAATCAAGCATTCCAAAAGACGAGACATGAGTAGCATCATCATCCCTCGCCCATTCTTACAAAAATTGAAAACTATGAAACATGAGGAAAGCCACAGTTATGATGAAGGTTAAATAATGCTAGTTACTCTACTAATTTGTGTATGATTTAGTATATCCAGATTGTAAACCAGATTGTTTCTCTTTCTCTCCACAGCAACACACTGCTATACGTGAAATTCTTGCTGCTATGGGCGTTCGTAATCACCGCTGACTTTCTACTCGAGTTCCGTTTCGAGTTTCTGTGGCCATTCTGGCTGCTCCTGCGTTCAGTTTATGACTCGTTCAAATACAAAGGGCTGGTGAGTAATAATCATCATATACGGAATACGCAAATTATCTGATCGAGACTGACCATATCAATCAATCTTTCGCACCAGGCTTTCTCGGTCCTGTTCGTCTGCATAGCCATCACATCCGATTTAGTGTGTTTGTTTTTCATCCCAGTGCAGTGGCTGTTTTTTGCGGCCAGCACCTACGTCTGGGTGCAGTATGTTTGGCACACAGGTGAGTTCGCTTGCGGCTCAGTTACACTCCGTTATCGTTGACACTTGGATTCTTTTCTCGCTTCTCAGATAAAGGAATCTGTCTGCCGACCATCATCCTGTGGATATTGTTTGTCTACCTTGAGGCGGCCGTCCGATGGAAGGATAGTCGAAACATACCACATCTAGATCTCTGCCGGCCGTTCGCGGCCCACTGGTACTTGGATCGAACTTTGATTGATGAGTTAACTGTCTGAGTAACGTGTTGCTTCGTTTCAGCATTGGGTACCCCGTGGTGACGCTCGGGTTCGGCTTCAAAAGTTACGTTGGCTATCGAATAAGGCAACGCAAGCAGCGTGAGGTGGCCAAGGACAATGACTTCTATATGCAGCTGCTGCAGGAAGCTCTGCCCAAGGATGAATCCGCCGCGAATCATGTTGGAGTGAGTGACTCGAACACAGCACCCGATCAGCAAGATCACCAACTGTCGCCGGCTCAGCAGAAGGAGCTATCCGTGACGGCGACTGTTCAAAGCAACAGTGGTAGCAATTGTAGCAACAACACCAGCAGCAGCAGTAGTGGAGCAGGTGGAGGTGGAGGCACTCATAGCATACATCACCACCACAACAACAATAGTAATAAGAATGCTCAAAACCATAACAAATCACAGAGCAATGTAACGCCCTCGAGTCATGTTAATGGCCACGCTGTTGGGGGGTCAAATGTGACGACGCCCAGCAATAATGGGGGAAACAGCGGAAGTAGCACGATGAACGGTGGTGTCAACCACACAAAGCATCTGCATCGGAAGAGCCTGGATAAGGAGGGCTCCAGTTCAATTTGCGGGAAGGCCAACAATTATTCATATCATCAGAATAATAACAGTAATAGCACAAAGGAAAGCTCGCGATCGAATGATAGTTCTCATACGAACGGTGCTGTCATGTCTCCGAAGGAGAAAAAAGACTGTGACTCAACGGGTCAAAAGACCCATTTTGATAGTCCCGTTTCAGCTGGCTCGCAAACAAGCAGTAGCAATAACAAATCTACGCAAGTGAACGAAAACAACAACAGCCACGAGAGCGGGGGAGGTCGTAATAAAAACCAGCAGCAGAACGGCCACGTTGTCAACTACGATATGGAACTTCAGCAGCAACAGCAACAGCAGCAGCAGAATAACCACATCGAAAATGACACTCCACCCGAACCGAAAACTAGTCGATCCGGACGGAAGAATCGCGTTAAACAGAAGGAAAACACTAACCATCTGGCGGCGGTCCGGATGGCAGCCACCCTCGCGTTAGCTTCCTCCATAACTACTTTAACAACTACGGCTGCGACGTCGTCGACGGTGACTACGACAACTTCGACACTAACTTCCAAAGACAATCACTTGCCACATAGTAATGAGCAGCAGACTCCGGCCGGAAACGGTTCTGTTTCGAACAATACTCAAAGCGGTGGCGTCAATAGCAGCAGCAGCAGCAGCAGCAACGGTAACAGCACTTCAACGACGACCAACTCGTGTGTCTCAACCACGACGACTGCAACGGTTGCCTCTCAGTCGGTGCCGGTGAGCAAAGTGTGCGAATCTTGTAGCCGACTCGAGGCGGACGGAAAGAAGCTACGCTCCGAAATTAGCAGCCTGAAGCAGAGCGAAAACGAGACGCGCCAACGGTACGAATCTAGCAACAATAACATGAAGTCGTGTTTGCAGGCAAAACAGAAAGAGTGCGATGAGCTGCAGAATCGGTAAGTTTCCTCGAAACGGATGGGGATAACCTTTTTAATTGCTATGAGTATTTTGTCTCCTACAGATACCAAGATTTGTCCAGCCAGCGCCAGCAGGAACGCCAGAATCTCCAGACGGTAGAGCGACGACTTGGCGAAGAACGACGCCACCGGCAGTCGTTGGAATCTCAGCTGCAGAATGAGCGCAAACATCGGAAGCAGGCGGAAGAGAAAGCGGCTCGTGCCGAGTGCGGCGAGCAGTGCAAGCTCAAGCGCCAGCAGATGGACATGGAGATTCAGAAGCTAAGGCGAGATCTGATCAACTCGGAGGACGCGAAGCACAATGCCGAGAAGCAAAATCGCAACATCGAGCAGGAGGTGAGTACATCAGCAGAAGTTTGATCGATTGAAATAATAATGGTTTTCATACTTCAAGATGCGTAAATTTGAGGTGCAGTTAAGAAACCGCGAGTCTCAGCAAGGTACCGAGGTGCTGATGTCTGCGTTGGCTGCAATGCAAGACAAGAACGCTACTTTGGAGAAAAATTTGTCCGCTGAAACCAGAGTCAAGCTGGACTTATTCTCGGCTCTCGGCGACGCAAGACGGCAACTGGAAATCACTACCGGTAAGTATCAGTTCAAACGTTTTCAGTTTAAGTGCCATGTGTATCAGTTCGACACGTCGAGGGAGAGGTTTTCAGAGTGACCGCTCTGGATGGTTTGGATACGCATTTGAGGTTATATGGCAGCGTGTTACTAATTAAATCCACTGAATGGGTTTAAATTTTCAGGCCAGGAACGAAGATATGAGATTTGATTTGATGCAAATTTTGATGAAGCTGAAAAAATATGAAACTGGAGAAACTGGAAAATTTTGAAAAAAATGGAAAAGGCTGGAAGAATTGAGTTTTTTTTTTAATTTTTTTCTCAATTTCATTTAATATTAGAAATAAAAATTAGGATATACAGTGACAGTGTCAGTCCCCCTTACTCCACGCGGCGGGTGACGTGACATAGCAAAGTTTCTCACTTCATTGTGCATTGAGGATACGTTCATTGAGATTCATTCGATAACATATGAGGATACGACTTCAAATCTCACCTAGGGACAAACTTTAGTCACGCCGTTCGCCTACGGGAATGCAGTGACTTGGGCCATCTCACCTGATTCGCCGCGCGGAATAAAGGGGAGTATGTAGTATTGGTACCGTGAAGCACCCATATACCGCTCAGCTAAGACAATATTTAACGTTTGTGTACTCTAAAAGCTACTGCTTACGCGTTTATAATCCTCTTTATTCCGCGCGTCGTGTGACGTGAGATTGTAAAGTTTACTACTTTATTCTGGAAGCCGCTTTATTGTTTAGCTCCTATTTGACGCTCGAGTCGATAACAAATGAGGACACGACTTCAAATCTCACCTAGTGACGAACTATAGTCACGCCATTCGCCTACGGGAATGCAGTCACTTGAGCCATCTCACGCCACTCGCCGCGTAGAATATGGAGGAATGTTCTTAAATGTACTACTTGGTTGGCATTCATTCCACTACTGATAAACATACGGATGAGAGCGTTGCTGTATTCATACCACCTACACTGCGTTTCACAACTATAGAACCACTCATTTTTTCTGAGTTTCCAGAGATATGTAAGGATTCTGTTGAATTGAAGTATATAGTGTATATAATAACTATCTTCAATTGAAAGACTGGCCATTTGAACTTTATTGTTGTGTTCAGGCGCAAAACATTCAAAAAACAAGAAATCCAGTGTTTCATAACTATAGAACCAAATAGGAAAATTCTCACTCCTTTTCAAAATTAACCCAATTTTGCATGAATTACAATAAGTTTCTAATTCATAGGTCATCTTTTGTTCTTAGTCAGTTCAAATATCCCATTCGGGGTAGTTTTGACCAAGCTGCGCCATGTTGTAGTGTGTATCTCGTTCTACGCAGAGGATACTGTTCTTTTAAGCTCTTCAAATCACTCATACTGCTTGGAAGTTGAATTTACTATTCGTACGATCACTCCTCATAAGTTCTTGATAGGGTTTTGATCTGGTAAACATGCTGACTAGTCCAAAATATGAAGCCCTTATTCATCAAACCATGTCATGACTTTCCTGATTTTACGAATTGATGCCAAATTATCCAATTATCACATTATTTTTGATGTAAAAACATCAGTAAATAATTCTGAAGTACTTCGTTGCACTTCTGACTGTTCATTCGTGTTGATGGTAAGCTACCTAAACCAGGCTTTTTTGAGAAAATTCTCCCCAAACCATACAAATCCCATCACCAAAGCTGCGGGTCCAAAAATTGACGTGGAAGCTAATGGCATGGGTTTCACTATTTGAGGAGAATTTCTCTGATTAAAAGAAGTCTAATTTGAATAGAATTTCTTCATACTGGAAGGACTTACGGAACGTGTCATGTAATTTTTCAACTCGGTACTTTGCAGGTGGCAGTTTGATGGTTTGAGGAAAATATTTTCAAAACGTCCCGGTTCGGATAGCTTTGCATCAACACTAATGTACATTCTGAAGTGCAATGAAGTACTTCTGAATCATTTACTGATGTTTTTGCATCAAAAACACCGTAATAATTGTTGTAATTTGACATCAATTCATTACATCCGGAAAGTCAAGACATGGTTTATTGAATAGGGGCTTCAGATTCGGGACAGGTCAGCTTGTTTACCGGATCAAAACCCTATCAAGAACTCATGAGGAATGATCGTACGAATAGAAATGCAGCTTCCAAGCAGTATGAGTAATTTGAAGAGCTTAAAAGAACAGTATCCTCTGCGTAGAACGAGACACACTACAAAATGGCACAACTTGATCAAAACCACCCCGAATGGGTTATTTGAACTGATTGAGAACTAAAGATCACCTACGAATTAGAAACTTATTGTAATTCATGTGAAATTCACGTTAATTTTGTAAAGGAGTGACAGTTTTTCCATCTGGTTCTATAGTTTTTATATGGAATTTTAGTTTTTTATATGTTCGCGCCTGAACACAAGAGTAAAGTTCAAATGGCCAGTCTTTTAAATGAAGATAGTTATTATATCCTACTCTATAGACTTCAATTCAACCGACTTTTTTCGTATGCCTGGAAACTCAGAAAAAATGAGTGGTTCTATAGTTGTGAAACGCAGTGTATAATGATGGAGAACATTTTGCACCTTTTGGTCCTAATTCCAACCGGCAAAAACATAATTTTCCTTATTCCGTGAATTGGTGGTCTTAATTCCAATAATCAAATTGTTACAATAATGAATCGTTTTAAATAGTAGATTTTATAATGTTTTATGTTGTAAACAAGTTCAATGAGTCGAAATAAATAATCGAATGAATTACAGTAGTAATATGTCATTTATTTATTGGCAACACAGCTTGTGATGAATATGCTTCACTAGTTTTTCCAATAAGACCAGAGTAATTAACAGCATCGGGATCTAATGGATACAATCCACATCGCCGGAAATCGTTGATCGACGTCGATTGTTGGTTCGTCATTCTATCCACAGCTTTTGAGTGGTCGGAAATAGTTGACGTCCAAAAGCTATGTGATTTGAGTGGAATTTTGTGGAAGACAAACCAGGCAAAAGACAAAATTTCCGTGCATAGCAGCATCGTTTCATAAGATACACGTGACTTATGTTCATTTTGGAAGAGAGTAATAAGGAACGATATTTCCTGCAGGACAAGCTAAGGGTAAACAACATACTTGAGAAACAAGAACAATCCGGGACATCCAACTCGATGCCGTTCTTGCTGTTGTAGCGTGCAAATTTCACCGCTACGGTTCCGCCACTGGTTCGAGGATTTCTACTAGGCGAGTGGCTTAAGCGCCACCTCTAAGAGGACTACTCGCGCAATATTTGCCCGGCAAAGAACCAGCCTTGAAGCTGGCCTCGAAAAATTAATCAGAATCGCTCAAACAGTAACTCTCCCAAACTATTTCTACTCGCGTTCCGATGACTTACTCGGCTGACAACAAAGGGATCTGGGTACCCGGATCTACCTGGAGAAAAGAACCAAGAAAAGAATCCTCTGCTGTTCAAATATCACCTCTTGCTTCAGACGCAACAGTGAGACTGAAGACGTAAACTCAAAAAACATTAATTAAACTACCACGAACGAACGACTTAAACGGTATCCCCAAAAGAAAAAAAACGAAACTAATTACATGACCTAATAAATAAACATTTATTAATTTCACAACATTTATTCTCCTAATTCATATATATTCGTATCTCTATTCTAAATTATCCCCCACTGTGCCACGTGCGTCTCCATGGGTCAAGCATAGTCGATTTTATAGTGATCACTTTTGATAATTTGAAATACCCACCCACATGCCCATGTCGTATAAAGGGTTGGGTATTCAAGATTTGACACAACTTCCACTACTAGCTCTGGTCGGAGTGCTGTGTGACGTAGCGCTCCCTTCCGACGGAAATAGTCCTCGTTGGGAACTTTGATGTCAGATCGTGGGGTTCGGTGTCCTTTGCGATGTGCCGAGCCATGAAGGAAGTGCCTGTTCCAGAATAAATAGTCCCACATAAACCGCCATCGAACGACTGTTCGACGCAATAAGTTTTTGCTCAACCATAGAAAAAGCTTAACTTTACCTGATGGAGCTTTCTGCACAAGCACAGACACTTAACGAATTCCTAAATAATGTAAGGTGAAGGTGGAAGCTAGCCACAATGGCGCTCATTTCTTTCATTTCCCTCCCTCACCGCTCTCCCGAAAATCAATAATTTTGCGAAGCCGGTATCCTATTTTAAATGAATTGGAACGAGCTGATTTCGCTCACTCAATGTGCTACGCTTAACAGTAATCTCTTTGTGTTCACGGGGAATCCAGCTTTAACTTGGGCTAACAGACGAAGTACCTGAAAAATCGGAGTTGCCAAATGTGATATAGTTTATGACGATTATTTCCCCACAAATGTGACATATGCTCTCAGTATGATATATTCACAGAATCTTGGCAATCGATTGAACAGAATATTCCATATTCTCGAATAAAACGACCGAAGCGGCCAATTGACTTGGTCATTTCGTGAGATAACACGCTCACCAAACTTGGTTTTCAATAAATCGATTGTTAAATTCGTTGTGTGGCTTGTGGCGCCGTCCTGTTGAAACCACGTATTGTCCAAGACCATATCATCCAATTCGGGCCAAAAATATTCGGTTATCATTGAGCGGTAGCGATTCCCATCCACAATAACGTGCCGGTCTTGATCATCGCGGAAGAAGTACGGCCCAATGACGCCGCCGGACCATAAACCGCACCAAACCGTATTTACGTATTTACGTGGTTTGGAAAGAAAGAAATCTTGCGAGACCGAGGGGGAGAAACAGATCAAGACGGACACGTCGATGTAGACTTGAGGACTACTGATTCGTATGTATCTCGCTCGAACTCTTGTGGGCTGCAAGATTTCGCTGAGTTTCGGAAAATCAGTAAACGCAGTGGTTCACTCTCGAAATGCAAGTGTTCATCGGGACACCGCGAATGCAAGTGCTTTGTTCAGTAATTTTTTGGCTTATATATACGCTGCTTAACCTAAGAAATCTACCTCCTAAAGCATGAGAGAATTTCCATTTCCCTCTTCCACATCCTTCTTTTATCGATAATCTTCTCGGGCCGATAAGCGGTCGATCCTGGCATAGAATGATCATATATTTCCCAATGGAAATTCCTAGAACATATTTATTCCTTTTTCGTCTAGTGGTCCTACAACGCTAAGATCGTAGAGCAACAATTAGATTTTTACTGTTCCCGTCCCTTCGCTATTCTGCATACAACGTGGGAGGAATTCTCCGATGCTTTTCTTTGTTCTTTTCATTCGAGGTCGTAAATCTTGTTCTATTTTGGTCTTTCTACGCTCCTTCGGAGAAATGTTATCTTCTATTTGGAAGGCAAGCGTATCGCGCTTACAGATAAGTGCGCGCAATATTGACACTGTTCATTTGAGCAATGACAATCGATCTTGTCGAATCAATTTTCTAAACGGGATCGATCCACTGATTGAATCGGTACCAAAGAATCGATCTTTAAAAATCAAAAGCTTTTATTCCAATTTATCTGCTTATTCTATAGGATTGTCGTCTTTTATTTAAACAGGGAATACGAATTACATATTTCATAAATATCTATCCAAATATCAAAAGCATTTTTTTTTTCTCAGCGTCTGTCATGTAACAAAGTCGATTCTTGATTTCGGCGCCAGTTCTAAAAAACTACCATTCGCTTGGAATTGATGTCAACATCTAGTTTAGTGATCTTATAAGCCACTGGTTACAGTACATCTCTCAGTAGCTGCCGCTAGTTCAGTATCTGTCAGCATTTGTACTGAAGCAAATCGTAGAAGAAGCGATCCAAATGTTGACATTATTATTATAAAAATTTATTAGGTGGTCTTTGGTGAGATTCAAATCGATGTATACTGGAAAACAAATCTACAAAAAGTTTTTCTAAGATCGAAAAAATCGAAAGCAAAAAAATCGATTTTCTCGATTTTCTCGAGCACAAAAGATCGATATAAAAAATCGAAAATCGGAATGAAAAAGATCGATCTTCTAAAAATCGATCTGAGATCGCCCAATCCTAATCTCGACTTGTTGTTGGATCGTATATCTTTCCATTATGAAATGACAAACCTTACTGAAGAGAAATGTCAAGAGAGCGGGAAAAAATATGGCGTCGTTTGCTGTCCCTATCGGTCTACTTTTGTAGCGTCTCTATTAAATACCCGTTACAAATCTAACCTTCACTCATCTCTGAGATAGTTTTTTTTAATCGCAGAGCAATGGAGTCGGAGTCCGAGTCAGATAGAATTTCATTACATTAGGAGTCGGTAATTTTTTTCCGACTCCGACACCGACTTTTGGTTGGTTGACCTATTGAAATCAAAATATTCATATCATTAACACGTTGAGTGCCACGATTTTATAGGGACTCTATGGAAATTTTTAAACGTATTAGGGCCATCGTTTCTTATCGTAGTGGAAGTTTTTTTTTGTTCGGAAGGGAATGTTTATAAGCTTATATGCTTATATAAGTTGCCTTTATTATCATATGTTATACTGTCAGTTACCGGTGACTGACGCATCCTGAGCGAAAACTCGGTGTCAGTCACTGACGTGGCAGTCAACGTGTTAAACAAAATTTTATTTCATTAGACGGAAACTTTGAATATGCTTTTTTAATAATGTGAACTAAAAGGTAATAAAACTTTGCAAAAACACCGTAGAACAGCAAAATTATCCACTTTAACGATACACCTTAACCAGGGGCCGTCAGATTCTCCAAAATTTAGGAGACTGTAAGAACAGGTAATGTAATAATTCAGTCTACGGACAATGTCATAAAATGGGACCAACCAATTTGGAGACGTTTTTCCATTTTCCAATACACGCCGAAAGCAAAACAAATTAAATCAACAATCACCTGCATTCTATCATCGCTTGGCCATCACCACTTCTTGATCCACTGCAGATATACAGCAATACAACAAATTTTGGGTCTTGTTGTGATGCGTTACGACATTTATACAGGACAAACGTTAGATTGTATCTGTGAAATCATAATAGGGATTCGTGAAAAAAGAAAATATAATCGTCTTCATCTTAATTTATGTCAGTAATTCATGAGCGAATCTATTTGTGACGATCACTTGATAGACACAATGAAACCTAAAAATATGTGAAAAAAGAATCGGTTTTGTTCTTATTAATCTCTTATGCACCGTACAAAGATGCTTTGAAAAATTTTGAAGTCAGATCTTCGAGCCTCCATGAAAGTAGATTTGGCTGGAGCAATTTGATGTTAATTTTTATTGTGTAATCAGAGAAAATCGTAAATAAAACGTTCTAATGAAAAACCTGGTTTCGAACTATTCAATTTTTGTCAGCGGGAGTCGGTGTTATTAAGAACCCCCGCAGACTGCAGACTTTTGTTGGCCGATAGTTTGATCGGTCGACTTAATCAGTACGGAGCGATATGCATATGCGCACACTACACCGATTCAGTATCGGTCGATAAAAAAGTTTAATGGGTTTCCATGCGTGTAGGCATGCTTTCGAGTTATTTCTTTGTTTCATTTATCAATTCCTTCTCAGATTTCGTGAAGCTTTGACATCCACTTCTCGCTGATTGTCAGCCACAGCAGCACCCTCTTGGGGACCTTGGTGTGTGAAATAAACTTCATTTCGGAGCTCACTTCCTTCGGGGGGGAAGTAACATAGGTCTCGTCATCCATCACCACCGCCATGTCGCGATTCGCCGGGAAAATCGACTTGACCATCTTATTCAGCCGCTGCCGCTGCGTCATTGCCTGTAACTCCGAGACCAGTGGAAGGGACTTCCGCTTCCTGACATGTATGTTCATGTTCGCCAGGTACTTTTTCACTGTTTGGCCGGTTGCACCGACCTCCCGGCCAAGCTCACGCAGTGCCGTAGCCACTTTTCCCTCGATCTTCCTCTTCAGCATCCTTTGGAGCCTCTTGTCACTCAGGTTCATCAGCCGTTCGAAACCGGACTTTCATTCGATGCTCCGATTGTTGTCCAATAGTGTCAAGATGTTGTAGATGCCGGAACGAGCGTATCTGGCGTCCACAAAGTGTCGCACGATGTCCGTTTTCGACGCGGCGGGATACCGTTCTTTGAATGCGCACACTTCTGAACGGAGTTAGAGTTCGACTGATAGAGCTGTCAAATGTTTTCTGCTGAATTATGGGTTACTATGATTGAACAAGGCTTTCTTGTTGAACTGAAATGTTTCTCCTTCTACACTACCATCGAACTCGCGGACGAAATTTTGATGAAACGGCATTGAAGAGAAAACCACCTCACGGTCAACCATTCATTTTTTTCATATGACGATTACAACTCTCTTCAAACTTCAGTATCTATCACACCACGCCACGTATCACGTATCACTTCATACCTATAAAATGGTGCCAATGAAGATGGTCATCTCGAGTTTCGAAAAGTTACCCCATAAACAATGTTCACCACCTCGGAAAAACACCCTATGCAAAATATCAGCTCAATCAGACTTAAGGGAGAGTGGCGCAAAGCGGCCAAAGTTTGATTTTCATTTTTTTTTGTCAAAAATCGGCACTTTGGGATTATGTTTTTTTCGGAATACGAAACGAAAAGTTTGGGTTTGGGTGCCAATAAAAATAGTTATCTCGATTTTTCATTGGGAACTTACTACGAAATGTTGATTTGCACGATAATATACCCTATGCAAAAAAGTAGCTGATTTTTCGATTTTCAAAAAACTCAAACTTTGACCGCTTTGCGGCACTCTTCCTTAAGTCCGATTGAGCTGAAATTTGGCATAGGGTGTTTTTTTCGAGGTGTTGAACATTTTGTATAGGGTAACTATTTAAAATTTTAGGGTCGATTTTTTCCCATACATTCATTGGTACCCTAGTGGCCATACTTGATACTCGGCGGAACTACGGTTAGAATACCACTATTACACCATACCACATTGTAGGACCTCTCATACGGAGGGTATGGCTCATCTAGCGTGTGACACACACGCTTCACAGTGTAATGCTGTGCTACATACTACTAGGCGCAGGAACTTACTGATACCAGTGAGAGAGTATGACCGCCGATGTTGATGGGGTACTAGGTAATGGGTGGCAGTCTTCCGAAGCCGATGTTGATTTGTTTCAATAGTCACGAGTGTAATGCTGTGCTAAATACATTAAGGCCCAGAATGAACTATTGCAATAAGAGAAGCCACCTGGTCAAGACGTTTATTTCTTAACTAAGGAGCCTTTCTTGCTTCTTTTCTTCCATGTCCTATTCCTAGCAACCTGTACCTTTGTTCCCACGGTATTCAGAGCGTGCGGTTCGTCAGTTCCCATATCTAGTCGTTCTATGGCTACTTGAGTTTCTGCTAGTGGCTGAGTAGTAGTGCCCTTAGGGGCTCAATTACCAAAATGTTTTTGAAAGGGGCTACAATAGTTGTCAGCACCAAAGACTTGTAACTCAAATATATAAAAACAACATGATTTCGCCTGTAAACTACACACAATCAAGCACATAAAATACACTATTGCCCTGTCGAGAACTCTAATATTTAGGCATGGCGTTGTATGTATTGATACAATTAAACAAACAATACCGGCTCTCACCTTTTTTTTTCACTTTCAGGTTCACTCCGTTCCAAGGAAAAGGAGATTTTAGACTTGAAGGCAAAGATCGTCCAACTGCTGGCAGTGATGCCGGCGATGCCAAACGAATCGCTCTGCATGACCGGTCCCGGTCCGTCCCCGAACGGGGGTGGATCGATGATGCGATTAACGGATGCTCCGCAGCTATTGCCACAATCCGCACTGAATGGCATCGCCGGTCAACCCAGTCCGATGTCGCACATCGTGATGAACAATCCGCCATTGATCAGTCAATTAGCCAATCTGGGCGTGCTGACATCCACGATCACGACATCAGCAGCTGCCGCCATGTCCGGGCCATCGATAAACGTTGTTTCCGGGGGCGGAATGATGCCATCTTCGGTTCAGCAAACGGTCCCGGGAGCTGTGGTGGCAACGTCTGCTGCGGATGTTGTCGGTTCCAACGGCCAAATAGTACAAATGCAAAATTCAAACAACTGTCCCTCCAATCTGGATCCAAATGCGTCGGTTTATACGCCCAAGAACTGCTCGTCTATGGTCGGTGGCACCGAGGCCTGACCGGCGGCCATGGAATTGCAACAATTCCTTCCGATCAGCAGTAATAGCACACCCTATCCGGGTCTCGATCTACTCAGAAATTCTGGCAACACCCAGTTCACTTCAACACAATCTCTCATGCAGCAAACACAACAACAGCAGCAGGGTCATCCATTCTCCTAAGAAGGACTCCCACACCAGTGTTTCACTTTGATCTCAAATCTCTGTCCGGATTCGGCGAAACGTTCCTACCCACTGTGTGTTGTAACCAACATGACGAACATGCAGAACTGTTGCGTATCTTGCTGAAAAAGAATACCGTGCAAATTTTAAAGAAACTCACGCTCTGCTCTTTATATATTTTTTAATTTGAATCAACTGAAGTCACTCTTTGTAAGCCCGATTAATTTCCTTAATTTTGAAATGAACGATACTCGTTACAATGTACTAACTTGGGCGACCATTGTCGTCCGTTTATCTCTCTTTAATGGTTTAAGAAACACGCAAACAAGATACACGAGAAGCAGATATTTAAAAACGTTTAGATTTGTAACACTCTAAGTACGCGATCGATCGCGATCGCAAGGGCTACGTGAAACGCTTTGATTTGTTCCAGGTTGGAAACATCTTACTGGTAATTCCCTCCCACAACATCTTCAATTTTCGATAGAATATCAAACCCAGCTGAGATGCAACTGAACTTTTCTCAAACCCCGCTAAATTCCAGCCGTTTAGGCCACGATAAAACTTATATCCGCACTCTCTACTCCTGGACAAACTAGGATCCAACACGGAGCAAAGGTTAAACTGAATTAAAACTAATAAAGAGAAAAAAAAGGAAAAAAATAAGAAATATTGTGATATTCCTATTACTTAAATTTAATGATTTAATTTTTTTAATTTTTAAAATTATAGCCTATTATTTATAAAAACAAGATAAACAAAACGAAGATGCGAATCAGCAACTAATTATCATTATTGTTAACTCGTTAACCGACGATTCGTGGTTAAATTTACTTGCGAGCATCTGCTGACGGAAGAATGTGTCATACGAGAGAAAGCTTTTTGTCGAGTCCACCGATAGGGGAGAGCCAGCAATTACCCTCCCAAACCAGCATTGTCTTCTGGTATCCCCACAAAGCATCCCAGCAATTTTGTCAACACAGGAAAACAACGCATTGCATTTGCAAATATCGATCCAATTGCTGAAGGGGATGGAGAGCATGAAAAGAGGGACTTGAATTTGAAACGCAAACAACACGTAATCTAGTTTAAGTTTGAACGGGAAGTTTACTGTGAAGATGGCGAAAACACACACACATAAGGAGACTCAAACTGATCCATGATAATGATGATGATGATGATACAGAAAACAGCAAATTTCAAATGAAGTGAAATAAGAAAAAAAACAACATGAACATACACTGAGAGCATGACTATTAGGCTCTCTGGCACAGTGACAAGCGAATGAAGAAAAAAGTATGATAAGAATAAACTGAAAATGCAAACATAAATGTGTTCCCTTAATGAAGCAAAAACAAGGAAAACTATTGCACATCTTGAGTTTGTTATTTTATGTTGCCGTCTGATTGAACTCTGGACGTATCCGAAGGCCCGCTTAGAAGTGAACCGTAAAAAAGGAAGTGATGAAACGAATGTAATAAGACACCTTCGCAACAGCAGTTTGTTTTCTCAGCGAACAGGAACACTGTACAGCATTTGAAACAAACTGTGAGCGATAAAACCGCCGAGTGCTCCAAGTGCTGCTTGCGACATAGGTCGCATTTTTTATTAATCAGTGGTTATTAGACTGTAATCTCACGTATGCCTTAAATGGGTGATAACCCATCCTGTGAGATGCGTACCGAAAGGAATGGACATCGATTTCTTCTGGTCGAAGACCTCGTAGACTATCTTGAATTACCATTGTGGAGCTGTTTTACATACATGCGGGTTACCTAAACGGGGTAAGTCCTTGGTATTCCTATTCATTCGCAACATGAAATACAATTTGCGGGTTAAATGTACCACTCTATACACCATTAGACCCAACTTAAAATAATATCCAATAACTATTCATTATTGTGTTACCGTCAAAAACAACTTCCCAACTTATAAAGTTGACTGACATCCTGGATAAAATCTTCACGCTCTTTAATGTTTCAGATTCCATCAGAATCATTGTCAGCATAATCAGGGCCTTACCATTTCACTTCAATTGACACATCGTCACTCAATTTTTGAGCCTATCGTCTTTCAATTTCATGCAAACTCCTGCAGGTTCGAAATAGCGCTACTAAACTTCACGCCAAATAAAGTAAAAATCACTTCACCAGCATACACTCTCGTTTCATTTCACGTTCATTTCATTCATTCTTCACTCTGAAGCGAAGTTATTAAATCGTCAAATGAAAATGCATGGTTCTTATATCGAATGAAAGTGTCTTGTTTCGAATGAAAATTTCGTTCGAGCTTGAACCGTATTCAGTGATGAACTGGCGAAGATGACGACGTGAAAGAAAGTGCAGTAGTCCAGCAGGCGTAATCAGTTGTCGGCACTGGTTACCTAATATGACCTCATATCCATTTTTTAATTCCACATTGATCGTCCTTTCACATGCGAAACTGAAAGTGACATATAGCTCATTCAAATGATGATGAATAGGACAGTTTCAATCGTCAAGTGAAATCGCTTGTTTTTAAGAAACGACGGCAAAACAAAAACGAAACCGAAGAATCGATGTTTCAGTATGCGTAGTGGATACACACAACCGAAATTGAAATTGGCTAAAGAGGAAGGTAGAAGTAAAAAAGTCATTTTCATATTTTAGATTCGAAATTGTCAAATCCTGACCACAATGCTTCCAGTAGTAAAGATTTATTAGCAGCAATTGATGCGTACATGGCCCCATATTGGAATGATTATCTCTCTCGATATCTAATTTAAATAGAGAGTTCGGAGATATAACCGTTTTACAGTGGAATTGTCGTACTTTTTTCTCAAAAATGGATACGTTCAAATTTTAAATTCATAACATTAACTATGATGGTTTTGCTCTGTTTCTAGAAATAAGCTTGGCTTATTTCTTATTATGATCTCCCTTTGCAAGAATTTAATATTTTACATTTTTTGGCTTTGGGTTATGGCTCATACCGAGGGGTGCTATTGGGAATCAATAAGTGCCACTCATTTTTTTACAATTGATCTTCAACCTATTTGAGGGATCGAAGGTGTCGCTTGTCATGCGAACATTAGAGGCGAAGGCCACTGTATTGTATCAGCCTCTGAGAGCTACAGTTAGCCGGAAGCAGCTTGCTGACATGTGCTCACTCCTTCCGTAGTATGATCTTGGGAGACTCACGGAACCGCCTTGGAGGAACAGTACGACGACAAGCGTTTATTGTTCTGGGAAAACAACACGTGCAGCAAACCTCCTGCTAAACTAAGTGCTTTTGACCACTCGTTTTGCACGAATTCACAATTGATAGATCGCAAGTGGAATGAAATCCTGGATCCCAACGGTAGTGATCACTTGCCAATCAAAATTTCTATCACCAATGGGTCAAAGGTAAAGAACGTGCTTATTGGCGAAAATTCGTAGAAGGTTTGGCGCGAGAAACGTCAATGAAAAAGTATGAAAAGTGGCTCGAAACATGAGAAATTGCTCTTAAACGAATGGGAGCGAAGAATATTCACATTGATGGATTTTTACTTTTGTACGCAAGATTTGTCCAAATTCCGTTCCCGCACAAAAAATTGTTCGAGATATACTACATGAGCCGAAAAGTCCTGGGATTTTGAATGAAAACAATCGTGGGAAAAGCTGTATTCATTCCTCAACATAGTTTCCTTCGTATAGCGAGTTTCCAACATTTCGATTCTCTTTCTGTTGTACGAAACGTCTAAGTTTTCGCAATATATCTCAATGCCACTCTGCAGACTGCCTACTGGACTCAGAAGAACGTCGAAAGAAGTCCACTCGATTACGATTCAACAACTCCAAACCGGCTGTTTTTGGTCGACGGTCAGCAAACGCGGCACCCATCGCGCGAATAGCTTTTTCATATCCAAAATATCGTGCGAAATGTATCCCACTCGTTCTTTTGGAATGCCTTCGGCCTCAAAACGAGTCGATGCACTTGTTTTTTTTTCGATTTCTGGGTTCGCAGCCTCTTTTGGTCTTCCAGAGCGAGGTGTATCTGCGGTGCTTGCACGGCCTATTTTAAATTCACTAAACCACCGATAAACTGCTGTTCTCGAAGGAGCAGAAGTGGAATAACATTTCGACAACCACGACATCGATTGTTTGAGTTTTTCCCATCAGAAAACAATGTTTGATTAGAATACGATATTCCTCTTTTTCCATTTTCTATACGAATGCTCAGGTAGTGACACTTAAACAACTGTAGTTTGTGAATAAATAAACGAAATGTCGTGAAACTTCACACATAAGCTAGTGACAGATGAACCTCTCGAAATGAATCTTGTTAATTTTTAGTGGCACCATCTGTTGAAAAATTCCGGGGACTTTTTAGCCCATGTAGTAGCATAAGATAGGTACGATCTTGATTCCGAATTTTCGATGTTAGAATTCTCCCTTGCGCTTCTTTCAAACAACAGTTCTGCTCCAGAGTCGGATAGAGTTTTGTTTAACTTGTTAAAAAATCTCCCTGATGTGGCGAAACATCGCTTGTTTACAGGGTGCGTGATTAATGTTTGCAGTAAATTTCAAATAGCAATTTCTCATGCTTGCGGAACAAGATTCAGATATGGATGGCAGCACTGGATAGCACTCGAAGAAATACAAGTGCCGTTCCAATACCGTAAAAAGAATCCAGCGAGGTCGATGAGGTTCGGGAAATCGGGTGTTTGGACTTCTCAATTCGGCGAGTAATGGCAAAAAAACTTTGGCCATAAGTCGTATGCACTACACAGAGGTCAATTCAAGAACTCAAATCACGGCGTCTGACGAAAGCTAAAAACTCCTGAGTCGGTTAAAATATTCTCATCATTTTTATTCTGTAATCTTTTTCTCTGATGAAAAACTTTTTTATTAAGGTTCAAAAAGTGAATCGAAAGAATAACAGGTGGCTTGCACCGGATTCCTATCGTCATGTCAACGAAGTTTCAAACCCATGTGATGATTGAAGGCGTAGTCTCCAGCGAGGAGGATGTAATGCCCCCGTATATCTTTGATCAAGGACTTAATGTAACAGCTGATGTATTCTATGTTCTACAGGATGTTGTTGTCCTGTGAATGAAGAAGGTTGCTGCTGCTTGTAATTTCATCTTCCAACCAGACGGAGCATCTGCTCATAATGCCAAGAAAACACAGAAATGACTTGCTGAAAATGTTCCGGAGTTTTGGGAAAAGCAAATTTGGCACCCTAGCAGCCCCGATATCAATCCTGTTGGCACGGGCACTTTGGCAACGACTCGAATTAGATTAGCACTTGGAAAAAACGACCGAATTTTGATCAAACGAAAAATCCTTTTATTCGAATTCAATTTCTCTATTCACTCGACTACCTTTGAGAAGATAGACCGACGTGTACGCTATGAAGTTTTATTATGTTCTACACTATTCTGGTTTGTGCATAGCAATATATACAAATTCAGTGGTGATAAAGGATACGAAAAACGAACTTTTACTACAGAATTCTCTTCTCTCGTTAGCCGAAGGCTAATGATAAGGAAGGGTATACTAAGGAAAAATTGAGAGTGATCGAGTTCGATCAATATAGCCTTATATACTAGATCGTAATGATGTGATAAAGTTTGCGCTAACAAATCCTTTGGATTTTTTTGTGTGAGGCGTCATCGAGCAGGATACCAATAGAATGCCTCACACCACACTTGGGTCGTTAAAAGCTAAGATCATGGAGGTGATGACATCGTTGAATCGGAACATGGTAAAACGTATATGCGGCAGTTTCCGGAAGCTTCTATCAACAGTCATCGAAAAGGGAGGCGATTTTTTTTTAATTGTGTACGGGAATAGAGCCCATTTTGTCAATAATTGTGTCATATAGACAATTGATAACGTTACTGTCATTCATTTCCGCCAGATAAATCAATTGCATTTTTGAGCATACTATCGAAATGATGATCCGCGTTGAGCTCCAAGGCAAGACAAGTTTTGACGCACCTTCAAATAAGTTTAATTCCTTTGTTTGCGGAATTTAATAAAGAATATCCGTATTCGCCAAAAGTTTGAGCAAGAATACAGTGTTGAGCTCAAGCATGAATGAGTGAAAATCTCTCGCTGAAAACTTTGTTGTTTATAAATTCCTGGAACGCGGGATTCCTCTGGTCGATCAAGGTGCGTGAGCTTCGAATGTCATTTTTACGCAAGGCGGCGCGTTAGTAGTAGTGATCGCTTTATACATAACTGACTGCGTTTACCCTGTATCATTTGAAGATGTGTTTGAATGACGGCGAGTTCAAATAAAAGGTTTGAACCCGGTAGTCATTTCTGCTGCTATGTTGTGTTGGGTGCCGTTTGTGTGGTGTAGTTAAGTGTAGCCAACAGATTGTATTCTTCACGGTGGAGAAGTTTCACATATGTGACCTTCGATTATCCCTCGTCTATGTTACAAATGTGAAATAATACACTTTTTTCTGAGATTTTCTACCTGTCCAATGAGTGTGATAGATTTCACAAGGAAGGTAATTATATTAGCTTACTTGCAAAATTCTACGCCCTAGCGAGCGGCCTTCCGGCAGTTATCCGGAACATTCGCCATTGCGGACGGAAACATACGTGTAGGTAAGTTTTTGGGCCTGATTCTCGAATACACTTCACGGTGGAAACGAATTGAAACGTATCCGCGATGACAACGGTACGATGTCGACATCTGGATACGAGATTAGTTTCCCACTAAACTTATCATTATAATATCAAATTATCTTCAGATGAAATTTTTGTATGAGATTTTTATATCACATGAAGAAAACTAAGTTTTCCATTCACATTAAATACCAGTTTGATACGAAGAAGTTAATTTTCATTAATGATTTTTTATTTAAAAAGTGCTTATTCTGCTTGAAAACTTATTATTATTTTAGACCCATGACTAACTCGTAAAACGTAGTTCAATGGCGTGCCGTTTATTTCGTTTCCACCGTGAAGTGTATTCGAGAATCAGCCCCTTTGAGTTCTTTCTTCGTTTTATTTATCAATTCCTAGTTGGAGTTGATCTTACGCTTCAGGTTGGCCTTGAAATTCTCGATTGGACGCAACTGGGGGACGTTGGACGGGTTCGCCGACTTGGGTACCACATCGATATTCATCCCCGCTCCATCTCCTCTAACGATCGCTTTGAGTAGTGGGCTAACGCCAGATCCGACCAGAACACCGCGTCTTCGCCCTTATGGTATTTCTTGATGAACGACGCGACTTCCGGCAGGCACTTCGTTGAATAATTTTCCCCATTCACGGCCGGTTCGGATCTAAAGAAAGCGGCTTTGACATACTCTTCTCGCTGATTGTCAGCCACAGCAGCACCTTCTTTGGGAACTTGATGTATGAAAACTTCGGAGCTCAATTCCTTCGTGGGGGAAGTGAAATACGAAGTTCCCTACCAGTAGTTGCCATCCAGGGTGAGATAGGTCTCCGTCCTCCATCACCACCGCCACGTCGCTTTTCGCCGGAAAATCGACTTGACCATCTTATTCAGCCGCTGCGTCATTGCCTGTAACTTCGAGACCAGTGGAAGGGACTTTCGCTTCCTGACATTTCATAATGGAAAGATGTACTATCCAACAACGAGTCGAGATTATTAAAATTTACTGCCAAAATTCGGAGTCAATGGCCTCAACTTTAAGAGCGCTAAATCATCTTCAGCGATGAGATTCATTTCTGGCTGAATGGCTTCGTCAATAAGCAAAGTATCATTATTGGTCAGGCAGCAATCCACACGTGCTTCATGAGTCACCATTGCATCCCGAGAAAATTACGGTTTAGTGCGGTTTATGGTCCGGCGGCGTCATTGAGACGTACTTCTTCCGTGATGATCAAGACCGGCACGTTAGTGTGAATGGGAATCGCTACCGCTCAATGATAACCGAATATTTTTGGCCCGAATTGGATGATATGGACTTGGACAATACATGGTTTCAACAGGACGGCGCCACAAGCCACACAGCGAATTTAACAATCGATTTATTGAAAATCAAGTTTGGTAAGCGTGTTATCTCACGAAATGACCCAGTCAATTCGCCGCTTCGGTCGTGCGATTTGACGCCGTTGGACTATTTCCTGTGGGGCTACGCTAAGTCTATGGTCTATGTCAACAAGCCAGCGACGATTGATAAACTTCGTACGAATATCGAACGTGAAATTGCAGCAGAATAGGCCGATTTATGCTTGAAAACCGTCGAAAATTGGGTTTAGCGTCTGGACTTCAGCAAGCGTGCCCGTGGTGACCATGCAAAAGAAATCGAGTTCCATGCATAATGGCATCAAATGTACTTTCACATGAATAAAGAATTTCATTGCTATCCAAAACCGTTTTTGTTTCATTTAAAAAAAAAATTATAGTGCTCTTATTGAAAAACCATTTAGCTTATGGTTTTCTAAAGCTGTAATATTTATAATTTCAGACAAACAATCCAACCATTATTTGCGCTGCAGTAAATAAACTTTTATTTTCGTCACAACAGATAAGAGCAATGTTAGGCGTTTATAAAAAAAATGAACTCTGCAATTAATTCACTAGTTTGTGTTGTTAGCTGACTGATTGTGTCCAAGTGTTGGTTGAACTTCCACTTTTAAGGTACTATGCGATAAAGTTTTAAACTCAAAATGCAGTTACAAAATTCACTCCTTGGAAACGACTACATTTTTTCTCCCTATCTGAACCATCAAGCTTCCCTTTGCCGCACTCGCTCCGGTAACGTCATGGGCAAAGTTAAGCCCCAGTTGAAACTCTTTCGGAAAGCACACATCCCCGGCGCAGAGATTCAGCTTGAAGTTTACAGTGCTCTGAACCGGTTTTTGCTGTTCGCTTCCCTTCGGAACCACGACATCGAGAGTAAGTCCATCGTTGAGGGAGTTGATTGTACCGCTCATCGTATCGCACCGCCACGCGTCCGAGGGAAGTGCTAGGGACCATCTTTGGGGCGCTCCCGCGGTCAATTTTATGTTCGATTCAAGGTAGCCAAATTCGAGCTTCAGATTCACCTTGCCCCCGTCGGGCAGCACTTTAAATGTACCCTCGTATACGTAGATGTCACCAGGATGATCCGCGGACTCTGCTAGCTGGGCATTGAATTTTATTTTCAACGGGCGTATGCTCATATCGGACAGATCGGCCACCATAATCTGATGGTTGTTGGTGTCGGCGATAAACAGATAGCGACCAGTGGGATCCACGCAGAGACCTGCCGGCTCACTGAACGTTCTCGTAGAGCCACAGTCCTCCAAGAAAACACATGTCGTTGCCACGTTAGTCGTGGCGTTGATTTTCTTAATCTTGTGATTGTAGGTGTCCGCCACGTAGATGCAGTTGTCTTTGGAATTGAAGGCCACTCCGAGTGGGTGTTGAAACTTCGCCGCAAACTGTTTTCCATCCACGTCACCGAACGAGAAAAGATCCTGAGAAATAAAATATCTTTGTCATAGACATTGTATTTGTTTTATGTGTTTCTCGCTCACCAGAGGATTCCGGTCGCCACCCGCAACAGCAACAACTTTTCCATCGCTCAGAGAAATCTTTCGAATCGAAGAGCTCTCACTATCCGCTAGATAGAGCTCCTTGGCATCCCTATTGGTCGTCAAGCCGGACGGCTGTGCAAATGCCGCATTGTTGGGATATATGTTGTTCCTATTCTCTTCCCGACCATTTCCAGCAATTGCTAAACAACTACCAGCCGAGTATTTTCTAAACTTCCACCAAATGGTTTCCTCCAAGAACAGTGCCCATATCTGATGGATCCCTGCCATGGCAATCAGCACCACATCCTTCTGCGGAACCCTAGTTTCATCCGAATGGAATGACATGTCCAAATCTTTAGTACGGTATACGGCAACATCCCAAGGGGACGAAAGAATCTGATCTCGACCCGATTTGCCTCCGATTCGATCGCATCCCTGCTGTCCTGTGCCCACAACGGTGGTCACTTGTTTGTTCTCGAAATCAATTTTTCGAATTGCATGGTTTTCGTTGTCCGCTACAAATAACACGTCGTTGCTTTGAAATGCCACACCTTGAGGAGCATTGAATCGAGCCTTTTTAAAATCGCCATCAACAAATCCCGGCTTCCTGCCACCAATGCGGTGCAAAACAGTACCCTCGCTGTTCACAACCAGAATACGGTGATTGCCAGAGTCTGAAATCGCGTAAATTGGATTGTCATTATCGGACGGTCCACTGATGCACGCAATTTTGCCGGGGAACTGAAGATGACTACTTTCGACTAGATTGGTCGTTAGATTTATAGGCAGCGCGTGGCTCTGGATAGCTCCTTTGTCTTTGTAGAATTTAAGCGCCGAGCTGACGTACAACTTCAAATCATCGAAATGTCCTTCACCCATCACCACAAATATTGGATTCGCTCGCGGACCTAAAATCAACAGCGTGGGCCAACATTGCACATGAAGATTCCTCCACATCGAGGAGCGAACGTCGTTGACCACTGGATGAGTTATTTCGTACCTCTGTACCGCCGACCGAATGTTCGCAGAGTTCTTCTCGTTCTCGAATTTGGCGCTGTGAACTCCAATCACAACCAATCCATCCTCGATCGAATACAGATGCTCGAGTCTCTTCAAGTCGGGCAGAATATGCATACAATTTATGCAACAGTACGTGAAAAAGTCAAGCACTACGATTTTTCCTCGTAGTGAGCCCTCGAACGAGAGTGGTTCCGTCACGTTGAACCAATCCAAGTCTTCGCTGAAGTCCTTGATGCTCTTGCTGTCGCGATCGGCACTTTTCAGATACTCTGCCACCAGTTTTCGTTTCTCGTTCGGGCCGGTTGCCTCCCACAGGTCGTTCGACAGCTTACTGCAGTTGTACGCCAGGGCATCCAACATATCCTGTCCCTCCGGCGAAGAGCTCATTCTGGAACCTATTTTGAAAAATTCACGGGAACGATGAGTCAAAAGAGGGAAAGTGGGTCTCACTGTTTGGGAGGAGTCGTGAAGGAATTTCTCGAATGTTTTGTTTTGCTGCCGAAGGGCGCCGCTGACGTTTTTCGCTGTCAAACTTGAAGCAGTAAACAAACGGCGTAGCGTTGATCGAAACCCAAATAGCACCATGTGTAGTGATGGAATTTGTTAGTCTATAGCTGGCCTTCAAACTAATTCGAACTGATATCGTGTGATCGTGTGATGTAAGTAATCGTGTTATATGATTCTTCGAGTAAACAAAACCAAAGATAATTTGTGTTTTTCTTACTTTGTATCCCACTGTTTGTCACAGTCGTGAAAACATCGAAAGCTCGTGGATGTCACACCAAACTAACGAAACGCGCAAATCCAATTTTGTCGCAGACAAAATGTCACACTACGAAGTGTTGAATGTTGCACGGGATGCATCGCAGGAGGAAATTCGTAAATCGTACCAATCGCTGGCGCTTCGGTTTCATCCTGACAAACTGCAATCCGATTCAGTAGATGAGGAGAGCGTGGATAGTTCCGATTGGTTTATACGGATAGATGAAGCCTGGAAGGTGTTGCGTGACGAGGGATCACGGCGCGTGTACGACGCGGAGTTGCTGCAGCGCACGTGTCAGGAGCAATACTTTGTGAATGAAGTTCTCGCCAGGGATGATTTGAAATACGAACAGGTCGAGCATTACTATTACCATGATTGTCGTTGCGGAGGAATGTATGTGCTGCCGGAGGAACTAACCAGAGGCGAAAGCGTTTATCTTTCATGTGATGAATGTTCTCTTTTGGTGCAGGTGAACAACGCATGAAAATGTAATACAAATTCATCGGAAAACTTTTACTTTGTATTTATAAACATAATTAAAAGCATTACGTATAAGCGTAATATCTTCTACTATTGTAAGAACCCTGAACCACTGCGCCCAGGCATTGATGGCATTGAGTCTAATACTCGACAATAATGATAATGATTTCCAGGTTTCCAAATTTAGAATTAAAATTTTTAATGAAAATTAACTTTTTCAAATCAAATGATTTTTTTGTGAAATCCACTTATTTCTATAAGTGGTTAAATAAATTCATACGAAACTTCTGTCAGAAAAAGATTCTATATAACAATTGTTATCTAGATAAATAAAAATGATTTTGTGTCCGTTCCTCACGATTTAACTCAAGAATGGAGCAACGGATTTGAACAGTCAGTATCAGGATTGAAGTGTCTCAGCCCGCGTCAGGTGTATATGTCAAGAAAGAAATTTTTTACTGGGAATATAGATCGTGCACAGAAAAATGATTTTCGGGGAACGTGAGTGTTCGAAATTATTTAAATCAGAAAAGCAGTTGTGAGCGGGACGAAGTTCGCCGGGTCAGCTAGTACAAAATAAGTTTTAGTGGAATCACGGAAATTTTAAAGAAAATAGCCAAGTAAAATTTCCATTTAAATTTTAGCAATTAAAATCTGTCGTCGGGCCTTCTCATCTGATAGAGAATATGTAGTATGAGTTTGAAGTCTAAATATCGTCACTAGACGTCAACACTGTACATTTTTCGTCGCGGATTAGTTTAATCTACTGTGGTTCTCCAATTTGCTCTATATTTCCCAGGATTTGCGCTCTGATTTCAGATAAGATATAGTTAATCCACAAGATGACTAGATCTGATGAATTGAGCTGAAGAATCAATACATGCTGGAAGATTCTTTTTGACGTGGGACTACGTCTAACCGGAGTATATAGGGGGGTAAAATGAAAACCTAAACATAGAACATGCAGAAAAAAATGAAAGATTCCGAATGCTTATAACTCGAACATTTCTTACTGGATCGGAAAGATGTTTGCATCAATTGATACGGAATATTTCTACGCTTCTATCGCTGTTGTTAATTGCTAATTTTTAATTAGATAAACAATTGAATAACTGTAAAATGTTGAGCGTTATCTAAACGCCCTAACTACTTCGTTTTGATTGACCCGTTGTACAGTTTCCCCAATACAGCCATCTAAATCGAGCAGCCGTGGGGAAATCGGCATCGCAAACACATGAAAGTATGGGGATTTTTGTTCGCACTGAAATGTGTTCCCTAACACAGACTTCAAAACCAAGCAGCGTTAGAGAAATTGGCATTGCAAATACATGCAGGTCGGGGGTATTTTTGTTGCGACTGAAATGTATTCCCCTAACACAGACTTTAAATCCATGGAGCGTGGGGAAATTGGCATTTCAAATACATTTAAGTCGGGGGCGTTTTTGTTCCGGCTGAAATTCATTTTCCCCAACACAGACTTCAGAACCAAGGTGTCTGAGGAAATTGCCATTCTATATTCATGCACGTCAGGGGTATTTTTGTCCCGACTGAAATGTGTTTCCCTAACACATACTTCAAATCCATGGAGCGTGGGGAAATTGGCATTGCAAATACATGCAAATCGAGGGCATTTTTGTCCCAACTGAAAAGTATTTCCCCAGCACAGACTTCAGAATCAAGGTGTCTGAGGAATTTTTTTTTTTTTTTTTATCTGTATTATAGTGACTTTCAACTCATTTGGCTGGTTCGTCACTTTTTACTTCCATTTTTTGGAAGAATGTCGGGAGTGAGAGTTGAACTCGTGACCTTTAACGTGAGAGGCATGGATGTTACCACTACGCCAGATCGAGTGTCTGAGGAAATTGACATTGCATATTCATGCAGGTCAGCGGTATTTATGTTCCGACTGAAATGTGTTTACCTAATAAAGACTTCTAAACCAAGGTGTCTGGGGAAATCGGCGTTTCAAATACACGCAAATCGGGGTCATTTTTGTTCTGACTGAAATGTGTTTGCTAACACAGACATCAAAACCAAGATGTCCTCATACCAAACGTGAAAGGGCTGTCATTATATTTACTTGTAACGAAGAACATAATCTATTGCATGAATTGGTCTTACATGGCATTATACGATCGTTTTGCTCACAAAGCAAATATATTGAATCCAATTGAATTTGGAAATTGTTCCATTCAATCATAATTTTAATCAATACAAACAAATGATTGCTAAGCTAAGGTAGTCCCACGTCAACCTTGCGGTTATATCATAGATATAGCCTACCCATTTTTTCTCCTACATTGTAGTGACTTCCCAGCAAACATTTAATCGTATAATTTTTGCACATGCTAGATCGCATATAAATTCGTATCAAATTACAATTGTATGAAATATCAAACAAAGGATGCATCATGTGTACTCTAAATCGTATAAAATGCAAAAATACGGTTTTCTATATATTTGATGGATTAAGTCGTGTATTGGTATAGTGATCATCCTAGTATTGTGATATGTAGTATTATATACGCATACTCTATGGCATTATCAGGTCAAATCGTATATCAGTGTAAAGAGCATCGTATATCGTTATGTACGGCTTTATGTGCGTATGAAATATAGTATGTACATATATCGCCTCCACTTTCGCGTGTATATGCCAGTTATATGCATCATTTATCATCCAAATTTGTCTTGGATGAATATTTATGGCCTCTAATTATGGCTATTCATACGATTTTATACTTGCTGGGAATTGGCACTCAGTAGAGGGTAACATCGTAAGTTGCAGTTGCCATATTTGTACATGTTAGGATAGCATATATTTCTATTTGAAAAACTGTAGACCATTGTATCATTGGAATTATCATATCGATCTCTGATGTAATAATTCCAGCTCCAGTAGATATATCCATTTTAGACTCATCGGTACAGAACATGAGAGGTGCTGAACGAGTTTTGCGACCACCTTCTGCCCATACGACGCGATTCAAACATTTTGAAACAGAAACTGAAGTTAGTCTTAGTTTTTATTCATTCATGAATGAGGATTCGTGCTTACTAAGTCGCTGGTTACAAACGATTATTTTTCCGCCCAAGTTTTTAATTTATCTAAAAAACATACTCCACTTTTATCTCGAATTTCCGACTTTCAACATAAAATACTCCTAGCAGAAAGCTGCCAGCATAAAAACAATGTGTATGTGTGATAGATGAAAATATTCTAAACACGTTCTAGTAGGGGTGAACATTGAAAATAATGTCTGAATAATTTGAAAAGAGAATCCGCGAAGCCCGTCTAAAGGCGGGCTTGGGCTGTAGAGGGTTAATGCTTATATAAGGTTCCATAGAAAAATCAAGTTGTTTTTCTTCCGTTTTTTTTTCTAGGAAAAATTCATCGAATCAATCGAGACTCAAGAGAAAACAGAAAAAAAATTCATATACATTTCATGGGCCCACATAGATTTATTACAACTCTTTCATGAATGTAATTGAGTTTATAACAGGTTTCTTCATTTTTCAGAGATTTACGGCACACTGTTTGGAATAAGAGATAATTATTATACGAAAATTACCTTATGAGATTCGAACCGGGGTACTTCTGCAACATGGATGTCTCTCTGTTGTGTCTTGCTATCTGGTCCACTGTTGATGTAGATAAATGAGTTGAAAATGATCCTATTTCAACAACCGCTTAAATACCTGCTCAGAAAGAGGGTTTGAGGATGGCTTGGAAGCACATTTTCGTCTTAAATTTCCACTTATAGTTTTTCTTCAACTTTGTTGAACATCCATATTATGTTTATCCAGATATCCAGACATGCTAAATATTTTATCCTAATGTTTGTATGTATTATATGATAGCACTGAATGTGCATATAGGGTTTCCATTAATGCTTATTTTTATATGTTTAGCCTGATGCTAATGATAATGCTAATAATAATGCTAATGGTTACTAGCGATGGACATCCGATTTAACTCATGCAAATGCAAATTAATCTCCATCACGCTAAAGCAGCGTCGAGCGTGCCATCTAGGAGGTCCACCAAGATCGCTGTGGATCTAGCTCTAATTCATTCTAGAGGTCCACATAGGAAGAATACATGGTATTCAAATAGGCTCATGTAAGTTATATGATGACAAGCAGGACTCCACAAGAGCTGCTGAGTTAATGTGAATATAAAATGCTGTCTTACTACAGACTTCATTGAATAAGATGTCGTTGCGATCAGAGTTAAGGTACCAACCGCCGATATCATAATTGCGCCCGCTTGTTTTTCTGGCAGCGTTCCTGAAGTTCCTATACTGCGGAAAGTCAACAGAAACTTGATCATCCGTTGTAATGCCAACGCTCAATCGAGCTGACAGTTCCGACATCAGCAATCGAGGTGAATGTCTTGGAGTTTCTCTCGTCAAAATACCTTTTAGCTGGGCGAGTGATAACTGGGCTGTAGCCCAGTTAAAAAGCAGCTATACGTTAATAATAAATGTAATATTCAATTAAAAGTTTTGCTGTGATGGGACATTGGAATGTAATTCGAGATGTCATAAAAATTGACATTATTTTCGCTCTTGATGAATTTTTTAACAAGAACAACATTTATTTCAATTGAAAAAACAGAACGAAAAAAAATCAACACTGCGCAGCTCTCTTCGGCCATTCAGCCATTGTCAATTAATTTTGTGCGTAGCGATTTGAGATGACTAAAGGCTGATTTAGACGATGCCAGTCAACGCTATAGTTGAAGTATCCAGTGAACAGAGAACAGACACTCTGTTCAAGTTACTTGTACCAGTATCGAACAAGTAATTGGCCTCTAACTTGAACAGAGTGTCTGTTCTCTATTCACTGGATACTTCAACTAGCGCGCTGACTGGCATCGTCTAAATCAGCCTTAACATCAACAACATCGCTCCTCACGAATCGCGATAAGTAATCTAGAAACTTGATTGTATCAAAGATCCTTGGCTGTTCTGGCAAGTCTCCAACACTCACATGTGGTGTCTCGAAAAACCTTTCAGTTGATTCTTTTGCCAATGAATTTTAAATTCGAACAAAATTTGGATCAACAACCTCTTGATCAGTGAAAGATATACTTCAGGAACCACGTTTGTAAGCCATGCAGGATTGCTGTCAATATCGTACATCTGCAGCAACAGAATCCACCGCTGCGACTAGAGCTTTCAAATCAAGCTCAGTAGGATCATCAGATTTTGCTTCAAGTCCCAGAAACTGGTCTACCAGTTCCTTCCAAGGGATTTCAATCGTACTCTGACTGGTCTCATCCCACACGTAGGACAATCAATCAATGCTCTGCATTAGCCAAACATTTTTGAGGCGGTCCTCATATTTAAGCGTCTTAATCCTTCATCCGTTTCCTGTGTAGTAAGTCGTACAATTATCCGATACCAGATTTTTGAGATGTAATACGAAACTTGGAGCATCCCTTTGGCTGGGAATAAATGTAGCTTGACCGCAGTTCCAAGAAACCTCAATCGATGTTTGTTGGAACCATCAGCGTTACTGCATGAAGGTGTAGCATGATGCATATTGGACCGTGGCCCATTTAAAAAGCAGCAATGTGTAAAAAAATGAAGTCATATACAATGTTAAATTTTGCTGTGAAGGGTATTCGAATCTAATTTGAGATGTTATAAAAAATGCATTATTTTCGCATGACAAAAACACGGATTAAATTACCGGTCCAGTTAGCATGCGAATGTCAGTAACTAGGCATCTTTTCTTGCCAAGTTAGTGAACGATTGCTGTAATTGCTTTTCAGTTATTTCATAACAGAATCCATATTAAACTGATTTGAGAGTTACTGCTACGGTTGAATACAACTCCCTGCATCGATCTCAGAATACATTTTGAGCTTGAGCTTGAGCTTGGGTAGACTGTACAATTCGTAGTTGCTCTCCGTGATTGACCTGAACCTACCAAATAGCACAGAGAACACACAGAATGACGCTTGGGACTAGCAAATCATTCTCGTTGTGCAATTTACGGTGATTCGAGCTTTAAATGGTCAATAACGACGCCGGCCACGTCCTTAAAGTCACCAGGGGAAGGGAAGGAATGTTAGTATGATATTCGCCGCCCGAAGGCCAGAAGGATCGCCTCTATAGCGTGGTTCCCTAGCGAATATCATGGGAGGGATAATTGTTAGTGGGAAGAGGTATGAATCAGGATTCACTGTGGTAAGTGATGTGATTATGTATACCTAAACTATTGACCGCTTGACGAAACGAAAATCAGAAAATCCCATAAAACATACGATGTGACCATCGTATAACGCCTGCAAATTCTGCCTCGGTGATACATTCACTGCGATATATGCACACACACACACAATCTGAACTAAACATGGAAAAAAAACGCAACAATTCTGAGCCTATTAGATAAATTCAAGTAACATAAAATTAACACCATCATATCTTGAATTTTCTAAAAAAAATCATCCGACTACAATTGAACATCGATTTTTAACGTAACTAACACAGAAACTCAACCGACATATTGTAATTTTCCCGCACGGCGGATAAAACCGAAACACGCGTTGACATGATTTTGCACGACGAAAAAAACAAACGCGGAGCGAACTAAAATACGTCTACACCCGAGGACTGCCCGCTCGGGACTGCATCGATCTCAGAATACATTTTATTACGAAACAAATGAATTAATATTGAAAATTGCACTTCGGTGACTTTAACACGTGAGTACCACTTCATTTTTTGACGTAGGATTACGTCTTTCGGGTACATATTGGGGTACAGATTGAAAATTGAAAATCGAGCACATCGTGAAAATGAAATTTTTGCGTCAATCGATTACGGCACTCCACAACAATTTTTTATATTGAATAAAATAATATATGTCATGAAACTAACTATCGAACAATTGAAAAAATCTCAACTTCTATTCTAATGGAAATATCCACTTCTAATTAGTCGAAATTGACGATACATGCGGCGGTTCCCTAACAGAGACATCAAAACCAAGCTGCCTGGGGGAAATCGACATTGCAAATACATGAAAGTAGGGGGAGCTTTCGTTCCTACCGAAATGTGTTTCCTAACAGAGACATCAAAACCAAGCTACCCAAGGGAAATCGGCATTGCAAATATATGCAAGTCGAGGGCATTTTTATATTGCAGGTATGATGAGTGATTCGATTAATTCTAGCAAATAAAATTTAAATTTGGAACTTCAATGTTCGTGAAATTTCATATCAATGACCTATCGTGTATTGTGAAAAATTCAGCACAAGTGTAATTATAAAATTTTATGTGGTAGCAGTTGTGTTAGAAATGACTTGGTATATGAACGATTTATTTCAATTTTCATACATAAAAGCCAAGGTGTGTTTCCGCTCGAGAACGGGTCGTTCGGTTTAGGCTGTTTTGTTGTGTTCATTTTCACCCAAGGAAAGTTCATGCGGCAAGAAAAAATTGGAAAAATGAAGAAATATTCGAGAAAGTGATTTCCCATATACTCTACATATAGTATTAGGTGTTGTTAGTCCAATTAAAATTCGCATTGGGTTGAATAAACGCTCAGAAAGTATAAATTATAAAACAAAATTACCTTTTCCATTTCAAATATGTTTTCTCTATATTAGAGTAACATGTTTTTAATGATGAGAAAAAATGATAACTGTGTTCGGTATTGGTAATTATCTTAAATTGCATTGGTGAGTTTTTTTTGTTTATTTCATCCACACAGGAAATAAACGAAAAAAAAGTGTCGTGCACTCGTGGCCGAGTGGTTAGCGTCTCACACTATCATGCCGGGTGTTCGGGTTCGATTCCCGTTCTGGCCGGGGGATTTTTCGTCAGTTTTTCCTTCGACTTGCACTGTGGTCACGCGTATTCTAGAGCTTGCCCCTCGGATTACATTCAAGGCGTGTTATTTGGCTTAAGAAATCTCAACTAAGTATTAATAAATGACGCTAGTTAATGCATACGTTGAGACGGCAAAAGTTCCCCAGGGAACGTTAACGCCATTTAAGAAGAAGATCCACACATAACACAGGAGGCATCTCGTCTAGGATCATAGAGGGCGGTTTTCATCATATCTCATTCCACTTCGGCATCTTCTATCTGATACGCACTACCCAACGACTGTTTACCATACTTCTGTCATCATCACTCGGTAAACACTGGTGGAGTGAACAAACAATACCCAGCAACCAAACAAAATCGCCCTTCTCAGGGTCACCAAATCATTATTAAAGAGTTGAACGATATAATTCTTCAAACATATACGTCAACTATGCGATCGTGTCTCAGACACAACCCTCCTGTGACTTTTATTTCCCAATTATTTTTTTAAAGTTACATATTAGCCCCATTTCTGAAATGTTTCTCAAAGGAAAACGTCAAAGACGCAAACCAAAACAATAATTCTCTGAATATCGCAAAAAAAATTGAAAGCATGTGTAATCAAATGGGAGCATACACACTGGGCAACTGGCAACTTAGATCGGACCAACTATTTCGATTCAACTCAGACCCATTGTACTCAAGCCTCAATGTTTATCTTTATTCACACTTCGTACTCTCTGCGATGTTTTCGCGCGATCTTGTTTGAGTTGACTGCCGCTGTCAAGTTCGATTTGAGTCCGTCATTAGTAGCAAAAATTTTCTCGAAGTGCAAGCGAAGTACTCCCCCGTAATTGATCGGAGAAGTTTTGTGTGAGTTAAGCGAAAAATTAATCGTGCAATGGATCCATTTGGTGATGCAAACTTCGAGCAAACCGAGGTCGATCCCGCGGCGGAGTTTTTAGCTCGAGAGCAGAACGCACTTGCCGGATTGGAGGATGAAATTCCTCTCGCACAACCAGCAGTCACAGGAAACGGGGTGGCGAACGGTGACGTGACTCAATCCAAAGCAGGTATAATCATCATTATCATCATCAACCTTCGTCACCGTCACTAGTGGAAGAAGCAACCGTTGCATTTGTTTTGCTATTCATCGTCTGAATTGATTAATTGGTTCAAACAAAATGAATAAAAACCGAAAAGTTTGTTTCATCCCTACTAGCTGTTTAACACGACACACAGTAAATTGCACTTTTTCAAAAGCTTATCAGTTCTCGTGATACGCCCTGCGGAGGACTCTCGTAGAATAACCAACTTCTTGGATTCTATTGGTGGTCTTTCTCCCTGGGATTGGCTCCATTGTAGATACTGTAATTACGAGTCGCACAAACACAGCTTTTGATTTTGCATGATGATTCGACGATGTTAACCGGATTATTTTTGCTTCTTCTTTTCGTTCCTATGTATCTTGGTTTGATTTTGGTTTGCCAACAAAATACTAACAACCAATCTAATCAACCCGCAACCTGAAATGACCTGAACCGAAACACACACACTGAACACTGAGAAAATTCAGATCCACTGGGACTAGAGTTCGAATCGACTGGAAGCTTTGAAATGATCAATCATGACGCTGACGCCGGCGGTCTGCCGGATTTCGCCGCTCCAGTACAGCTGGACGCTGCCGACCATGACGTTTTATCCACTAGCCCCATTAAGACGAAAGAAGGTAATTTCACGAGTTAAGCGCAGCGCATACAGCTCCGACCCCACATAAGTCCCTATAGCTACCTTTAGAGGGTGTTTTAATACAGTTCCTCGTTCCCTAGCATTAACACTATTCTGCTCCAATTACCTGGGTTCGTTTTCATAGCTTTTTTTTTGTGTTCCTTTCAACCAGTGCATGGAAGATTAGATTCTGTCAAATTTCAATTTTGCTTAGCGATTTTTCTAGTTTCTCAGGTTTAGACTATTTCTAGGTAGTAAGAAAAAAAAAATTGCGGGTAAAATTGCTTATAAAACACCAACTATCTCAATCAAAAATAAGAAAAGACAAGTAATTCGATTCGTAGAATTATTAACACTATAACAAACGTTTCTGTTGATATAATCATGTCGCACACTATTTCATAATTATCGATGTCTCTTAATTTGTCCGCTTGTTCCTCACGCCCATCACTCACGCTTCATTTCGGCACTATTTTTTAAGTTTTACACAACGCTTCTACTATGTTGCTACTGAATTGTTTTCTACCAATGTAAAAACATGATTCTTTTCTAATTTCTTTAGAAGATGAAAATGATGATTTTTCAGGGTTCACAGGTAAGAATATAGTTTTTGCTTACATATTCTCCCTTTCCTTTTTTCTATTTGGTTACACCACAATCAGATTAGCTTCTCATACAAAGTATATCTTTCCGACCCCGTAATTTTATGAAAAAATACTCTAACAATTGAAAAACCACTTAACCACTTAATCTATTCTTGAAAAAAAAACGTACAAAGTTTGGTGGTCAACTCACAGTGCTAACCTCTCGCTTGCAGTGCCCAAACAAGTGACCGAGGAACCGGAGCGGATCCGCAAGTGGCGCGAGGATCAGAAGGCCCGCCTGGAGGAGAAAGATCGCGAGGAAGAGCGCAAGAAGGAGGAGCTGCGCGAACAAGCTCGCAAAGAGCTCGAAGACTGGTACAAACATCACGACGAGACCATCTCCAAGACCAAAGCGGCCAATAGGTAGGTTGGAGGTTTCCGGGTACAACGTTTATTTCCTACCCCCATTTTTTGGTAAGCGATGATGAGTGCCTTCTTTTGTGTTTCGCTGGTCCCGAAAGGGAATCCCGGCCTGATGTTGCAGGTGATGGGTGGCGTTTGATTTTTCCTCGATTGGATCTTTTTTCTTCCATTAACTGTATATCCGCAATAGGATGTTTTGTGTTCACAAAAAGCTACTACTCGTTATGATCAGTATTTTTGTTTCTAAAATCCCTCATCCTCACTCTCCTGCTATCGCTAACCAAACACAGTACTGTAAAAATTTGTGATCTGTATTCGGTGTATAATTGTTATCATATCTCTTTAACCGTTGCTGCTAATCCTTCTATCTGTTCTCGAATTGACCCTGAACTTAACACCGGTGGTCAGGGAGTCGGCCAAGTAAGTAATGAATTTTCGTTTGGCACAGTCTATTTAGATAGACGGGAAAAATCACACAGAAATTTGTTGTAGTATTTGCACTTGTGTTTTCGATTTATTTTTCGTTAGTTTCGACAACATTGAAATCGTTTCTATTTATTTCCTAGTGTTCTGTTGAGATAGTTTCGTTGATGAAGTATAAAATTTATCGCTTTGATTTATGTTCCCTATTTGTACCTGATTGTTTTTTTGCGCCTTATCATAGATATGTTTAGAAACTAAACTCAGGTTTAAATTTCAGGCACTGCTTTTTATTCTAAACAGCTAAAAACAGTCTGTTGCGTGCAACATTCCTATGCTTTAGCTGCTTTTCATCCATGTTTAATCAATAGATGGAGATTCGGATTCTTCTTTTGTTCCGAAATTTACATGTGAAACTGATACTTTACGGTGGGTTTAGGACAGTGATATATTCATGTGAAGAAGTATGATGAGATTTATAGAAATCGCATCAACCGTTTACACTAGCGTGAACTCATAATTAATATATTCATATTTTCCGTGAATTTATTCACCTGAAGTAGAACTGCTTCCAACTTCAGTGATTTCTCACCAGCAGTTTTTGTCAATTGATCCATTCACTGAAAAAATCGTATTCGTTCGTTCAAATATGATCTTACAGAAATCATTTCCCCAGCGGCATTCTTTTGTTGTTACGTGCTCCAAATCACGACACAAAATGGAACGAAACAACTGTGCTTCGGTTCGTACTTCAAGATACACCAGCACACAAGCAAAACCCTCATGTACGCTTTCGGTGCAGAAAGTTTGTTTTCTATTTTGCCTCTAACTATAGGGGAACTGGGGGGAATGTGGTCACCCTAAGGAACATGCCCATTTCCTGTGTCCACATGCCGCTAAAATTCCCGTTCTTCGAGGAATATTGTAGCTCAACTTATTGTAGTTCAAGATAGCAAGCGGCTTTTATTATGAAAATTGAAAATAGTACATTTTTCATTATTAGAAAAAAGGTTCAAAATCGAACATTTTTTGACGTAGGACTACGTCTTTCATTTCTATACCGGGGTGTAAAATCAAAGTTTCGAAAACGAAAGCGTTACGCCGGAGACCGAGATTTTGAGTGTTAATAGCTCCTAAACAACTGAACGAAATGGTATGATAAACACTTCATTCGAAAGATAAAATGTCTACGCGTTCTATACTTGTTACTTTCTGATCCAAAAACTTGTTTCAATAGTCTTAAATTTGCTTTCAAAATAGGCTATTGAAATCACCAATCGGTATATAAGCGAGCGCCGCTCGGAAATCCACTCAGTTCTAATTGAACAGCGATTGGAGCATGTTGTCGCTGTTGTGGTGAAGCTCTTCATTTATCATGAAAGCGCGGATGAACGGTGTCACCAAGAGCCTGTTTGTGCACCTTAGGCCAGAAGGGAATCCATCAGGAGGAGAGTGATGCTACAAACGGTTCCCCGGGAAGATCTCGAAGCAGCCGCTACACACACACACATACACGCACGGAATTCTTTCCGTTTGGATCGAGAAAGATCCGGAAAATAATCTGCCAGTTCCTCTAGGAATTTAAAAATACATTCATGTGAAAGAGTTTATTTGAATGTTTTCTATCCATGTAACACTGTGACCAAATATGTTTCAATCAAGTGCTATTAACAGATGGTTATCGAGTTAGCATTAACCACTGGTGGGCTTCCAGTATCGAGGAAAATGTGGAAATATCTAATCGTTACTGAAAATAATCTGCCAGTTCCTCTGGGAATTTAAAATTACATTCATATGAAAGAGTTTATTTTAATGTTTTCTATCCATGTAACACTGTGACCAAATACATTAGGTTTTGTGATTTTTCAATCAATCGCAATCAACAGGATAGCTTCTGAAGATTATTCTTCCCCATCAGTAGGATATTTCCGTATCCAATATTGGATGCATAAAACCTTGTGCCTCCAACGTAACACTCTCGTTTTCGAAGTTCTCCAAATATTCATTCATTCAGAATGAATTCAGATTCAACTTCATACAAATGATCTCTAAATCAACGATAGTCCTACGTCACCCTTGCGGTTATACCATAGATATAACCCACTTCCTGTTTTTTAGTGAGGAGGTAAAGTGGTCACCTGTGGGGGGCAAAGTGGTCACTCGCACATATCACGCTAGAAGAGATAGATTTATGCGTGTTTTCTTGACCAAATTTGTTTAAATCATTATTGAAATAGTAGGTACATGTATGAAATGAGCTAGGCCTATTCACCTAGAATAGTAATTGACATTTTCACATACGTACAAAAACGTAGTAGGAAACACTTAACGTTTTTCAAAATGAAGCTTTTGGTTGGGGTGGCATATTTTTCCTGGCTCAAAACCACAAAAAGGGACCCCTTTTTGGAGCAGAAGGTGATAAGGTATAAGGTAAATGGTATAAGTGATAAAGCTTTTGAAAACAGAACTAAACAACGCAATGCGAAATAATCGCTGAAATTAAACAAAACATCTGTTCACCTTCCCTAGAATATGTGAACAGTCATCCAAGCTGTTGATATGTCGCAAATATCAGGTCAAATAAACTAAATTTCACTAGAAAATCCTCAAATTCGAAACGCACGAAACTACGACTGAATGGCTACCGAGAGAGCGTTTTTTGTTGACATGCGACAGCTCCACTGTAGTACAGGGTGACTAAAAAGTCATGAAATTCTTCAAACATAAGATGACTATCAATGCGGTGTCGATTATCAATAGTTATACTGCCAACCAAGCGGGTGACACCTTTACCCCAGGTGACCACATTACCCCCACTTCCCCTACATATCGAACCTCTCCATGCATCATGAAACAGCAGGATCATACGGACTACGCAAAGCGAATGATTCATATTCAACTAATGTAGCAGATCCCGATTCTTAAGTCTCAGAGAGTGCAAATATATGATATATATGATTATTTAGCTTGATAGAGGCTGAGGGAAGGGTAGTCAGATTATATTTTTCATTTTTAACGTTGCTATCACTTGAAATATATATATATATATATATATATATATATATATATATATATATATATATATATATATATATATATATATATATATATATTCATATAGACCGCATAGTTTTACTAGCAACACCGCTCCAGTGAGAAACAAAAACTCTCTCGCTGCTCTCCGCAAATGGTAACCGAATGATGACGTAATTTTTCTTGTATCATTTATTGCTTTGAACTTGTCTGTGCAGCGGTTTTCGCTACAGTAGAACGGGACGATATATGCGATTCAAACTTGTATGCAGGTTTCGAAAATGGTGTGCAATGTTTGGTACAGTTCGGATATGCAATCAACAGTCTTCGTTCCTCTCTTGGTTTAATCATTTAGTGTAACACAAGTGATTACTGTCATTCATACAAGTATCTGAATGATTCACTCATATTTGGTTATATGTTCGTGTGAGGTTACTTGCATAACACATTGTGTATCATTCGATATTGATCGAAATCCAAACACTGGTCACCAGTGAGGAATTCACCAGTGTTTACATATGCCTGAATTTATTCTATTCATAGTAGTTATATATTCCTCGAAGAAGTGTATCATATATATTCTCACCCGTTTACATCTATTCTCGTGTGAATAAATCCATCTATAGCTATAGATCTCCCTAATGTAAACCCGCCATGGGAGTTAGCCTGAGAGGCAATGAAGATATGGAAAAAAATATATCGAATTTAAAGAACCGACCATGTACATTTTGTTTATTGGCTCAAGAAATGACCTGTGCAAAGTTTCAGCTCAATCGGACATGATTTAGGGGTGCCTCAAAGCACTCAAAATTTTGATTTTTTGGTCCCAAAAGATTGATTTTCGGTCGACATTTTTTTTTCAAGATGACACCAGATCTCGACGTATGATGCATTTTTAAGTCATTTGACATCGAAAAAAAAAAATTCGATTTTCTAATTTCCTTTGAAAGATTTTCGAGGATCAAAAAATCAAAACTTTGAGCGTTTTGAGGCACCCGTAAATCATATCCGATTGAGCTAAAACTATCAAAAAAAATTATATAAAACTTATCAAAACGTATGACTACGTCTAACCAGAGGATATAGGGGGTACAATAAAAATCGAGGCACTGGACATGTAGGAAAAAATGAAAAATTTCGAACGCTTATAACTCGAGCATTTCTTAACATCCAAACGCGCTATGTGTTTCGTTTTGATTGTGCTGCTCAAATGGTTCCGACCAAAAGGAGCAACCAGAATAACAGCGGAATATAATTTGGATACAAGCAAAAAATAATATTGTAAGTCACTCTCCCTGTGATTCTACTGCCAGTCAAACGAAAGAAATTTGAATGTTACTTTTCGAAAACATCATTCATTTTCTAACTGCGAAGCAGAGCTGATGTGCTAAGGCCATCATTCTAGCATGTAGCGGTAGCATCGACAGAAGTGGTAGGAGTGGCAGGAGCGGGGGCAGAAGTGGCAACGACGAAAGTGGGTAACGAGTTTCAATTACATATTCGCTGCGCTCATACACTAAGAGCCTACGCAGACTGCATACTTTCCATCAGCCGATAATTTTGGACAATTTGGACTAATGTAAACACCGATCTAACCGAATCGATGCATTGTGCGTGAATGCATACCTCTCTGTACTGATCAAACTATTGGATTGGAATTTACATAACCTGCTGGGCCGTCTGAATATTATTCTAAACTTAAGCAACCAATTTCTAAATGGGAACAATGTAACCCACTTGGCAACTTCTGCTGGTATTCGGTATCGCGGGGTAATCTCGGTAATTGGTTTCGATCGGTAATCTCTTTTTATCTCTGCTGCTCCGTGATCACATTTGATCTTCTGTAAAATTATCATTTTGACGATTATCGTGGCGTCAACTCCGAAAGCACCTAATACTTGCGGGGATATCGTATGTTGTCGTCTGACCTACGTACTAATTCTTCCACTGTTTGGTGGACACGGTATATGTCACACTGCTTCTAAAATTCACGTTTGCCTATGTTATACGTGAATGCAGTGTGACCCTTTGGCAATCTAGAGATTTCAGTGACCTCTGGGCTTTTTTTCCTTTTTGAGATTTCGCTCTTGATTCTGCGCAGGGAACACTTACGTGTGTTGCCTCGTCTGTATACCATACCTTTTATTTTTATTTAGTTTGGTTCAACGTCCTTATAACATGACCTGATTCACAATGAATTCACTCTCCAATTAACTCAGTTCGTGATCACGCAGCTTCACCGGGAAGCCGTTTTCGTCCATGATTCTCCATAGCTCTATACCATACCATACCTTAGCATACTTGTTTCTGAGCATTTCGGTAATCCATGTTCTTAAGTCGTTTGCCGGGAACATCTTGGTATACAACTTGACTAGTCGACCAGATCTAGCGAAGTGGTCGGCCTTTTCATTCCCAGGAAAATCCACTCGAAGGTGGTGTCCGGTTGGGCATCTCTAACTATTTGTTTCTTCGGTCTCCCTGATCCCAGTGCGGCGTGCGAAAATCGCGTAAAAAAAAGACGGGTGGGTAATGTCAGGGACATAACCGGAGTGACGTAGGACTACACAAAGGGGACAGCTTTTGTTAAATATATATTTTAAATATATTGTTTTATTTTCTTCTCCTACGTGAATACCTACCTATCTACCTGAAAAATGGATTAGTTTACTGTTTACTCTTTATGAATATGTTGATGGTTCTGAAAAGAACCTTTGGTGTTGTGTTTTTGTTATCACTCGATATTCCCATCTTGTTCGGTTAAACCTTCCTGTTTAGCTATTGCGTTTGCCACTCGCCACAGCTTTCACAGTTGGAAAATTTCTTCCCATCCAGCTTGTGACATGTTGTTCAGTAAATTACATTTAATGGGACGTGCCGGTGAAACACTTTGCCACTCACTGAAACTAATTGTTGCCTTGATGAGCGCCGAACTTCTCTGTTCTTGATGCGGTTTTTCTTATCGTCGCGAGCAGCTTTACCAGCCAACTCGATCACTTCGGCGGCCGAAACTATATAACGCCGGCTAGGTGGACTGGTGCACTGGTACAAACGCGCTCGGCCTAGCTACCCTTGCGGAGCAATTGGCGGATACACCTACGGGGAACTGCACACCTGCACGATTCGAGTGGGACTTTGCCTTTCCCTTAACTTGTCCTCCTTTGTTACGTCCACGATGCCGATGCCGTACAACCACACGGGTTTACGGTTTGAAAGAAAATAAGCTATTTTTTTTGGGGTCCGCGTGTTTTATACTCAAGCGGTACACACTCACAGGATATAGACAAATCGGCAGACTCAGCCAGAGGGGCGAGTCCAACGAGACGAACGAATGAGCATTAAAAGGGAGCGATGGCAAAAAAAATACATCTTAGAGGCGAATGAACTGCAAAGTTTAAAGCCTCTTAAAAACAAAGAAAGAAGAAAAAAAATACATTCATTACCTTTTGTTCGCTCGTTGGATTCAGATGCAGGCTAAAAAAGGTCCTTTTCAGAATCACAAAATCATCTTCAATCTAAAGAGTTTATTGTTTTGTTATCACTCGATATCCCCATCTTGTTCGGCTAAACCTTTCTGTTTAGCGATTGCATTTGCCACTCGCCACAGCTTTCACAGTTGGAAAATTTCTTCCCATCCAGCTTGTGACGTATTTTACAGTGAATTACATTCAATGGCACGTTTACAAAAATGTCCAACTAAATAAGTCGCATTACATGTCCGTCCAATTAGCTAAATGTCGAACTAATTGTAAATTACTGTACTTTCAATCTAGAAACAATTTAAGAATTGGTGAAATTTGAATAATCAGGAAAGTCCCCAACTATCAATAAGCTCAGAAAAACTGCCAAATTCACATACTCATCAGATCCTGGCAAACAAATGATGAAAAAATCTATTTGTGTTTTATTATTATTTTGGATAATGTTTTAGAAAGCATTGAACTGTATTTCCTAAACTCTTTTTTGGAAGGTTTAATGGCCCTGAAAAGCGCCTTGTTTTATGGAATGGTTCCAATTTAGAAAACTCGTGGTTTTGAGAAAAACCATTTCGAACGCCCTCGATGCCGCCTTGTTCTGGATTTGCCACCAAAGCAGTTTGTATAAAGAACAAACTTTTTTCTTCTGCTACCTGATGCCGTTTTGCGATTGCGTTTGCCGCTCGCCACTCGCTGCAACTGCCTGTTGTCTTGATGTGTTCTGTTCTGAATGCGGTTTTTCTTATCGTCGCGAGCAGCTTTGCCAGCTAACTCGATCACTTCGGCGGCCGAAACTATATAACGCCGGCTAGGTGGACTGGTGCACTGGTACTAACACGCTCGGCCTAGCTACCCTTGCGGGGAACTCCACGGTCCAACACGGTTCGAGCGGGATTTTGCCTTTCCCTTCACTTTTCCTCCTTTACCATGTCCAGGCATGGCTGCTTGGGTTGGTTTGTTGATGTGTTGTGATGCGAAACGATGTGATGTACGGTTTGAATGAGAATGATCGTTACGGCAGCGGAGCGGGGATTTTTAAGCTGACTGGCTGGCTCGAGAATTACGCATGTGTGAGACTGCGATCAATGTTTCGTTCATTTTTTCTTTTTCCTTTCCAATCGTGCTTCATTCTATTTCGCTGCTGCTCTGGTTGCCCGTTTTGGTCGGTACGATTTGAGGCGCACAAAATGGACCAATCAAAAATGGGCACATAGTGCATTTTGACAATGCTTGATATTTCACAATTATTCAATTATTTATCTCAAGAAAAATGAAATGTTATTCGTTATGATAGATGCGTAGATATATTTCCTATCAATTGATGCAAAAACCTTTGCGATCTATTGAGAAATGCTCGAGTTATAAGCGTTCCAAATCTTGCATTTTTTCCTACTTGTTCAGTGCCTAGATTTCCATTTCACCCCCTATATCTTCCGGTTAGACGTAGTCCTACGTCAATAACACGTTGATTACGGAAATCACCTTGTTTTTTTGTCCTAACTTTAGTTTTCCGCGATTTCTGAGGCACTGAAACTTATTTTTTGAACGACCCTCGTATATCCATTCGTTACCAAATTTGCTTTATCGCCGATTAAATGTGGCCGCAATATAAAAACAAGCAGATAACACTCTCAGTTGCTTGAATAAAGATTTGAGTACGTTGACTGATCTGTTGGATATGAATTGACAGTAGATATCGAATTAGAAAAATAGAAAAACTAACAAATGCTAAATGCCGTTTTTGTAAACTTCTGAACACTTACTATGTCAATGTAGTGTATCGATTCAGAAAAGGCTGCCGCGGCACTTTCAAGGATCCAGGTTCCAGAAGCTAGTTCAATTTTATCTATGTTCAATTATATGTTTATTCAAAACTCAATAAATTTTTATATTGTTTTGGATTCTCTTTTACAGTGATTTTAGCATTTTTTTCTTCTAAATAGATTTTTGACTTTTGATGAATCTTTATTTGAATTAATGATGAACAAGTTACGAGTTTTTTTTTATTATTTCCATTGTTTGCAGCCGTTTTACAACGTTTAATAGAGTTGAACAAAAATTATTATATTTTAACCGTAGAAACTGCTCTTCACGAGTTGTATTCGATAGAACATGCTCATAATGAATATTGCCAAGAAAAATATAAGGTCCTTCTCCACTTTTTCTGCAATGACATAATGCGATGAACTACTCGTAAAAAATGTATGCTAGGAATAAAATTCGACATTCATCTGGATACAATTTGCATACCCATTCTGACCGTGTTTCCGTGCAAACTTATAACATGGATTGATCTGGATCTTCTAAAACATTTTCAGCTCCTGTGATGTCTATAGAAAACGATTACTTTCAACGGAACAACGAATTGCACATTCTCAATGGCCGAAGCCCCTCAAGCTGTTCTTTCGCTTGTTTTCTGATTGTGAATTACTCACGCACGTAGTCTATTCTCTAGGTCAGGGGTTTTTAAATGATGCTCCGCGGGAAATTTCCGAGATGTTATAGCAGATGCTGCACTTGAAACCCCACTTTGGAAAACAAATAATCTTTCATTCAATTTCACATGGTATATAGTATTTTATCTTGTTTACTCCGGGTCATATGTCGTGTAACAGTGACACGCAACCGAAATAGAGTTGCTCCCAGTTGGGTAATGTCAATGCAAGTAGGATTTGTTTTATTGATTAAAAAATGCAGGTGCTCCATCTAATGTTTTTGCTATAAAAAATGCTCTGCATAAAAAAAAATCTTAAAACCCCTGCGCTAGGTTAAGGCATTCCGGATTACTTCCTTTTAAAAGCTCAGTAATCAAGTTGGACGAGATTGTTCAGAAACAAATATCTGTTATCCCAAATGTCCGTTAGACCAGATGCTCTTGGAAGTACCCTAAAGCTGAAGCTGAAGCTTCAACGAAATAGCAAGAAAATATTAAATCTAATATTAAATCTTTTGTTTCCTATTTGTTAAAATTTTGTGCACCAGTTTTTCTGTAGCGTCGCGTGTGTTTTATCGAATCTTTTCTAATCCAAACTCTCTTCCTTTGCTCGACACAACACCCAACCAACCAATCAACAACATACACACATCCACCCACACTCAACATCTGCCGTTCATCCCACCCCGCAGGAACGCCGAGAAGCAGTTCGTGGCCGAAACGGACGAAATCGAGCCGGGCACCGAGTGGGAACGCATCGCCAAGCTGTGCGACTTCAACCCAAAGACGAACAAATCGAGCAAGGACATCTCGCGGATGCGTTCGATTGTTCTGCAGCTCAAGCAGAACCCGATTTCGACCGCTAAAAAGGTTTAAGACACCTGCGGACAGTCCAGCGGAGGGAAACGATAAATATAGATATGTATATGTCATCGATCGAAGTAAGGGAAATTCACATTGTTACTATAAGAGGACAAACTAATAGACAGAATGATTTACAGCGTTAGTAAAGGATTAAGAGAGAGAGAAAAAAACACATCAAGCTTTCATCTACTTGAAAACTTTATTGATTATACGATAGTATTGGTTGAGATTCTCCGGATTCGAGAAGATACTGAATAAACACTGGGTTCCTATTAGAGGGGAATCCTGTCCATTGTTTTGTGATCTTTAGCTGCAGAGGTTTGCCATCCTTACGTTTTAACAGTATCGAATGAAATTGCTCCAATAAATAAATAATTATTGCGAGAAGAAGATAGCTAGATGTATTTTTGGATCGATTTTTCTTTTCGCTTGTCTCTGTGTCAACTTTATCATTCCTTGTTCGTTTTGCGCTAGAATACTGTATTAGTTTAAATCAAAACAGAAAAAATCTTAGTATCTCATTCCCTATTGTTCTTTTTATTTTCTTTTTTTTTTGTTTCGGCTTTTTCATCCTGGATCGGCTGCAATTACTGTTCTCATTAAGTTTTGACGTTTTCTTCTCAAGGTGGAAAAAAATGTTCAGAAACGCAAACAAAGATAGAACCAATTATAAAAAAGAACAGAGAAACACCTTTCAAGTAGACGAACATTTAAATTACCTTATCGATAATGCAACACATAGAGTACTAGAAGTATCGTTAATCGTAATTAAAAAAAAAACTAAAAATGTACTGTATATGAAAATGTTGTAGGTGGGGAAAAAATAAAACTATACTGTTAAAGAGAAAGAGAAATCCTATTCGTTCTAATATCTGCGTTTTTTTTGTTTGTTTATATAATACGTGTAATGTTTGAATCTCTACGTTCGTGTAAATAATGTAGTAAAAATTTGACCACTTCAATCGCGTGATTCTAATGCACTGGTTTTGTGTGTATGTTTTTAATTAATTTTTCGAGCTAAAATGTTTTTGTATTCTTCAACTTTCTAGTAAAATTTTGTAATTTCTTTAAAATAATCCACTCTATCGCTATCTTATTTGTTTTACATATACATATAAAATGGTGTTTGTGATGACGTTATAAATTGTGTCCATTTTTTTTGTGGATTTCCTTGTCCCATACATCTGTCGGACATAATTTTGATTCGCATATTCCGAAAGAGGTAATTTTTAACGTATATATTATGTTTTCTGAACTGTGTTTAGTTTCAGGTGTTCTTATATTTTCTAATTGCGAATATTAACATCGATATACACGAAAATGCGATGATGAAGTTTTTTCCAAGTTGTAACACAGTTAAAATGTTTTATTAGAATTAAAATATTTCGTTGAAATTCGAAAACATGCCGTAAAGTGGAAGTTAAATCATTTAGAGTCGTCAGGGATCATATTCTTAATGTGACTGATTTAATATAGTTTTTGTAGTTGAAATATTGTAAAGCTTACTGTTCTATTTATTTGTTTAATTTAGTTGAGTGTATTGCTTCCCTAAATTCAAAAGCTGAACTAGCAGTGTGTATCGCGGGTAGTTGTCTCATCCCAGCTTATTAAGAGTAAATATATTCATATATCAAACATTAGTGTAGTTGCCCTAAACACGCTACAGCATGCAGGAGTGAGTGATTTTCCGGAAAATTTTGCTCAGGTTGAGAGTTGAAACAGATGTAAATTCAGGTGTTTTGGCTACACACTACTAAAAGACGTGTGTTATTAACTTCGATAGCTTATCTATTATTCGAAAAAAGATGAGATGTTGCCATAACACGTATCGTAAGACAACTTCGAAATCACCAATCGAGCCGGTCTGCCTTCGTAGAGCGGGACAGTATTTCAATACGCAGGGCAGTAGGAGACTGCCTCTCTAGCGAGAACACTGCAGAAAATTACGTTCCTAAAGGTGTTGTCGTATCGGTCACTTTTTTTTAGTAGCGATGAATTCGATGTCTGATGCAGTCAAACTTATCATAAATGCCGATCATATATTGTTGATCACCCCTAACACCAATGTGGAATGATTAATAGGAGATAATCGCCGAAGGCTCTTTCGATGTGGCCAGATTAAGTAGGAATCACGTTTTCAATAGACAATAATATTCTCCAGATCGACAGGACAAAGGTTCACTAGAAAAACACTCCTTTTTAACACTGACTTCGAGTCAGAATTGAATTGAAGATATTGGTCAAGCGGAAGGTGATGGACGTTCTTTTCGCGATCAAAGGAAGGTTCAACTCTAGGCTAGGATAGTCTCTAGGCTAATACACGATATCACATTCTAAAGAAAAACGGACAAATATGCCCCCATGTTAGAATCCACATTTTTTCGAGATGGTGTGCTTGCAGAGGATGATTCGTGCACTAGTTAGATGGGAAAAATACTGAACTAACCTATCGTTTGACACCTTTTTGGGGTAATGATCACGCAGCGTATTCCAGCGAAACGCTGTCTTGTCTATTGCTGCTTAGCCGCAGAACTTCCCGAGCCTGGGATGCCAAACCTCCAAGAAAATGCTAGGTTACTTTTTCAATTTCGGCGTCATTAACGTGCACAGCTAGGATGACGAAAAAAATTCTACGCGTAGCTAAAGCGTGAATACGATCGCTGTCCAAAACATGACATAAAAATTGCCATCAATAATTTAAACGTTCAGGTCGGTCAAGAGAAAGAGCTCAGTCCAATAATTTGATAACGAACCAACAAAAATGGGATTAGGCTGATCGATATTTCTGTCTCCAAGAACATGGCCACACGTAGTGGAAACACACATCGACGACGCTTTGACATATGATCGGCACAGACATAATCGATGTCAGAACCTTTTGAGGCGCTAACATTGATTCAGACCACTACACTCTGTCCAACTTTTATAAGACCAGGTGATGATCTTGCTGCTTCGTGTCATTGTAAACAAACAATGCTTCAACTTATATTCTAGTGTGTTGGTATTGGTGACTACCATACACTGCATGATTTTCATATGTGTGTGTGAAAGCGCGGAGCGTAAACCAAAGGTTTTGTATTTTCCAAGGGTCAAGTTTCTATAAGACCAGTTACATTTTTCCGTTGTTTTAGTTGTTTTGATCAATAAATCTAGAAAATGCCGAAGGGAAAAGTGCTCACAGAGAGAAAAGAAAGACAAATCGATGCATTTCACCAAGAAAATGTTGGTATCACAGAAATTTCTTGTCGAATTGGACGATCCCATCAAGTAGTGCTCAATTAATTGACGAATCTTCAAGGATACGGTAAGAAGGAGAGAGCTCCACGTAAATCGAAGCTCTCTGACCGGAATAAGCGGAAAATAGCTAGAACAGATTCGAATACCACAAAATCGCTCATGCAAATAAAGCAATATTTCAATTTAGATATTACTCGGGGGACAATTCGTCAAGTTTTGGTAAAAAATCCTCACATAAAGAAGGCTTAAAAGGTTAGAGCTCCTTATCTTACACCATCTCACATCGGAAGACGTCTGAGTTTTGCCAAAGCTCACATGAACCGACAGTGGGACATTGTATGTTGTGACAAAGAATGTTTCCAAAAGAATACTTTTTGCTATATACCATAACGAAAAGTTCTTCAATGTATAGGTTATCTTCACTGACGAAAAAAAGTTCAATTAGGATGGTCGTGATGGTTTCAACGGGTACTGGCGTGATTTACAGAAGAAGGAATAGTATTTTTCAATCAGGAATTTTGGTGGAGGCTCGTGCATGGTTTGGGCGGGATTCTGTGAAACCGGAAAACTCAAGACGGTTTTCATATCATTCAATGATTACATACATGTTCTAGAATCCTCTCTTCTACCGTTTTTGTGTGGATATCGTCACCAAAAATTCACATTCCAGCAAAACAATGCTATTATTCATATCAGCAAGGAAAGCATTGGATTAAGGACTAAAAACCTAATGTTTTGGACTGGTCGGCTTACTCTCCAGATTTGCATCCTGTTGAAAACCTTAGGGGGATCCTTGTACGTAGAATCTACACTGAGGGAAAACGGTACATCACGATTGAAGAACTCAAGGTCGCAATTTCGGAAACATGGACCCCCGACGATAGGTGAAGTTAAGGAGGCCATTATTCAGCTAAAGAACCACACATCAGTTGGTAAAGATGGCCACGCAACGGAGCATTTCAAGGGAACTCCGGAAAACTTATCGAGTTCATGTACCGGTTGATAGTCATGATCTGGTACATGGAACAGCTAACGGGGGGATTGGAAAGAAGGGGTAATTTATATCATCTATTAAAAGAGGTGACAAGCTGGATTATGAAAACTACCGTTTGTGGGAAGTTACCAGGTCGACCCGAATGGATTACAAAGCTGGAAATCAACCCCACTGTCTTGCAGGAAGATCATCGAGATTCTTATATTTTACGTCTCGAGCACCATCAGAACTCGGCCAAGAAGCTTATAACATCGTCAATTCGCTTTGAGAGGGGTTATTCCGAGTTTTTGTGGCTTCTCTCGAAGAATGCTCATCGCTCATCCCATCATGTCCTAGACAGTTTCCCGAACCAGTGTAAGCCAGAACAACAATCTTTCACGATATATTTTTTTATGTGAACTGAAACCTTCAACTTGGCAAGTGCCACAGCCTAGTGTATCCGACTGAAATACGAACCAGGGTTGATTGGGCATAGGATCAATGCGTCTAGGACTGAATACATGCTCCCGGGAGGAGTTGATCGCAACAAAATCGCTGTTTATGGAAACGTTGTAAATAACGGTGACGAGCTCGAGGTAGTGGTCGAACTCAGCATCCAGAAAGTCGCAAAAGCAAGACGATTGCGATGGACGGGACATGTTGCTGAATTGCCGAAGAGGTGGGAACAAGAAACCAAGAAGCCGTGTTCGTCGAAAAATATAGGGCCCTATTCCAGAAAACGAGACGAGCAGACGAGCGCTCGTCTCGATTGTTTTCATATTTCAGAAGCCGAGCTCGACTAAAAACAGACGAGTAGCTTGTCTGGTTCGACGACCGTTTGGCCGCGCTCGTCAATGAATCAGTCGAATCGTCTAGTTTGTTTAATATATAGATTTAAAACTTTTCTTGATAAATCGTTGATTAGGTGAACAAACATTGCCCCCAATAAATCAGAAATAACAAAACGTCTGAGTGATGAAACCATATGCTCGAGGAAAAATATCAATGAAACCAAAAGATATATGAAAGTTATTCCTTTTTGTTATGTTTTTTTTAATACTTTGGCACTGAGAAAAGAGTATCGATTGATCAATTTTAAAACTGTTTGTTGTTTTTCTCAAAACAAAAACATGTTTTCTAATCTGACATCACTGATCATACCGAGAAAAACTGACTGAAGTCTCTCCAGTCTACCAAACAAAACATTTCAATGAAACTCGTGTACTGTAATGGGATATTTTGCTCGTCTCGATAGTGACTGAAGCCGAGACGAGACGAGACGAATTGCTAGTCTCCTTTTCTGGAATAGGGCCCATAGTCTTCTATCCGACAGCAACGAATCGGTTCGGCATGCTTTGTTGTGTTGACTCAGTGAATTCTTGGAAGGGAGATGGAACTTATAGTATAGAGACGAATGAACGGCAACGTTTAAAGCCTCTCTAATACAAACAAGGAAGAAAGGAACTTATAGTAGCAACAGAGAAATTAAATTTGAAAAAATAGTTTCTATAGTGCGATGATTAGCGACAAATGACGTCAAGAGTCACTTCACTTCTTTGAAACCACCAGAAAATATGAGTACACAGAACAGAACGATACAATACGTGATTCACTTTCTGTATATCGAATTGATTGCCTTTGTTTGTTCACATTCACTTTCATCAAAACATTTCAAAAATATTACGCACAAATGATCCACTGTATCGGGCTGTCGCTGAGGAAAATAGGCGAAACAAGTAGGTGTAAGTCAACGCTGTTCATATTGCGATCAGCATGTTTGGTGAGAAGAATTTTTTATAATGAAATGAAAAAAAGCTCCAGAAAATAAGATTTTTCTTCATGAAAATCACATATAATCAAAACGTGTTTGGGTTTGTTGAGAAGCCCCAAGTCTCTAGTTGCTAATAATACTATAAAGCGAAATTATGATCATGGTTTGTCCGAAAAATGATTATGGTTTGTACGGTTTTGGAAATCACCATTTTTGACATAAAAAAAAATCGAATTTTCAAATAGATGTCAAATAGATATTGATCCATCCTTGATTTAGGTTTTCTTCAGAATATTGCCTTTTCTTGGACATTTTAAAGGTGAACAGCACTCAACACAGAGACATTTATTTTTCTGCTACGCACGAAGGACAACACCTGATGACCTCAAACATACTTTTTTGCGCGAATTTATATGTTTTGAAAGATTTGGATACCTGATTTTACATAGGTGCGCTGAACTAGAGCATGGTCCTTGCACTGTAGTCACGAGTATTCTAGAGTTTGCCCCTCGGAATACATTCGAGGCGTGTTATTTGGCTTAAGAAATCTCAAATAAGTATTATTAAATGACGCTAGTTAATGCATACGTTGAGACGGCAAAAGTTCCACAGGGAACGTTAACGCCATTTAAGAAGAAGTTTGCGTTAAGAGGAACACAGGTACGATAAAATCATAAAGTTGTTTGGCATTCTTTTTCGACTCTAAAGCGAAAGTATGGATTTCCGGAAATTTAAAATCATTTAAGGACTCACTTAATATTGGGCGAGGCTCTAAACAAGAAGAACTTCCGATAGTAGGCGAATGTCAATCCAAAGGAACTCAATGAACGAGCTTTACATTCCCTTAGGGTTGCTGTATATAGATTTCGAATCGTTTCAGTATCTAGAACCGATACTGCACATTCAGAATAGTCAAACGACGACTGAAGACTATTTGTGTCGCAATCACTGACTGGTTATTTTCATAAAAGGCACGGATTACGAAGCCCCGATGCTCACCCGATCAAGCCATTATAATAACTGAAAATAAGGTATCAAGAAGAACACAGCGGCACGATGACGAAAAAAAACCTGGGACTTATGCAAAACGAATTTTGCCCACTCACCTTCGTGTTGCACAATGCTGCAGACAGCAGCATTTGTAGCCTCTTGCGACAGTCATGATCACGTGCATTTAATTTTTCAGTATGATCTTGGAGGAATAAAATTTTGAATCATAGTGAAGAATTCGGGTCTGAGTTGAACCTGGCCTTCTTCAAGCAGCAGCATGAACCGTCCCGGTGACTGGTCAATTAAAACTCTTACTCGTTCCACATTTTCCGGTGCTCTTCAACTCCTGTGTCGTCCATGTGTGCCTCTTAGAAATGTGCTTCCTTGAGAAGGATGAAAACACTAATAAATTATGTATTCAACACAGTTATTGCCCGAATCATACAAGGAGCATAACGCCGTTGATTCCCAATTGCTTGAGATGAATTCGGTGAGCAACATTTTATTCATCCTCCGTTTCTTTCTTTGTTTTTAAGAGGCTTTAAACTTGGAAGTTCATTCGCCTCTAATCCTCCGTTTTTTGACGTAGAACTACGTCTTTCGTTAAGGGTGCCAGATCAGAAAACAGGTCCTGTTTTGATGAAATAAAGTTAACGTTAACAACTATGCAAACAGATTTTGACTATTTTCATACCAAACGAATCGGAAATTCCCTAAGATTTGTTTTTTTTATGCTATATATTACAATCCCCTGGTGTGTAACCGGTTTAAATTGATGAAAACTAGAAACATTTCTATTTTTCCATATATTTGTCATTTGTGAGGTTCCCTACCCATGCCGTCAATAACGAGCAACTTATCGGCGATCAACGAAGGGGAATGATTGAGAGTCTCCGTGAACAAAGAAGAGAAGAAGAAGACGAATGAACTGAAGAAGTTTAAAGTCTCTTTAATTCAATCAAGGAAGCAAAGGAAGGCAAACTTTCATTATCGTTATAGATACGAAACAATGAACATCGCTTGTTCTTCCTTGTTTTGCGTCATCCCATGTCTTCGTTTCGGATTGAGCTGTGGACGCGACCAAATTACTTACTCGCTGTTGCAATCATTACATCAAACTGACGCCATTCCATTAAGGTTCTGAACTACACAATTGTGTGGGGAATCAACAAACTAGTCAATCATCGGCTCACCAAGAAAATAATTGTTCAGGAATTTTGTGTGTGATTTGGTTTCGCATGACCGTAACAAAACTATCTCCGCCAAGGATGACAGCTAAGCTAATCGAGACCGGAAATATTAATAGCAGGGCTTCTGCTGAGAAAAGCGCAAAGCGGAGGATTTGAACAAAATAAAAGCATAGTTCGTAGTTTGGACACAACCTGATAAGATTATTCGATAATAGATAATTCGCTCTCAAGATCAACTGAATGTGCTTCATCTCATTTCACTCCTATATGCTGTAGCGCCTATCGTAAGTTTACCGTTCCGTGTGTGGTGTTTTTAACAGTTTTATATATTTTCTTCTCTATCATCAAAGAACCACATTTACCATTAATCGGTAAGTGAGAGTGACATTGGGGATAATTTCTGAGTGTCAAGAAAAATAATGCAAACTGAGCTAAACGAAAAGCAGCGTGTGAACTCACCCCATTTTTCCCTAATCTACCCTAAACTATGCTTCATATTTGTTGTATTTGTTATATCACCTTCTTGTTGCGTCCTATTGCTAGCTACTATCATTATGCTATCGAGAGTTTATCTTTGCTGCTTATCTAATGGTTATCGCGCGAATGCGCCTCGAAAATGGTCCGTTAATATATTGTTTAATAAGACATTCTGGTTGTTATATCTTTAGGTTAACACTAAACCGCGTTCTAACGCTGGGACCTAAAGCTGCTTTCTACGGGTGCTATTAGCACTCGTTACTTCAAACATGTTTTCATTTCAATTACTTGGAAAGAGATGTCAGCTGCGGCTAGGGATCGTTAAATATGCGTATTGCGTGGGACGGAAACAAATCGAGTTGCAGTAAGTAGTAGAGTTCAATACCGGAATCTAGAAACAGAGCTCACGATGGTACAGCGAGAAACGGAAAAACGGAAACAATACGAGAGAGGGGAAAACCACCGAAGCGTGAATCCTGCGCAGCCCTTCAGAAGGGGGAAATTTGAATTTGGTCCTCAATTAAACACTTCATTAAGTTCTCGACTGGAATTTTGTGATGTATTGATCGTATGATAATGACTCACTGAAATACACTAGGCAATTTGGCAAAAGTCATTTGAATGTTTTTTGTTTGTGTTTCGTCAGTTGCATTCGATGAATAAATTTGATTATTATCCGTATCAATAAATAATAGCGACTTATGCGCTCGTTACCTTCTAATTTGTTCTCGACCCGTTTGAAGGGTGTATCCCTAATACTATCGAATAAAACCTATCTCTCAAAACACTATAGTAGGATAAATAGTAATTGCTTTGCGATCTATTCTTTTTCTTCTCTGTTCGACGATAGTTGTATCCAAAATTGGGGTGTCATAAGTTGGTCTAATAACTATAAAACACGTATAGTAACTCTAAAAGTACTTAGTGCGACGTCGTCTCGGACGAACGGTGTGGGTGTATATTGCATTCGTTTAGTGAATGTAAAAATATAAATCTCTTTTCATGTAGGTTAAATATTGCAAGTCCATTGAGCGTGGCCAAATATCCATCACTTGGATATTGTCCACTGTACATACTGGAGGTTCTTGTTCATTCCAATGAACCCGAGATCTAGATATGGAACGTTGCACAACACATCAGTAATCAATATCACTTTTCAAACAAAAAAAAGCTTATGTACTCACCATTGATTTCGCATCCTTCGAACCCGATATACTTGATTGTATGCCACGGCAGTTTACCAAGCCCAGCTGCGGTGATCCTACAATGGCCAACATTGAGATCCTCCAGCGAAAGGGCACACTGATCGTCGGCTATCGTCCTTAGGAATTCGTCGGATATCCGCGTCCGGGATAGGTTCAGTTTGGTCAATTTTAAATACTTGATCGCATCCGCTGAAATATCCGTCACATTAAAACACGAATCCAGATCCACCAAGTCAAGGTTGGGACAATTGTAAGCCAAACGCGACACAAATTCATCATTCACTTGGGCGCATTTTTTGATAGATATTTGTTCCAATTTCGGAAGGCTCCGTGCAACCGCGTCTAGTCCGATTCGGGTGAATCGATACTCTCCCTGTGACAAAGTAAGGCTTCGTAGATTTGGACATTTTTCGGCCAGCGAAAGCAATGTCCTATCGGTGATAGTCGAGGTGGAAAGGTTGATCCGGGTGACGGCCCGATTCAGGAGCATATCCAGAAGGTCGTCATCGTGGAATCCCCCTTGGACGCGAGTCACGTTCACAATGAGCGTGTTTTTAACTACCGGTGGTATGGATTGCAAATACCCGGTGTCTTTAAATAATTTCAGATTTCGTGCTACATATCGAATGCACCTAAGCGGTAATCGCAGATGTAAAAGTAAGACCAACATTTGATTCATTAGTTAAAACTTACGTGTCGTACAGCGACGATGGCTGTTTTTTCAGTTTGTCAGTGCCATCGGAAACGTTCATGATAAATACTGGTGCGGTGTTACTGGAATCTGTGCGAGATTATTCGATTTCACTGAACAGATGGCATACTTTTTCTTAGGAACGTGAGCTGATTTACTGCACTGGATCGGACAAATGAACGATTTTATTTGTAAACAAATCAAGTTGGTCGTGATGGAAATTCAATGATTGCGTGAAGGTGGATACCAATTTTATCGTTCGATTGACGTTTCGAAGCGGACCCGACAGGGATGCCAGTTGGGTATTTTTTCAAATGCATTGATACATGTATCAACCAAGGTCTCGTTTTTATAATACCGCAAACCGGGAAAGCATTTGCGTAATTTTACTTGTTAGGAAAAAATCATTTCTGCATTGAAACGTGACCGAGAACCTAAAATGGATATATTTCAAAAACAACAAGTGCAAAAAAAGTAATTTGTTAACCCCGGTCAACTGACCTGGGATCAGCGTGCACTGAGAGAAACAATTAGTAAAGTTAACGAACTTTTGGTATCACACTAGAGATTAGCGATGTTTAGTATCTTAATTCTGCGCCGTGTTCACTCTGCGCTCTCGTGTTTATGGGTTTGAGTACACTTCGTACCAAGAGAGAAAACGTGTTTGTTATGAACGCGTGCTGATAAAAATTAAACTCAAGTGCAGCGCAGAAAACTCAAATGTTTTCTGAAAACTGCGAGCTGAAAACTAGAGCTGGTAGACCTTATCACAAGCTACTTTTGTGACTTTGGCCTTGGAAAAATATGCTGTCTTATTTTAATTCAAACCTCATTATGCGAAGCGTTATGTGTTACTTACTATGTTCCTGTGCGTATGAGAGAATTTAAATTACCGCTCCACGCAAATTGATCGAGCATATTTCATACACGTGCTAACTATTTTAATAATGATTTAAACATATTTGTGCAAGAAACAACGCATTAATCTATCCCATTCAGCATGATATATGCGATTCTCCATTTTATCCACACCAGGTGCCACGTCACACTAAACAAGGTCTGTCAAAGACTTTAAGGAGATCCTTAGCAACTCCATGTTAAACCTTGAGACGGTGATCCAAGTTTACAGATCCAGTGAAAAAACGACGTAAACTTTTAGTCAGATATGTTACCAAACGAAAAGCTACGATGTGATCAAGCGAAAAAAATTGGACAAATCGTTACATGCAATGCAATAATTGATGCAATTAACACGGAAAGGAAAATTGTCCTGATTTCTAGAAAACGTGTCACATCTGTAGCATTAAGGTAGGTTTAGAGTTTCCGTGAACGCGAACGCGGACAAACACTTTTTTGTTAATAATTCACAGTCCATATATAAACATCTTGAAACGATAGGAAGAAACATTTTCTGGTTGAAAAACATGTTTAAATACAATTCATATTGATAAAAGTGGATTAATTCAATGTTTCACAAAGATTCTGAATTTCCATCGTGGAATCGAGATGTTGGTGAACTCACCATAGTTCACCGACTTCGGTGAATGTGAACGTGAATACAGTGGTGAATATAGACGCCAAAACATTTTCCCGAATTACTTTATTGAAGATCGATGTTTATTTACTTCACATTTACTGCAGAATTTTTGATATGAGCGTGAACGCCACGATTTCTTGAGTTGTTTGTTCGCAATGTAGTTCACCGTGAAATGATCGTACTATTCCACCACCTGTTCATGTTCACGTTCACGGGAACTCTTAATCAGGCTTTAAGGTAGGTTTAGAGTTCCCGTGAACGTGAACGCGGACAAGCACTTTTTTGTTAATAATTCATCAGTCCATATAAAAAACGCGAGGAAAACATCTTGAAACGATAGGAAAAAACATTTTCTAGTTGAAAAACATGTTTAAACACAATTCATATGAACGTGAAAACAGTGGTGAATATAGACGTCAAAATATTTCCCCGTTCATGTTCACGTTCGAATGTCCCAAGGCATTCTGAAAATTATTACATCGTGAACTGTAAAAGGATATGTTTAGAAATTTTCAAGTTTTCAATGAAAATTTTGATATGGATGCAATTTCGTTCAATCGGATCTCTGCACGGGTTGAAAAACTTCGTTGTTTCGGGTTGATTCGAGAACAACTGTATATTTTATCCGAATTACTTTATTGAAGCTCGATGTTTATTTACTTCACGTTTACTGCCGAACTTTCAATATGAACGTGAACGTGAACAAAAACTTTCTATTCACCACGATCTTTTGAGTTGTTTGTTCGCAATGTAGTTCACCGTGAAATGATCGTACTATTCCACCACCTGTTCAAGTTCACGTTCACGGGAACTCTAAACCAGGCTTAACTGATAAAAACGATTTAAGAAATATAAACAGCAAAACGAAATGAATTCTTATCACTTATGAATCTCAATAAAATTCAAGAGAATTATTTCGTTTGTTTACCTTTGCGAAAAATTACATTACTACGACTTCCGGAGCTACTAACTATGGATAATGGAAATCCGACGCGCCTCACGATTTTATTTTATTCCCACCAATGAAGGAAGGTGAGTGATAATTGCCTAATTATTATTGAGATTTTAGTACACTATCTGTATTATTATTATTATTATTTTCAATCTTGAAGAAACCGTTTAACTGTAAATATTTTTTATTTAGTTTTTTTATATGTTTATACATTACCGTAGCTTATGATTAGTGATAACAATGCTTATGAAACTGTGAATCTCTCAGCTAGATTCTTGGACCTTATGTAGATTTAATGTACAAAACGGTACCAAAAACATTATTATAGAAAAATGGTGCAGATCTAGAAACCAGAAAATCAGAAATCAGCGTAACTACTTTTGAAAAACGAATTGTTTTTATTATGTTTATCAATTTACCGAGTCTACGAATATTGGTATTGAGAATATTGAATATTGCGCATGATCCGGTTCTGAATAATTTGAACAAGAATCAACATAACTATTCGAAAAAAATTATCAGAAAAGAACATCGTCATTATGCGATTGTTTAGGTGGGCGTAATGGCGGGTTGCGCCTTTCAGTCATCACCTCGACTGCTCAGTTCGACGGTTGATCGAAACATTATGACATTTTGGTTACGTAACAGAAAACACGCATGTTCTGTCAAAGGATTTGTGTTTCTTTCGCAGTCAATTGCATCACGCAGCGGTAATCTCGATCAAAAATCGTTCTTTCTTGTGAGAAAACAACCAAACAGCTCCCAAATCAACCCTCAGCAATGGCAGACTTCGATGCCGGCAAAAGTTCCGTTGACCCCGAGCTGCAGGATTTTCTGATGGCGGAGAAACAGAAGGCGCAGCTGAGCGCTCAGGTTGGGATAACATTACATGACATGAAAGGCTGCATATTACTGTGCGCTGATAACGCTCTGGCTTCTCGTTCCAGATCCACGAGTTTAACGATATCTGCTGGGACAAGTGCGTGGACAAGCCGGGAAGCAAACTGGATAGTCGCACCGAAACCTGTTTGAACAATTGTGTGGATCGTTTCATTGATACCTCGCTCTTCATTGCCAATCGATTCGCACAGACGCTACAGAAGGGACAACCGGGGATGTGAGCCGACACTATCGCGAGCATGTTTTAGGTTTAAATTGATAAGATATTTGGTTGTTTCTCATCATCTCTGGGAAATAAATAATTGTTAGACGAAAAATGATGTGCCCTTAAATGGTTCTTTATTATGTTATGTCAGTTATTCAATTTTTGTCCTCCGCTTGGCAGCATTCAGTAAGTAGTTTTGTACGCGTTCCACTCTGTTTAATTTGTTTGTTTTGGTATACATGGTTTAAAAATATGTTGGTAGATAAAATGATTGTAGATAAACATCAGAACATGTCCTCACGCTTGTCTGTAGTCCACTGTGGTCCGATCGTTTAGGCCTGCGATGATTATTTTCTGTTGTTCAGCGAACCACAATAGGTTTGCAACTGTTCTATCGAACATGGTTGGACGCAACACTCGTCGACCACGCCACGTTTAGCTATCCTGAACCGACCCGGGATGGCATTCGACATCTCAGTATGGTTCTCAACATTATCATCCACCGGGGCTCGATGTTTCGGCAAAAACATGATCATTCTTCTGAGTTGTTCGATAGCATTCAATCTACCCACATCGTCTTGGTCGATTAATGGCCAATCACCATTGTTCATCACATTTTCATTAAGGGACAGCTGTTCCGCATATCCTGCCGGCACACACAAAATAAGATATGCGAATAAAAGCAGCAAAAAAGGTGTGATATTGGACCTACCTGTGCTCCGTTTGTGGTACGTGGGAAACGTCAGGCAAACTATATTGAGTACCTTCACTAAACTAGGTCCGCAGAATTTCTGCCGTTGCGCTGCTGCGGGATACGCGAAACTGCTAAGTATAATCACTGCGCTCGCCATGAGCAACAAACGGTGCTGATGAATGCTGCCGAAGTCATTCATTCTGTAATACTTAAGTCAAACTAAGAACGCATGGAACAACGGCGAGTTCTCACGAGCGAATGTTTATTGCCGTTCTGTGTATTATATCTTTTATATATTTCTAGGCGTGTATGCGTTTTCCTTTGCATCCTGCCTTGCTGCATCCATGGTTTGCGAGGCAGAAAATTCGAACTGACACCGACGCATAAAATTTCTTCCACCTTCCGTCTAAATATAGAGGCGGGCTTTAAGACATGGGCACACACGGACAGCTGATTTGGTACCGATTCGCTTTCAAGCTTTCCGAGTAGTTGGACGCAAGGTTATTCTCGTTTCTTTCTATCGGAGAGATTTGCAAAGTTGGTTCACATTTCAACTGTATTAATTTTGTCACTTGTTTGGGAGATAATCTTTTCTTAATAGAGCTTTCCTTTTGAGTCTGTATGGGTGCATTTTGGGGAGGTAAACAAAATTCACTATCTGTTGTGTTTGAGACACAAAGGGTTAGGGCAATAAATATGTGTATATAGAACGCCTTGGTATGTGTGCACGAATGCTAGAAAAACTCTATTAATTAGGTATGGTCATTTCTTCTACATATCTGTTCCATTTCCATCAAATCTGGGCCATCCTTCGATTCCGACACTGCACGCATATGCGTTTGCCTACAATCAGTGTCACGGTTATTGTGGATGACCTTTCGAGGTCACCAGTAGTCAATTCGATTTTGTTCTACCCAAAACGGCTTTATTGATCCTATTGGGAAACCGAATTAGGGAGTTGAAGAAATCCGGAGAACACCACGGTACAATAAAAGGTCCGATCCAATAGGAATTCTCGAATATACAGCTGTCTGAAGTTATCCCTGCGTTGAAATGTCGTACGCCTCAAACTCTGGAACAGCTGTACCGATCTCTCTGGCTCCAGATGCAAAGAAAAAGGCATGCAATGCAAAAAAAAAAACGATTTGGTACAGGCTAACTTGCATCGAACGATTAGTTCGTTCGACTGATTGATTATATTTAAATCAAATTAAGTGAAATTTACTTCATATTCCGCAACAAAATACATTACAATCCAATGGAAAGCACTCTTTTGAATAACGAATGCTTGACTGCTTATCACAGCTTCCACGATTGATGTTTCTGTGTACTATCTCGGAACAGATTTATATTTCGAACGATTTGGATGTGATTATGGGTGGATTTCGGAACTGAAACATAGCATAATCGACAACAGAAAAAGATGGAACCCTAACAAGCAGCAATCAGTTCTTTGCCCTTCTTTCGGCCAGACAACGTTGATATAGATAATCATACATAGCAGCGTACGAAAGGACGCATTCACTTTGGGCAGCGCTTCGATTTTACGAGTAGACTTCGAAGAGAACGGTACTGAATTCTCAGGGTTTATTCGACGAGGTATTTAAAATGTGTTCAGACAGAGTTAAATTGATAAATTGGCAAAGAAGGAGCGGTGCAGCGGGTTGGCCTTTGTACCTACACTATCTGACAAAAAATAAAGCCTTTCATACAATGCGTTGTGGCACTGGATAGGATTCCTCTCTCTTTCACGTGAAGTGCTGCACGCTGCACGCTGATCTGCATCGAATTATTGAGAGCACGACGCAAAACTGCGTTCATCAACGACAATATTTCGCAGCGTAGCTCAGGATGGGGAAATATTGGAAATATATAACTTAAAAATCGGCCTCTTCAATGAGATTTTTTTTAGACAGATTATTGAAAGAATGTTTTTTTGTATTGCTTTCTCTACTATTTCCCTATTGTAACACTATTTTTGATGTACCGTCGTGCGAGGCTTCTTTTGCCACTGTTTTTCATTTTTATCATTTGAAAAAAAAAACTCCATTTTTTTAATTCAAATGAGATGAAGGAAATTCTTTCGTCGAACCAGCCAGAAGCACTTCGATTGTGGCGTGTTCCAAGAGGGCCATTAAGTTTCCAAGAATCCCATTAATGTTCTGCCTTGAACACCACGTACGGTGGCAACAGTTCTCCAGTTGCACTTTCGCAAAACATAACGGAAGTCGCAGATTTACTGAAGTTCCTCACGTTTTAAAAGTACTTTAAGCCACGCTTACAGATAGCAAGCTTCTTACCCGGATCATCTGACAAATGCGTCTCGTCGTACTTAAAAATATTGGAAGCCGTAACATCTTCCAGAGATTCTTTTAAGTTGGCCATGTACTCTGCGATTATTTCACGTATTATTGCTGCGCGGTTTAGCTTTATATTTTGTGCAAAACGTTTGCTCAGTGGCTGGTGATGGCGAAGGAATCGTGCCACCCAGTCCCGTGAAGGTTTGTTATTTACGAAACACACTTTTCTTTCCTGCTTTGTCAAATAAATTCGAACTTTTTCCCGGAGGTCATCGGTTCCAACGGGGAAGCTCCGAGTGGGGAAGCACCTGAGATGTGGGCTCCGCTCTGAAGGACCCATTACAGGCTGTCGAGTTCCTGGAAAACCTTGAGAATCAGGGAATATCAGGGAATCCAAACAACGTCAGGGGAAATCAGGGAATATCAGAGAATTTGTCACCAATCGTGGAAAAACAAAATTTTTGGTTACTACTGTATATACGTATATACGTGTATAACGAGCTCGAAATTACAGGTAATCTTCGATATAACGTACATTTCACTTTCAAAGATGTACGTTGTATCGAATTGTACGTTATATCGAAGCATAATAAAGTACTCACAAACGTAGTCTATAATACATTATTGTGTTGCTGTTTTAGTAAAGTTAATGAATAACTTCAATCAGAAGACGAAGCCAGCCTTTCTCATGATGTTTCCCTTCGTACTGTTGATTAAAGCTTGATTCATTTAGAATCCGGAATCACAAAACCAGCTGTATTTCGGGATTGATCGAAGGTACAAAGCTTGTTTTAGCATCACAATACAGGTTATTCATTGTTCTATCAGAAAAAAAATATTGAAAATAAATTTCCTTTACACTTTGGAAATGTGTACGTTATATCGAGTGACGTTATATCGAGGGTACGTTTTATCGAAGTTTACCTGTATCACTCTTTTTATCTAGAAGGCAAGGGATGCAGGAGGTATGAAGCTCAAATTCAAATGAATCAAAGTTGATAAAACAGAAAAGCGAGATGAAACGAACCCAAATTTTAGAAGGCACACAGAAAGAGGCCGATATTTTGCAATCGAATCAGAATGTAAGATAAAAATTAATCTCCAAACCTCGTTTTGCCATAGGACATCGTTGAAAAAAAATAAAAAATAATAAATTGTGCTCCTAACTCGTAATCTACATGGTACAACATAAAAAAATTACAATAAGCATATTTTATTGTGTATTTTTCTTGGCGTAACCTTGACTTTGACACTTCATTGTTTGCATCTGCCACATATGTATATTGTAGAGTTTCAAAGCATAGGGGTGTTTGGTAGTATAACTATTGAATTTTGACACCGTATTGATAGTCACTTTACGTCTTTCTTTCTTTACGTCTTTACGGAATTTCTAGTGAAATTTAATTTATTTGACCTGATATTTTTGGAAATCAACAGTTTGGACAACTGTTCATATGTTCTAGGAGAGGTGTACAGATATTTTGTTCAATTTCAGCGATTATTTCACATAGAAATTACTTTGTTGTTTGGGGGCAAAGTGGTCAATGGTAGATTATTACTCTGCCCATGTTTGCATAGGAGACTTTGTCTGTAGTGTTAGCATTTATCTTTTCGAAAATAGTCAAAACGTCTTCGTCGATAGTTTCAGTTGTTATCGGATAAAATCAAATAGGTTTGGAAGAAATTCCAACGGACTTACCATAACATGAAGAAATTGAAGATATCGACAAAAAACATCTGAAAGATGTTTTAAAACCTTCATTTAATTTCATTGACCAGCTTCAGCTTCAAAAATCACAAAAGGATTTTATACTTAAAAAAGTAGTAATACCGGTAGATAAACCTGACTATTGGATTAATTTGAAAGATACTCAATTAGATTAAAATTTGAAGATTAGTTGTATTAGATTAGCAAACAAAGCATTATTTTTTTTTATCTGTATTATAGTGACTTGCAACACTTTTGGCTGGTTTGTCACTTTTACTTCCATTTTTGGAAGAATGTCGAGAGTGAGAATTGAACTCGTGACATACAGCGTGAGAGGTATGGATGTTACCCCTACGCCAGATCGCCTCCACAGAATTAAATATGAAATAAGAAAAGAAATAAGAAAGAGACATCGATGTGTTTTATTGAACTTGGGTTCAATTTTAAGAATAGATGTTCGCCGAATAAATTAAACGCCTGAATTTTCAGTAAAATTTCTATACAACAGCAGTATTTAAATCGTAAATCTTCGGCTGGATACTATTTAAATTGAAGACGTATTGTCTATATTGATAACGCATGATAATATGGGCTGTTCATTTATAACTAACTGATTATTATAAAAATAAGTAACTGGCTAGTTATTTGAAGTCTGATTTTTTTTTACGGTGACGGGACGTTGTATGTGTTGTGCACATAACTTGGCAGCCACATCGGGAGTTGCTATTCTGGTTAGTATAACAACGCACCAGGGTACCGGAAGGTTCATAAATTTGTCAACACAGTTGTAACTTCCGTTCAGCAATTTTTGTTTTTTCATTTTTGGGATCCTTATGTCCTCAGAAAAGTTGTCCGGATTTTTCAATATTTGATTTCGTTGGAAAGTTACAGCTAAAAGTGTGAAGTCACCTCAAGGGATATAGAATTGCTGTACGGATTTTTAAATGCTTTTTCTCTAAACCATGTTTATTCAAGTGGTGGTATCGGTTTCTCAGGACCTACTGGACCGATTTGGCTGAATTTTTTTATCAACATGTAAAAATGAATTATCTAAAGCGTTACATAGCCGTTTTTTGATATCTTGTTTTTTCGATTTTTCACAGCGATTTTTCATGAAAAATAACTCAGTTTTAACCAAAAAAAGCCGCCCCCATGTAACGCTTTAGGTATTGTCCTAAACTTTCAAAATATTCATTGGAATTCGTTCTGCGACATCTCGTTGTTTCAGAACCAATACCACCAGCAAGGTACCGATTTTCATATAACATCTACCCATTCAACTGTCAGCAGCATACTAATCATCATTCATGCACTCAAAAAATGGAAAATACATCTTCAAATATACCTGAAACAATAACCAAAATATCTGAACACCTTACTTTATTCCTAAAATCCGAAAAAAATCAGGAAAATTCATTATTTTTCAAACTTCCATTCATTATTTTTCAAACTTTGTTTTATAAAATTGTGATTTTTGGTTTCCTTTTTGACGTAGAACTACGTCTTTCATTCAGGGTGCCAAATCAGAAAACAGGTCACGTTTTTATGAAATAAAGTTAACGTTAATAACTATTTTTGCCGCGAACGGATTTTGGCGATTTACATACTAAACGAATCGAAAATTCCCTAAGATTTGTTTGATATGCTATACATTACAATTCCATAGTCTGTATATGGTTTAAATTGATGAAAATTGGAAGCATTCCCAATTCTCCATACATTTGTTCTGTCCATTTGTGTGCTTTCCCGAACAGAACTGTCAATAACGAGCAACTTATCGACGAGCAACGAAGGGGAAATCGTAAGATGTTAAGTCTCCGTGAACAAAGGAAAAGAAGAAAAACGAAGGGGAATATTTGCCTAGAGTATAAACAGTGGATCTCGCTGAGGCAAACTTTCATTCTTCCTGAGGAAATCGACTGAACAACATCGTTGCTGGGCGAGTTGGACGAGCTGGACGGCGAGGGATCGAATGCCTCTCTCAAGGTGGAGGAGTAATATGATGGAAAAAGTAAAGTTTTCCAAGGGCCTTTTTGAAGGTTAGAGACGAATGAACTGAAGAAGTTTAAAGTCTCAAGCAAGGAAGTCAAACTTTCAGTATCGTTCTGTATGCAAAGCAATGTCAATCGCTTGTTCTTCCTTGTTTTGCGCCATCACATGTCTTCATTTCGGATTGAGCTGTGGACTCGAGCTACTCATTCGCTGATGTCTCTTACGGCATTGCATTAAGGTTCTGGGCTACACAATTATGTGGGGAATCATCAAGCTAGGCTATTGTCGGCTTACCAAGAAAATGAATGTTCTGGAATTTTGTCAGTGATTTGGTTTCGCATGACGGTAGGAAAACTCCCTCCACAAAGGATGACAGCTAAGCTAATCTAGACTGGTAATATTAACAGAAAAGGCTTCTGAGCGCAAAACGGAGATAAGTGTGTGTATATTTAGTTTCTTCAAGCCATCGATATATCTCCAAGCCATCGATATATGTATATTTGTTTGCGTACGTGCGTGCTCCATAACCCGTACGTAAAATAGTGCATCTTCGCTACGCTGAAACACCATTTGTATCTGTTCTCGTATGCATTGGCCCTGTAACGATGCGACAATCGCTTATTTTTTATGCTATAATTGACGATTGTTTGGTGTTGCAAATTATGCAGTCGTAATGATAAATATAAACAAGGAGGGGAGATAGCGGGTGGGAAATATTTACGCTTGGGTATTTGGTAATGAAGGCAAATATTCAGTCTTTTTCCAAGCAGTTAACATCGTTTGTTTTCTGTCATCAATGCATTGAACTGACGCTATGGTGAAGCAGGCGTTAAGGTTGTGCACCAAAAAATTATTTGGAGAATACCAAGTTATTCAATAAGTTATATTAAGTTATTAATTTATTTGGGCTAGCGTGCCTGTCGCAAAAAAGTTCTCAACTAGGATTGCATTTGCGCTAATCTTGATCATAATGAAGCAGTGCTACTTTTTTCGAGGTTGGAGATTAACAGATAGAGTTTGTTTCGTTTATTTAGTCACCAAGAAAGTAAATGTCGTTCTGAAATTTTGTATGTGATTTGGTTTCGCTTGTCAGTAGCAAAACTTTCTCCACTAAGGATGACAGCTGCGCTTATCTCGAGTATGTACTGTTCTGTGAGCACAAGAATGAATCATCCAACAATTATCGTCAAATAATTCTACAATAAAAAAAAACATTTCAGGGCGACCAAACTGGTAAAATGGTTATTTAAAAATTTCCGTTGCATTATAAAGTAATATCCGAAGTAATGAACAAGCGATTTGAATTAAACCACAGCGTAGTTCTACGTCAACAATGCGGTCGTGATAACCACCGGTGCGAAAAAGAAAGTAGTAAATGCTCTGAAATTTTACTTTTCTAAACTATAAAACTATAAGAAGAAATCAAGAATAGTTTGAAGAAATATAAGTTTTGTTCACATTTTGATTAATATTGGGGGTGGTTTTTGTTTGTGTCGTTCACTGTACACTAGGGTGCCAATGGAAATGGTCATCTCGAGTTTCAAAAAGTTAAAATGTTCACCACCTCAAAAAAAAAAACGCTATGCCAAATATCAGCTCAATCGAACTTAAGGGAGAGTAGCGCAAAGCGATCAAAGTTTAAGTTTCTTGAAAATCGAAAAATCATCTAAGGGGGAAGGAAATCGGAGTTTTCGAAAAAAAAAAATTTGATGTCAAATGTCTTAAAATTGCATGAAACGGGGAGATCTAGTGTCATCTCGAAATTTTTTTTTTCAAAAATCGGCACTCTGGGACTTTTCGCCTGAAAAATAGATTTTTGACAAAAAAAAAAAAATATTTTCAAATAATTATATATCTCGACGTGTCATGCAATTTTGAGACATTTGGCATCAATTTTTTTTAAACCCCGATTTCCGGTGATTTTTCAGTTTTCAAAAAAATCAAATTTTAACGTCTGCGGCAACAGTAAATGAAGTCCGAGTGAGCTAATATTTTGCATAGGGTATATTATCGTGTAAATTAACATTTCGTAGTTCCGATTGAAAAATCGAGATAACTATTTTTATTGGCATCCAAAACCATACTTTTCGTTTCGTATTCCGAAAAAAAACTAAGTCCTTGAGTACCGATTTTTGATAAAACATTTTTTTTTTCAGATGACACTAGATTTCGACGTTTCATGCAATTTAAAGACATTTGGCATCAAACATTTGTTTTCGAAAACCCCGATTTCCCCCCCTTGGGTGATTTTTCGATTTTCAAAAAACTCAAACTCTGACCACTCTCCCTTAAGTCCGATTGAGCTGATATTTGGCATAGGGTGTTTTTTCGAGGTGGTGAAAACTTGGTATAAAGTAATTTTTTGAAATTCTAATTTTGAATCGTGAAAACTTTGTATAAAGTAATTTTTTGAAATTCTAATTTTGAATCTATCGCGGAAGGCAAACTTACTCATCGCGAGAGTGAAAACTAACTGACGCGCGTTCGTGCGCGGGAAGAGAAGCTTCTAGAATGTCAAGGTAAGCACTGGTAAAAGGTATGGCAATTCAGAACAAGGTTAATATATAACAACTCATTATAACTTTGATCTATATTAATAAATTATATTGCTTATCTGTTACGCCACTTCTCAGTTATCATTAAACTCAAGCTCAAAACAAGTAAATTTCATTGATTGGAAGATATCGACAAAGGTTTATAGATTTTCTTGTTCTAGCTTATTGAATTTTCGATGCATTTTTTCCAAATATTTTCCAGTTATCTACGTCTGGATTTTTTTGTTGAAATTAATCGAAAATCAGGGTATATCAGGGAATCTTCTTTCGGATTTTTAGTCGACACCCTGCACTACTTTCGCATCTGTTTCAGGATCCACTGACTTCGTCGGTCTGTCACTTCAGGGTTTTCGAGCGAGGTCAAACTTCTACCGATCTGTTTTAGGACATCACACACCGTGGATTGTGAAAATTTCAAAAGTTTTATTAACTCTCGGGATTTTCGCACAAAGCGCGCCGAATTAAATCACGACGCGTTCGTTCCGAGGAAGCCATAATGTGAACAAATGAAGTTTTCCTAACAACCAACGCCTTCTGTAATTTTTAGCTTATTTCAGTGAAATTTACAAAAAAAAATTGTAAGGGGTTGTATCCAGGACACGACCGCATATTTTTGACGTAGAACAACGCAATTACATTATGCTATCCACTTGTTTACCACTTCGGATATTATTTTAGAATGCATCGAAATTTGTGTAATGAATTATGTTCTTCGTTACAAATAGATTTGATTAACTCCTTTTACGTTTGATATCATGCCTAGGACTACCAAAATATGTGAACGGAAGAATTGTCAAACGATCATTGTATTTTACATTTCCCTCTGAAATTATTGCACATCTCATGATTACGTAGTTTTCGATCCGCGAAAGCTCGTTCACATCTAGTATCTGAAATGACGTTTTATGGAAATATATTCCGGTCTGCACAACAACAAGCGAGTACAAAACCAAAAAATACCCCCGACTTGCATGTATTTGCAAAGCGGATTCACCCAGGCACATTAATTTTGAAGTCCGTGTTAGGGAAACACAGCTCAGTGGGGAAAAAATACCCCCGACTTGCATGTTTTGGCAAAGCAGATTCCCCAGGCACATTGATTTGAAGTCCGTGTTAGGGGTACACAGCTCGGTGGGAGCAAAAATACCCCCGACTTGCATGCAAAGCGGATTTCCACAGGTACATCGATTTTGAAGTCTGTGTTGGGGAAACCGTAAATCGGGCCAATCAAAACTTAACAGTTAGGGCGTTTAGATAACACTTGACAGTTTACAGTTATTCAAATGTTCATCTCATGAAAAATAACATTTTATTAATTGTGATAGACGCGTAGAAATACTTCCTATCAATTGATGCAAATTCCGATCTGTTAAGAAATGTTCCAGTTATGAGCATTCGAAATACGGGTAGGGTTAGCACACAAATCGGTAGATCAAATGTATGGGAAAAAAGCAAGTTCTTCCAGTGTTCATGAATTTAAACCGTTTAGAGATTAGCGAATTGTAATGAATAGCATATCAAACAAATCTTAGAGAATTTCCGATTCGATTGGTGCGCAAATCATGAGAATTCGTTCACAGTGAAAATAGTTATTAGCGTAAACTTTATTTCATAAAAACGTGACCTGTTTTCTGATTAGGCACCCGTCCTGAAAGACGTAGTTCTACGTCAAAACTAAAAAACATACCTCAACGGTAGCGTTTTTAATGCGTTCGAACTTTTTTTTAATCTTCATTACATGAGCTGAGAAACTTTCCATATTGAGAATAAGAAGATTGGTTATTATTTTATTTACTTTGTAGCCTTATGAAGTAGTTACATGTTTCAGTTTTCGATCGATTGTAGGCAAGCCTTGCATTCATCTTTTTTTGAAGCTTGTTCATATGTAAATGCTCGTGTGAGATATTGGGTCGTATTATGTAAATCAAATTCGAGTGTTATCACACCGAGCAAAATTTCTTTTACATTGATAAAAACTGATCGACTCGATGTGCTTCGAATGTCATGTGTTGCAAATTGTATGTTCTGAAACACTTCTGAAATGTTTCCCAAATCAAAATATTAGAGATGTAAACCAAATAGAACTGGGATGTAACAGGAAAATCAAACAGTTTGAAAAATTCCGACAATTGCATCGATAGTATTCCCTTGGTCGATGCGACTGACTTGCTCGGTATCTATAATAGCAAGATAGAGCTAACGAGCAAAATTCTTTCCGATTAGAATAATACAATATGACCGATGTCTGCAATCTCAAGCCACTTACTTTCGGAAAATTTCATATAATGCAACATAATAGAATTGAATCTCTTGGTTGGACTTCCTCTCAGGCAGCTGAGGTGGCCATATACCGAAACCGAATATGAATCATGATTGGAGGGTCAAATAAAATGGCAATGTATTTTCTTTCGAATAAAAGTCAAAAGTATGGCAATCACAACCCTCTACTATTTCAATTGAAATTTCTATACTTCTCAAATGCTTTTTCTGATACTAAACCTATACTTCTAAGATGCCCTTAGTGATACTTGGCGCTTCATGTTTTGAAAAAAGTGATGCATTTGAGCTCGAGCATGGATATACTGTAAACATCGCAGTTGCTCTTGGTGATTGACCTGAACCAGCGAAATCGTATAAAAAAGCACTGAATTACGCTTTCGAGCAGAGTTGTTAATCTTCCGGTTTTCTTGGATATTACCAGTATTTTTAAGCGTGCCAGCGAAACAGTCAAAAGCAAAAATATATCTTAGGTTTCCTTTGAATTTTTACAGTTTTTCCCTTTTTTTCATTTTTCCGTCATTCTCAAGATTTTAGTCCTCAAAATTATATTTTATTCTTTCATGTATGAGAATCCTCACATCGACGACCTTTCTGACGTTTATCATCTTTCGCTAGCCATCCATATCTATCTATTTGCTATAAGCATTTGTCACCCTTTTATCCGCATTTGGCCCTTATAAAAAGTCTTCCAAGTATTCGCGATCGAACTGACGTTTAATTCATGAAATCGATAATGAATTCAGGGAGATCCGAAACCTGGATTTTACTGACTTCACTAGAAACGAAAACAAGGAATTGTCTTTCTTTTGGAGTGAAAGGGCTTGGCCGGGTAAGAGAATAAAAAGTGCCCCCAAACCAAATCACCAGCTGTATGGCAAATATTGTATAGGATATTAAATAAGAAATTTTGGCGGTTTATTTGAACCCCTATGTGGTTTGACGTAGGATCTATAGTGAAAAACGTTTTTTTTCGTTAATTTCACGCCATCCTCAAAAGCTCCGAGATAAAAATTTTAAAAAATATATTGAATGTGCATCTTACTACGGTGTATCAAGAAAAATTATCAAAAAAATTTTTTTTCAAAAATTGAAATACTGAAAAAAATATTGAAATTTTAAATTTTTAGTACTACTCTATTTCATATTTAAATGTGTCCCTACGGCTTTTCTAGATATGTGTGATTTTTTTCAGTGTTGCGCGGTACAAAAAAATTTTTTTTTCATATTTTCAAAGGGTCTTGCTGGGTAAGGGAGTAAAAAGTGCCCTCAAACCAAATCACCAGCTGTATGGAAAATATTGTATAGAGTACTGAATAAAACATTTTGGCAGTAGTACCACATATTTGAGTCCTTATATGGTACACCATAGGATCTATGGTAAAAAATGCACCTGCTCGTTTTTTTCACGCCATTCTCAATAGCTTTGAGACAAAAATATGGAAAAAATACTGAAGGTACATTTTACTAAGGTGTATCGATAAATATCTTCAAACAATTGTTTCATCAAAAAATGTAATTATAAAAAAAATTAAATATGCGGGATAAAATATTTAATATATTTTCTGACATTTCGAAATTTTGAAAAAAATATAACTTTGAGACCCGCCTCTGTTCTAATTTCTATTTGAATGCGTTCGTATGTATCTTTTTTTCCTACATGTGGTGCAGTTTTTTCCTGAATGTTCGAGAGCATCGCGAGACACAAACATAATTTTCTTCATCGTATGCATTATTATTTTTATTTTCTTAAAATCGATTATTTTATTGTAAGTGGTTTTCAATTGTAAGGTTAAAATTTAAAAAATAATAATAATTTGGATGTTTTTAATTGTTTTTCTCATTCATTCGAATAACCTTTCCACAAGGACTTTATTTTTTCTCACAATGCTGTATCGTACTGCTGACTACTATGAATTTGGTAAAACATCTAAATCCGATGTAAAGATCATTTCATGTATTTCAATATATGAGAAAAAAAATCTTTGTACAGCGCAATGCTCTAAATATACCGACAAATTTTTGACATATAAAAATCAAAATTTAAATAAATGTCAAACCAGTACTGGGTCTCTAAATTCAAAATAAACTAAAAATGCCGAAAGGCCAAACAAATATTTTTTTTCGCGCAATCCTCTTAAAACTTCAAGAAAAAATTACGCTACATGTAGAAAAAACAACACATAAGAATGTATTTAAATAAAAATGAGTGCGAAGGTGCGTCTCGAAGTAATATTTCTTTCAAAATTTCGAAATGCCTGAAAATATATATATATAATTTTTTTTGTACCGCGAAAAACACTCTAAAAATTCTGAAAAAAATCACATATACCTAAAAGAGACGTAGGAAGAAATTTGAATACAAACTAAAGTAGTACTGAATCTCTGAAAAAAAAAATTAATTTAAAATTAAAATAAAAATGTACCATAAAAGGACTCAAATATATGGTACTACTGCCAAAATGTTTTATTTAGTACTCTATACAATATTTTCCATACAGCTGGTGATTTGGTTTGAGGGCACTTTTTACTCCCTTACCCAGCCAGACCCTTTGGAAATATAAAAAAAAAATTTTGTATCGCGCAACACTGAAAAAAATCTGAAAAAATCACACATATCTAGAAAAGCCGTAGGAACACATTTAAATATGAATTAGAGTACACCCAGGTTTTTTTACGCGGTTTTTTTGACGTAGGACGTCTTTGACGTCTAACCGGAAGATATAGTGGGTGAAATGGAAATCTAGGCACTGAACAAGTAGGAAAAAATGCAAGATTTGGAACGCTTATAACTCGAGCATTTCTCAATAGATCGCAAAGGTTTTTGCATCAATTGATAGGAAATATATCTACGCATCTATCATAACGAATAACATTTCATTTTTCTTGAGATAAATAATTGAATAATTGTGAAATATCAAGCATTGTCCTAATGCACTATGTGCCCATTTTTGATTGGTCAATTTTGTGCTCCTCAAATCGTACCGACCAAAACGGGCAACCAGAGCAGCAGCGAAATAGAATGAAGCACGATTGGAAAGGAAAAAGAAAAAAAATGAACGAATCATTGGTCGCAGTCTCACACATGCGTAATTCTCGAGCCAGCCAGTCAGCTTAAAAATCCCCGCTCCGCTGCCGTGACGATCATTCTCATTCAAACCGTACACCACATCGGTTCGCATCACAACACATCAATAAAGCAACCCAAGCAGCCATGTCTGGACATGGCAAAGGAGGAAAAGTGAAGGGAAAGGCAAAATCCCACTCGAACCGTGTTGGTCTGGAGTTCCCCGCAAAGGTAGCTAGGCCGTGCGCGTTAGTACCAGTGCACCAGTCCACCTAGCCGGCGTTATATAGTTTCGGCCGCCGAAGTGATCGAGTTAGCTGGCAAAGCTGCTCGCGGCGATAAGAAAACCCGCATTCGGAACAGAACACATTCGGTTCGGTGGACATCAAGACAACAGGCAGTTGCAGCGAGTGGCGAGTGGCAAACGCAATCGCAAAACGGCAGCTGGTAGCAGAAGAAAAAAGTTTGTTCTTTATATAATCTGCTTTGGTGGCAAATCCAGAACAAGGCGGCATCGAGGGCGTTCGAAATGGTTTTTTTCAAAACCACGAGTACAAAGTTTTCTAAATTGGAACCATTCTATAAAACACGGCGCTTATCAGGGCCATTAAACCTTTCAAAAAAGAGCTTAGGAAATACAGTTCAATGCTTTCTAAAACAATATCCAAAATAATAATAAAACACAAATTGATTTTTTCATAATTTGTTTGCCAGGATATATCTATGGTAAAAAGATATATCCTGGCAAAATTGAAAGTACGTTAATTTACACTTATCTCAACATTTAGCTAATTGGACGGACCTGTAATGCGACATATTTAGTTGGACATTTTTGTAAACATAGAGTTCGGGGTCCAAATTATGACCCCACATTGAAAGTCGACACTGTACCTGTCATCGCAAATGTTCAATTACAGGTTAAAATTACCTCCAATCCGACACTGAGTGGTGGTAATGCGACGTGCCATTGAATGTAATTTACTGTACAATATGTCACAAGCTGGATGGGAAGAAATTTTCCAACTGTGAAAGCTGTGGCGAGTGGCAAACGCAATCGCTAAACAGAAAGGTTTTGCCGAACAAGATGGGGATATCGAGTGATAACAAAACAATAAACTCTTTAGATTGAAGATAATTTTGTGATCCTGAAAAGGACCCTTTTTAGCCTGCATGTGAATCCAACGAGCGAACAAATCATAATGAATGTATTTTTTTGCCATCGCTCCCTTTTAACGCTCATTCGTTCGTCTCGTTAGACTCGCCCCTTTGGATGAGTCTGCCGATTTGTCTCTATCCTGTGAGTGTGTACCGCTAGAGTATAAAACACGCGGACCCCAAAAAATATCTTATCCTAGAGGCGAATGAACTGAAAAGTTTAAACCCTCTTAAAGCCAAAAAGAAGAAGAAGAAGAAAATATCTTATTTTCTTTCAAACCGTAAACCCGTGTGGTTGTACGGCATCGTTTAACATCGCATCGCATCACATCATAAAAAGAAAACAAGCAGCAACGTGGACGTGTGGACGTAACAAAGGAGGACAAGTTAAGGGAAAGGCAATGTCTCACTCGAACCGTGCAGGTCTCCAGTTCCCTGTTGGTCGCATTTACTGAATGCTCCGCAAGGGTAACTAGGCCGAGCGGATTGGCGCCGGAGCACCAGTATACCTAACAGCGATTATAGAGTTTCGGCCGTCGGAGTGCTCGAGTTGGCTTGCAAAGCTGCTCATGACAATCAGAAAACACGCATCAAGAACAGAGCAGCTTCGGTTCGGCGCTCATCAAGGCAACAACTAGTTTCAGCGAGTGGCAAACGCAATCGCAAAACGGCAGCAGGTAGAAGAAAGAAAAAGTTTGTTTATACAGACTACTTTGGTGGCAAAACCAGCCACCGTAAAACACGGCGCTTTTCAGGGCCATTAAACCTTTCAAAGAAGAGTTATTAAAAGTTTTTCACAATACCAATGCATTCTAAAGTGACATAATATGACATATAATATAAACTGATTTTTTTTATGCTTGTTCTTGAACTTATTGGTGGTTGGGGTCTTTTAAATTGATCATTCAGTTTTCACAAACCCATGTATGGTGTCCGAATAAAAAGTGGCTTCAAATTACAACACATTGTATGCAGGATGGCATTAACGAATTTTCTCGGTAGCAAGAACTGCTTTCTTTGGTTGGTAACTGATGTTGAAAATTTACTGACGTTACATCTGCATTGCATAGAAAAATAACACGATGAGCTATGTATTTCCTGCTGCTCTGTTTTTATTTTGAAGAACTTTAATCCGAAGGTCATCCGTCCCTGTATTTACTGTTGGTTTTTCAGAACGCTTATAGCTCGTTCATTTCTCGACAGATCGTAGGGTTCGTCTCCAAAAACTCAGTTCTTTTTCATTTTTATTTACTTTGTTTGCGGAGACTACAAATCTTACAATTCATTCGTCTCCGAAACCACAGCTTAAGGTACGGTAATGTGCTTAATAGTGAAATATATGATAGTGAACAAGCTGATGACCGCCTATGCGTTCCCTATCACAGCCATCATTTTGATTGTACGATATGTGTATACGCCGAAAGATGCTCGACGTTGAACATTTAATAAGTACAAAGCCTTCAGAAAAAAATCAAGAATCAAGTTTGTAAAAAAAAGCAAAAACACAACACCAAAGGTTCTTTTCAGAACCCCCAACATGTTCATAAAGAGTAAACAGTAAACTAATCCATTTTTCAGGTGGATAGGTAGGTATTCACCTAGGAGAAGAAAATAAAACAATATATTTAAAACATATATTTAGCAAAAGCTGTCCCCTTTGTATAGTCCTACGTCACTCCGGTTATGTCACCGACATTACCCACCCGTCTTTTTTTGCGCAGGTTTTTTTAACGCGGATATTCCAATTTACGCGGTTTTTTTAATGCGGATTTTCCAATTAACGCGGTTTTTTTTACGCGGTTTTTTTTACGAGGTACGTATCCCCCGCGTAAAAAAACCTGGGTGTAGTACTGAATCTCTAAATCCCAAAAGTTTTTTTTTCAAAATTTCAATATTTTTTTAGTACTTCAATTTTTGATAAAATTTTTTTTATAATTTTCCTTGATACACCGTAGTAAGATACACATTCAGTATTTTTTTTCAAATTTTTATCTCGAAGCTTTTGAGGATGGCATGAAATAAACGAAAAAGTACGTTTTTCACTATAGATCCTACGTCAATATATAGGGGTTCAAATAAACCGCCAAAATTTCTTATTTAATATCCTATACAATATTTGCCATACAGCGGGTGATTTGGTTTGGGGGCACTTCTTACTCCCTTACCCATCCAGGCCCTTTAATCGCTGGAGGTATGACAATGATTTTACTTTTCCCAAATTGAGAAATACTGTTACAACAATTCTGGTTCTGCTGCATCTGTCAGCTGATATAGTTCGTGACTCATAGAATCGCGAAATCTCCAATATTTCACATATATGAACACGCTACCTCGGATGTTATCCATGAGCAATATAATAAGCCACAACAAACCGGGCTCAGCAATATTTGCAATCTACACGGTTACATTCACGTTACTGCACGAATAAAAAAGGCCGACCGTTTCTGCTGCTAGTGACCATTGTACTCAGGATCATCGAGTCTAGAGAGTGATAGTTATTTCGTGGGTTTTTACTGGAACTTTTCAACGCAGCATGGCTCGTTTGGTGAGGGATCTCAAGGGAAACTTTGCACAACGATTTGCTATGAAAAACACAATGAACAAAATCGAAATGGAAAGGCACAATTACAAATTCACTTTTTATCGTCGCAAACATATTCCAGAAATTTCAATTGTTTTGAATTGTTTCATTTTAACTGAACACAAAATCCTAAACTGGTTTGATGGAAATGTCAGTTGTTGATATTGTTATTCTGTTTGCTGAAAAATTTGAATGTGAAGGGTGATTTTTTGATAATAAAATTCAACCATTTGTCGGTTGTGAGTCTTTCCATTTCTTTAGTTTTGACAATTGGCACGAATCACATGTGAACTGTCAAAAACAGTGCGCTGGAAAACCAAACAGCAAAAACAATCACCTTTTTTTTATCTTCGCTTATTTTTCGTCGGCCTATTTCCGCCACTTTAGTGCCAATCACCGACATCAGGGAGGCGACTCCACCTGTTCCTACCTATCAGACTCAACAACTCATGAGCCGGGCCAACTTCTTTTACTTCCGCTCCGAAGGAAGACGTAACCAGAGATTTTTCGCCTCAGAAAATCCCAACGACGCCAGCTGGGATTGAACCCAGGCCGATCGGATTGTGAGGCTGTTACGCTAACCATACAACCACTGGCGCCGTCAAAACAATCACCTGTTATGTTTTGAAAAAGAAAATCCCAGCGTAAACAACGCAGAAATTTATCTAAACATGTTATAAACAACATCACTATATGCGACCTCAAACATATCGGCTGGAAGATGAAAAACATTGCGCCGGTGTCAGTTCGAATTTTCTGCCTCACAAGCCACCGCTGCAGCCGGGTAAGGATACGGGGGAAGCGCATAAGCGCTTCATTCCATATAAAATGGCACGCAAAACGATCACAAGCGTTCACTCGTGACTATTCGACGTTGTACCAAGCGTTTCCAGAATTTCAGTGTGTCCCAGAATGAATCTGTTCGCGACCAGCCACCACGGGTTGATGCTCACCGTTGTGAGTGTAGTGTTTATTCTCTGCAGCGCTCCGCATCCAACCGACGCTCAGCGGCATAGGCTTTGTGGAAATGCTCTGAGGCAGAGTTTACAAATGCTATGCCTGGAATATCCTTCCTATCACCAACGAGCCACAAGTAGAATGAACCAGTAGCAAACGTTCTGTTTCCATCCATATGATTTATTTTTTGGTATTTTCCAGGATCTGAAAGCGATGTGACCGATGTGGACAGAGATTGGCCCCAGCTCGACCAGAGTGATGTGGATAAATTCAATTTCATCGAGCAACTCAAACGGAAGCCCAACTGGATGAATATACTTTTCGCGAAGCATCGAGTCTCGGTGGATGGGGATCTCGATGATAATACCGAATGGGAGAATATTATTCCGAACCGTTTCATGCCGGTCAAACGTGGCATTGTGGATGAATGCTGCTATCAGTCCTGTACGATCGAGCAAATGAAAGCTTACTGTCTTAAGGTTGCGCGGAAATAATCAATGACAATGGATTCACCTTGATGCAAAAATATAGACGCTTATCCATATATAGAACGAATATTTTGTTGTTTTGATGTTGCATGACAAGAAAACCAAAATAGACAATTAGACGAGGATATGAGTTTTCATTTATGGATTTTATTGATTTTTCACTGTACAACCATCAGCTCGGAGATGGAAAAACTGTTATATAAGCTTCTACATGCAGTAGCTATAGTCGAAGTACTTATATTAGTAAAAAATCATATTTAGCATTGTTTCCAACTTTTCTCGACATTTAATTTTTTAAATTGCTCTGAATTGATGAGCGTGATTGAGTAAAAAGTGGTTAGATCTGTGCCTAGAGGTACGGACGGAAACTTGAAGTAGGACTTTGAGGATAATTGCTTTTGAATTAAGTTTTTGTACATGTTCACTCCAAAACTCCGAATGGTGGCCCTAGAAAAACCTCTTGTTATATGAACTGAACAGAACTTCAAACAAGTTGTACGAAAAATTAGATAAATATGTCAACATTAACACGAACAACTCAACATTCTCTGGTTTTATTGTATCGATGTTCATAAATGTACATAAGACTCCTTATTGATAGAATTCGAATCTCTCTCGATGGGACGAAAATTCGGACGATTTGGTGGATTGATTATTTTTTCAATGAAATCGATCTTGTTTTCCTTATACCGTTTGACGACATCCCAGCTGTAATGGCAGCTTGCCATGTCAGGCCAGAACTTCACTGGACCTTTGTGTGATCGATTGAATGGCAAAATCCTGTTCTGAAGACACTCCTCCTTGTAAACTTTTCCATTCATTTTTGTCCCAGTGATGAAAACCTTTGTCTTTTCTCCACAACTATGGATCCCTTACAAAATTACTTACTTACTTACGTGCAAATTTATCTGCGTAAACAAATTTGAACCTATTCGCAATACCCGTTTTACGCTTTTTTCCTTTATTTATTTAATTAGGCTCAAGTGGAAAAAGAGCCACCATCAAGCAATACACTTTAAAACTATTTAAATATATTATAACTACATAATCATTAACTTAAGACGCTTTACGCTTGGCAAGGTAAAATTTGTTACCGACTGTTTGTCCGAAATCCATTTTTACGTATATTTCATAGTTCATCCTTTGTACTTGGTCAACACTTGCTCGTACAGCTTCCTTGCACGGGTTTTAGCAACCAGGTATGTACGTCCTGTTGGGGTGTTTGCTGACATGATACGACCGCAAGCCATAGAACCACTATATCGGCTTAGCATGGAGTGGATGTATATTTATCTTACTATTGGCTGGTTTGACTTGGGTTTGAATTTATGTAGGTCTATGATACTCAGACATAAGTTTGAGAACGAATTTATAAATGACGGCATCTTATCCTCTTAAAAGAAATAACAGGCAAACCTTTTTTTGTTCGGGGGATAGGGACCGCATAAAAAAAGTTTCCCCAAGAAAGTGTTTTTGTCCAAATCCCGACACAAAATATACCGTTTTGAACACAATTAAAGATTGTAGCTGCATGAAACTTCTGATATTTCGATTTGGTTATAGTGGACAGACATGAAAAACATAAATGACTACAATTAATATGTCTTTCACACGAGCATGGCCCATGGCCTTCTTTTTCTTTTTTCTTTTTTTTTCTTCTTTATACAGTGGTAGACATTCGTTTAGTCGCACCCTATTTTTCCTCAATATTTTTAAAAATGAGTCAATTCTTTGTACAGTTCTGCTCATAAAAGACGATTATTTTTTATTTTCATCGAATTCATTCTAAAAAACAGTATAAATTCACTTTTTGTTTTCTAAGTAATTCAAATATGTGGAATCAGGGTGGACATTCGTGTAGCCTAATCCTAAAATTTCAATAAAAGAAAATTTGTGCGGCAAATTTCGAGTCCAATCGGTAGCTAATATTTAGTATGTCCATCTCCATTTCGGATCACTTTGAAAACTCGATTTGGCATCGAGTCAGACAGCTTTGAAAGTGTTGGTAGCGTTATTCTCAATATGGCCAATCAAAACGTAATCTAGTTTCCTCCAGTAATTGAAGATACTTTTCGGAGTTCATTCGGGTGAAAATGAAACAAATGAGAAGCTTGCTGTGATAGGAAACGGCTCCCCACACTGTCAAACTTCCGCCCCCAAAGTTTCGCTTCGATCTCACGACATGCCGTTGACTTAAATTGTACCAATAGCAACTGTAACAGTCCGGACCATCCAAATTGAACTGTTTCGCCTGAAACTACAACATTTTTTCATTCTAGTTTCCATTCTCCATGTATTGCCGGGCGAAAATTAGATGGTTCTGCTTATGGGTGGCGGTCAGTTTCGGCTTCCCTTGAGGTTTCTTCCAAATGATGTTTGGTAACTCATTCAAGATGCACGCAATATGCCTCTTCGTTACTGGAACAACCGATTCTGCCTTAATGTATGAGCAGGACATCGGTCCTGGTTGCTTCGTGTCTTATTCGAATTTAAGACGCAAAGAAACTTTGGTGTTCCCATTTGTTGGTCGTTATATCCCATATTTCTGGCACTATTCAAAGAAATTCCGTACCACTTTTTCAGATATATCAATTTTTGTTACGATCGAGCGATTAGAAAACTTTTGTTCACTGAATATCTTTATTCTTTTCCACCCCTCTTCTGTCAATAGAATATCTTTCGCCATTCCTTTAAATTCTACGTAAATCACTAATCTGACCAACTTCTTACGTTGCACATCTAATATTTATCTTGTAAATTGAACATTTTTTCAAAAAACACAGATAAAGGCTTGGTGATTATGCGAAAACTCGATTTTTATGCCCTGCGGCTAAACGTATGTCTCGGGAGAAAACGACGTTTGAATGTTTATATCCACCGATGCCGCCTTGTGTGTGTGTGATTGTGACGCACGTCCTTTCAATAAAAGTGACTTAAATATACTATCACTACAGCAAATAAGTATTCCGATAAAAAGAACCTTCCTAGTTGCTTTGTAAGTGTTTCAAGGTTTTTTTTTCAAGTGCGGCTAAACGAATGTCTATCACTGTATACCTGGCATACTGCAGAAAAAAAAAGTGCACCCGTGGCCGAGTGGTTAGCGTCTCAAATTATCATGCCGGGTGTTCGGGTTCGATTCCCGTTCTGCTCGGGAATGGCACATCTTTCGCGGTACAGTTGAACAACGATAAAATATGACATCTCACAGAAAATGTATCCTTTCAAACAATCAGACGAAGATGAACACATAATATTTCCTCGTCATTTTCAGTGGATCACTTAAAAAAAACTTTTTTCCGAAAAAAAAGTTAAGCTAGAGAGTCTGAATCTGAGATCAAAATCGTAGAAATTTTCGAAGCGATGATATGTGGTGTAAAAATCTGTATTGTTGCATCAATATAACCTGGAAATCTCCTCGATGTGTTCATTCTTTGACAATTTTTAAATTCAAAACAGTTTTATGAAACCAATACTTTAGCCACACATCCATGCTGTGATAGGATTTTCGTCTTGCGAATAATTAACCTTTGTTGCAAAGCTGGTGAAATTATAGTGGAACTAGTCCGGCTGACGTAAGAAAACATGTTTCACCTCCTTCTTCTCAAAACAGAAACGCATCCGATTCAGCACTAATCTCTCCTGACGTTATCATCCTCATGAATATTCACCAAATTGCTAAGAAGGAGCGCATTGTTTCTCGTGCCCGAATGAAGTTTGCATGGGTGGATATATGAACTGCTTGAGACATCTCCCCATTCCACGCATCATGAACCCGCGTACCTGTTGCTTCAGAATGTGTTTTCCGCGAACATGACATAATATACGCGCGATAATTTATGACTGGCCAATGAAAAGCTCGTATAAATATGGAAGGATTACAACAGCTGAGACACACTCATCCGCCGGTCGTGGAATCTACAGGTTCAAGCAGACACCTAGCTGAGACAAGAAGCACCAAACCACAGTCCAGAGTAGGATCAATTATAGGTAATTTCGTATTGCCCAAGCGAAGAGATTCGATCATTTTTCGTGTTTATCGTAAATGTCAGTCTGTCAAACTTATTTGGTGTGATATTCTCCAGTGAGTAATTGGTGTTTAATGTGGAGTGTATTGAAACTTTTGTAAGTAGAACGCTGCTTGATGCAAAATTCTTATTGAACCCACCCTTACTAAGCATTGATTCTGAGCCATTGTTCTAGACACCAGAAGATTCTGGTGGCCAGGAGACCAAATTTCTATCTTTTTATATTATCAGACCCAGAACCTTTAGTCGAGCAGTCATGCCATTGCAGCGCCAAAGTGTTTTCAGTGTGATCTTCATCGTATGCTGCAGTCTGCTAGTGCTGGTGGTGGCCCTATCAGAAGCTGGCCGCGTTGAGCACAACTCTACGGAAGTATTCCATCGAGTGACTCGAGATCGGCGTCGGTACTGTGGCAAGGCTCTAACCGATGCGCTGGCGCTGGTTTGTAACAGCTATCCATCTCCGTGGAAGAGGAAATTTGGTGAGTTGCAGCTTTTCCAATCACTGCTCGTTCGCTTGGCTGGGAAATAATGGAGACGCGTGATGCTTCAGCGGCTGAATTTTTATCATACCTTCCCCTCGACAGCTCCATTTGTTGGTGAGGACACCGACGACGACTCTTATCGAGAGCAACTAATTGCGGAAATAAGACAAGATCTCGATGAACTAGAACAGCTCTCACCGGAAATGTTTGACGACAAACCTGTACAATATCACCCATTTTATCCCCGATTCGCTCGGATCCCAGTGGGGGGCACAAGGGATTCCCACCGCCGAGTCCGTCGTCAGATCGTTGACAAATGTTGCCGTCAAAGTTGCACCATAAGCACTCTTAAGCAGTACTGTGCTGACTAATGTCTTTAAAAATTACACTGTATGAGATCTAATCCATTGTAACCTTCGAATAAACTAACCGTGGCTTCGCACCGATGACTTTCCCTTTGCGGATTTTACTTAATTCACTGATTTATTTTCAGTTAGCCTTCCGTAATCGATTCGTTTACATATTTCAGCACAATGAACTCATCCAGCCAGCTCAACCGAGGACTTTCGATAATGCAGTTGGTTCTCGTACTGCTGATGGCGAGTTCGGTGGCGGCGAATCAACGTTTCTGTGGAAAGCAGCTGGTGATGATCCTATCGATGTTGTGCGATGAGTATCCGGATCTGCACAATAGCAGTAAAAAATCTAGTAAGCCCTACACATAATAATATGTAACAGATTTAACAGTTTCTGAATTCTACAGTGATCGATTTAGGCAAGATGGATTACGCGAATGACGATTGGATGAACATGATCGGTCAGGATCAGGATGTTCCGGCAGTTGGCTCTGATTTGATACTTCCAGCTGCCCACACGGAGCAACAGAAGATCCCCCTCTGGGTGAGTATGATGTATCCCCAGGATTATCCGTTCCGTGCGGCGGCAGTCGGACGCAACGATCTGATTCCGACTCGATTCCGGAAGAACTTTCGCGGTATCGTTGACGAGTGCTGCCTGCGACCGTGCGGATACAATCAGCTGATCAAGTACTGCAAAACGGTCGCCTAAGCTGTCTCGCCTAGTGGACTAGTGGGGGTGTTGGATGTGCGAGAAACTTGCGCGAAAAAAACAAAACCAAGCGAATTTATGTGCCTCAGCCAATGTTGGAAGTCATTTAGAATTTAGGATTGTTATTTGTTTTGTGTGGATAAACAGATCTCATACAGAATTAGCTAAACGGTCGTTGTCGAGAATATTCTAATCCATCGTAAAACTTGTTGTAGCGAATTCAATTCTAGGCAAATGTAAAAATTAAACTATTTCGTATTCGTGTGCTAGCAAAGGTAAATAAAAATATTTACATGACGAAAAATTGTTGTTTCAATCAATTCATATTTTTATGTTTTACTGTATTTGTTTAGATAATGTCACCAATTAAAAAAAACCATACATGTTGCGCATGAAACAACAATTCAAACTGATTGTTTTTGCGACACAGGCTCTTTCTAAGCATTCAGTAGTCTACTGTTTTTATCTATTTGACGAGCAACAAAGTTCAGAGTTCTTCATCCGTGATAACTATGAAATTCTTCGTGTGATGATTCGTTTGTATATCCTGGAGAATGTTTCGTCATAATGTGTACAATATTCAGCGACCAGACCTGGAATATTTGAACAGCTGTAATTGTTATTACTGTCAAATATATACCGGGAATTTGTGTTTTTAGAGATAATGATTTGTTTCTAAATTTATATTATCGCCTTCAATATTGTTTCGGCACAAGAAATTTTGCTTGCAACACACAATTTTTATTACCAATAGAATTATCCATTTCGAAAATAAATATCACATATCGCAGAGCAAAAAAAAGTTTACTTGTTCTTAAAGACGATGTAAACAAACCGCATGACAGATCGCGTTGGAAATTGGTCGGTGATAAGTCAGACTGGACCATGTGACATTTTTATGATTTCGAGGAAAACGAACTTGATGTTCAGTGCTCTGCAATTTTCAAACCATTTAATATTTTCGTTCGATATTCTGCCGTTCTACGCATAGTTGTTCCATGTTCCAAAATCAGCAACTGAGAGAAACGCAATCAAAGTTTTCTCGCATATTTGTCTACCAAAAGCTTTAAGCATTTCAATTTAGCAATACACCGGGTATGTTATAAGCACTATACTATTGTTTAATGAAATGTGATGAGATCCCCTCACTGAATCAATCTATCTTGATTACGACTTTAAAAATTAATGGTGGGACTGTTATGCCTAGAATATCAACATGGGACAATTGAACTTGATGTTGTTTTTTGATATACTGGGAACAAACAATTTTTTTTTGTTTTTCCGAAAGATTATGCATAGAAGCATAGTTTTATGAAGAAACGACTGATCTGCCACACCTTCGCAGAATATAAATCTAATTGTTATTAGGCATTCGCTAACAAGGTGTACACGTGTTCTGTTCAAGTTTTTCTTATTTGTTTGAAAATTAGTTCGTTCTTCCAAACCAGAAAAGAGTGCATTAGGCTTGCTGAAAGTGTGACATGAAATTCTTGTACTTGAACCGACTTATTCGATATGGATATACGAAAAACAAATGGTGGGACAGTTATGAATAGAATATCAACATGGGACAATTGAGCTTGATGTTGTTTTTTTAATAACTATATGTTTTTTTTTTGTGTTTTTCCGTAAGATTATGCATAAAAACAGCGTTTTATGAAGAAAAGTGAAAATCGTCAACAAGTAACATGGGACAACTATGCGTAGAACGGCAGTATTGTTCTCAGAAATTTTAGCTAACGGGTGTTAAATAAAAAATGAGATTTTTTTCAATACCTTTCAGTAACTCAAATAAAGAGCGTAAAATTTTCTTTCTCCAAGAAAATTGCTCTTTGGGCTCCCTAGAAACAGTAGGCGTGTTTGGTTTTGCGAGTTTGAATTTAGTCAGAGCAAAGATGGCGTCGAAACAGCACGTGTTCCGCGAACGCATTGTACGGTTCTACGAAACGCATTTCCAGCAAGGAATAAAGTTCACGGTGGCACATTTTAAGGAAGAAAATGTACCTGTCAGTACGGTATATTGTATCCTGGGTTCCCTGAACGTAGAGCGGAAGGTCGGAAGTGGTCGTCCGGTGACGATAATGACGAAGCAGAGGAAGACATCGTTAAAGAAGCTGTTTGACAACAAGGACGCAACCAGCCTGCGTGACGCCGGTCGGAAATATGGCTGCTCCCACGTATTGATCCATCGGACCCTCAAGATGGAAGGAATCGTCTGCAGGAAGAAGACGAGGTCGCCGGAGTACACGGAGGAGCAGATTGAGACGGTTAAATCACAGTGTCGGTGGATGACCAAAAAATACCGCGGGACGTCTTTCGTTCTGAACGACGAAAGCTATTTTCCGCTGTCCAAAACGCATATTCCAGGAAATGATAATTACTACTCCAACGACAAGTCATCCACACCGCCTGAAGTGAAATACAAGTTTGAAAAAAAGGTTATGTTGTACATCGCCATTTCCGACCGGGGAATTTCAAAGCCTTGGTTTAAGCCGAGCGGTCTGGCAATCAACCAACAAATCTATCGAGAAGAGTGCCTCGATAAAATCCTGCTGCCGTTCCTGAACGAGCATCACGCGGATGGGAAGTACGTCTTCCCATTACGCCAAGAAGACGCTAGCGTATCTTGAGGAGAAAAAGATACCGTTCGTGCCGAAAAATCGTAACCCAACAAACTTGCCCCAGTGCCGCCCAATAGAGGATTTCTTTGGCTCACACAGTGGCTCACTCAAGAATCCGGAAAATGGACGTAAGTGCCGTACAACGTTCTTGTGAGAGCATCGCGACAAAGTTGCGTCGAACAGCAGACCACGGCCCTTACTCAAACATTCACTGTCATTTTTTTGAAGAAAATACATTATGTTATTAATAAAAAATACTAAAATCGATGAAAAAAAAATTTTTTTTAAATGTGATTGAAAAAATTCTCATTTTTTATTTAACACTCGTTAGAAACATAACGGAGGCGGAAGGTATTAGCAGCGAATTGTGAATTATTCAAAATAAACGCATCAATTTTTTTTTTAATCCCATTTATTTATTTAAGGCTCATTAGCATTTTAGCTGTAACAGAGCCGAATTTTAATCGTGTACATGTCACATGGTTATCATATCTATAATTAGCACATTACACAGTTGCCATTCGCCAGTATTCCTTCTATACCATTATATATGGTACATTCACACAATAGCTATTTAGGCGTAAGGGTATTCTTTCTGTTCTTCCATTATCCAGTTGGACCACCGGACAGCGGAGACAGTTGTTAGATCATTGTTGAGTTATTTATAGAACAGTAGCCCGATGTGTCTGGCAGAGCAGAGCAGTTGTATGGATGAATCGATCTTATTTCGACCGTGGATCGATCTCCATGGCTGATGGTTGTTGCGTGGACGTAGCTATTCTGTAACAACACAAAGATGGTCAATGAGGGCCCTGAGTTTTGAACTCACGATCGATCGCTTACTAAGCGAACGCGCAACCAATGTGGCTACGGAGACCCCCTAAACGCATCGATGTAGTTTGACATTTCGACCCGTTGTTGTGGTGCACTTCGGATACGCATGAGGGCATCTTACCTCATTTATTTAATGCAGTATTCTAGTCTAGAAATTTGAAAAAAATCAAACATTTTGTCCTTAACATTTTTGTAGTTTAGGCATTCATGAATATGCCCTAGAAAGGACTTATCGAAAAACCTATTATTTACCATCTTAAGAACGATTTAATATAATTGCGATTAGAACTCTCGTTATTTCTTTTGGTTTGCCTATTCGTAATTGTTCTTGCTCATTTCATTACAAAGAAAACAGACGTGGCTACGTTGTGGATGTGGAGAAACGTTGAAATATGTAGTAAATATACATGTTTTATTCTGTTGTGCTTAAGATGGGCGTCTTGCCCGATCTTCCCCTATAAGAACCTTCCATTTTTATTTGACGATTTGATAACTTTGCTTCGGTGTGAAGAAAGAAGGAAATGAAATGAAATATGAAATGAAACGAGAATATATGAAGGTGAAGTGATATTCTCCTTATTGCACGTGAAGAGAGAGAAGCACTATTTTCAGCCTGGATAAGTTTGCATGAAATTGTAAGGCGATAGGCTCATTTTTGAGTGACGATGTGTCAATTAAAGAGAAATTGTAAGTCTCTAGTTCCAAGCGACCTTCAGTGTATTTTTTTAAATATTTTATTTACTCATTAACTATACCAAGCATTATCCTTCACTGCACCGGTTTATTAGCGAAACAACTGGGGCAACTACAAAGTGAAATGTTTACCCGAGCTTAAGCTCAACCCAAGGTAGAATTATTATGTCATCATTCTGAAGCTCAATAGAATTTAGAATATTGATTCGGTTTGTTGGTCGTGTAATAAATCGTTCATACTATTGAATCTTATTTTACTTACCGTTAACAACGTATTACTGTGGAAAAATACTTAACCTTTCGCAGGAAGCATTCGATACAAAAAAAAATCTGCACAAAATATCAATCAGATAACGATTAGAACACTGCATCTGTTGTGAGACTCGTGACTCATGGAAATTTCGGCACAAATACAACGCAATAGGTCAAATTCATAAGCAAAAATCGTATTCGAAGATAATTATCATACAATTTTCATTCGGTTATTTTTTCTATACAAAACGATATGATCACATTCGAGATAACTTACAAACTAAGACAGAAAAAATAATAGGCGCAGATGAAAAATGAAGGAGCTTACCAGCATACTGATGATTTGATTGAATTTTGAAAATTGGAAAATGCTGCGGGGTTGATTTTTAGATTTTGGACAGCCTAACAGGAATAAATTTAGAATGATTGAAATGAATGGCAATTCTGAATTCATGCGGTGTGTAGTGACTATAACTTTCGAGATATTTTTCCCACTGCAGCCCGGACGAATGCTGCGTTCCGAGTAGTAATAAATACATAAGATTAAGAGAATAAACTTATTACTTATTGAAAAATTCGTAGTGGTGTTTGCTCATTAGGCTATTTAAAAATATTTATATATGAATATGTATATTCAATAAATACAATTGAATTATTCTCAGTTAAAAAAAGGTAGAATTAAGAAAAAAGAAATCAAAACTAAATTCGTCTAGTAGTTTCCAGGCCGTTGGAACCGATTTTGTTTTTGTTTGTACCATAAAGAAACTGTTATTAAATCGAACTCACGCACCCATTTGTCCATTTTGTGGTGGTCGATGCGCCTGAGATACCCAAACAGCCTACCACCAGGGTGGCTTCCCTTCGTCACCGTGAGTTCTTCTCTGTCACCCCCCATCACGAGTGCGCAGAGGCTCCGGAAGAACCCATTCGTCCTTCCGTCCAAGCCCTATACCGTTGCATACTTATTCGCAGTAGCTTCGCAGCTCGTTGTACGAACAACTTTTCTTACAGCACTCGTCGTAGATGCCGGATCGTCGGACCCGCCGATGAGCGGACGATCGAGAGTATGGGAACCCTTGCTTGTGGTTTTCGGGTTGGGTGGTTTCCTCAAAGTCCACCGAAGGTTGGGGCTCATCAGCGTAATCTGGAAATGAGGAAAGCGGAGTATTTTTGTATTAATTTGTTTATTTTTACAGGCTCAGTTACAAATGTTTAAAGGAGTCAAACTCTCAACTCATTGTTTTGAAACTTGAAAAATTGAAAAATTGGAAACAATGTTACGTAATTCTATGGTGAACAGGATACGGAACCGATTGCTCGTGAAGGAAGAGAAGGATATAAGGATATAAGGCCAATCACATACGAAGATCTTTAGATCTAAGAAAAAATATAGATTTTGGACATGTAAACAACATCTCTCAACGGAACATTGAGCTATCTTCCTCTGGTCCGAAGAGAGTTTTCTAAATTTGATCAGGTGACCAGATTTACCTCGCACGACCAAACAACGTGCTCGATGTCGTGATAACCTCGGCCACAAACGCCGAGATTGCTGTCGGCAAGATGGAAACGGAAGAATGGCGCGTCTAACGAACATGAGTCGGCTGCGAATAAAATCCCGACTCAAGTACAGACTTTTGAACCATGGTCTGAGGCTAACTTTAGGGATAATTGAGTGGAGCCACTCAAATCATCTTCGTTCCATTAAGGCTACCAGTTAGCAATTGTATTCTGACGGACTAATGAGTAAAATACATGAAGCGATTTGACGCTGATGAATGTCGTCTTCAATCGCACCCATCTTTGCTAATGAGTCAGCCCTCTCATTACCCGGAATTGAGCAATTTGAAGGGACCCAGACAAAGGTGATGACATAATAGCTTCTAACTAAGACTATCCAATATTACAGTGTAATAGTGTTCAACAATGTGTGTCGGTGTGTCGTTATGCGACACACCAATTTAGCAATATACACTGAGCAAGGATACTGAAGACTGTGGGAGGTGCTGAAAATTACGTTGAACACTCCAAATCCTGTGGATTCATTTATAGAGGACTCATCAGTAGAGTACATATTACCACAATTGATGCGCCGATACTTTGCTTCTTATTCAGGTAAACAAACACGGTTGGAAATAAACGAAGAAGGATCAACCTGCATGGAGATGAATTCATAGTATGAGCTCATGAATCCAGAGTGAAAATGTTGCTCCATCAGCTGCTCAAAATTTCCGATCACCAATGAATTAATAACCTTACACCGGATGAGGAACCGAAGAGATAATAAATTGAAGCGATCTTTTAGTGGAAGTACGCCTGCCAAAACCTCGAAACTCATGGTATGCGTAGAGGGTATACATCCCAACGCAATACGGACACAAAGATGCTAAATTCACTCGAGTTTAATGAGGTGTGTTTTGGTAGCTGATTGAGAACAGAAACTGCAATACTCCATAACAGAAAAATAGTTGTTCGATACAACATTATACGATCTTCTGGATGGGCTCCCCACCCGGTGCCGGTAGTTGTACGGAGAAAGTTTATTCTTTGTTGTCATTTTTCACCCAGATACCTAATATGGGTCCCTCAAGTACATCTGGAGTCGAACCAGACCCCAAGATACTTGAGTGACATAGCATGAGTGATCGGTTTACCCAAAAGTTGAAGCTTTGGTTTTGCTGGTCTATTCTTCCTAGAAAAGACGACCATCTCTGTTTCCTACGTGGTGAACTCAATCTCTAGACCAATGGCCCAAGTTGGAAATTGTTCGAGGTATCTTGTAACGATCCTTGCAGGTCGGATTCTTTTGGTCCTACGACAGACACTACTCCATTATATGCAAGTTGTCTTAGGATGCAATATCTTGATGTCAGTGTCGCTCACGTATAAGTTCTACAAAAAGGGGCTTCAGCTTGAGTTCTGGGGGAGGCCCATGTAGAAGACCCGGCTTATTGCCGAATCTCCTTGAGAAAAATTCAAATGTTTCTCGCAAAGCAAGCTTCTTCTTCTTGAATGGCGTTAACGTTCCCTTGTGGAACTTTTGCCGTCTCAACGTATGCATTAACTAGCGTCATTTATTAATACTTGGTCGAGATTTCTTAAGCCAAATAACACGCCTTGAATGTATTCCGAGGGGCAAGCTCTTGAATACGCATGACCACAGTGCAAGTCGAAGGAAATTTCTTTGACGAAAAATCCCCCGGCCAGAACGGGAATCGAACCCGAACACCCGGCATGATAATGTGAGACGCTAACCACTCGGGCACGGGTGCACTAAAAGCAAGCTATGTTATGTTATTCAATAGAGGTGGCAGACTCCGAGAGTGTAATTTGTCAGACAAGACCTTTATTGAAACTGAACCGAAGGCCTCCTTCATGTCCAAGAATACGGAAATCATTCGCATGTCAAATGGCATTACTGAAGAAAGCAACGCAAGACAATCATTCGTCCCCTTGCCCCTGTGGAACTCATATTGTGTATCTGCGAGTAGTGATCCCCGATAATCGTTCGATTAATCGATTAATCGAATACTTCCTAAAGAAATCGATTATTAATACTGTGTATTGAATACTGTGCAACCAATAATCGAAGCGAACGAATAATTTACGTCAAATTCAGAGAAAAAAAAACTTACGGCCACTGCAGTTTTATCCTGAAAATCAATCATTATATTTGAGACTCGCGTATTTGCGTTGACGGCATTGAGCTTCGTTAACGAGTTTAGGGAAGAGTAAAAGATAATAATAGATTTCAGGCAGAATGAACACTTTTTTGCTTCTAGATGACTCTCTAGCAAATGAGAAACATTAGTCTAATCAATTATTCCTCTCTGTATGACGATTAATCGATTAATCGTTTATTTGGGGCAATTAATCGTATCGAATAACAAACTCCTGAAAAGTATTCGATTAGTGGATGAACAATTAATTTCAAAAATCGGGGATCACTATCTGCGAGTAGGCCATTTGTTTCAACCTATATATCGGGAAGAAACAAGATCATCTTCTCCAAAAATTTCCGTATACAAGACAACAACGCTACTGTGTGAAAAATCCTATAAGTGCAGCTAGATTTTTACAGCATCTTTTTTTTTAAATAGTCCCAAGCCAAACCATTTCGTAAGTGTATTCGTGTAGTAAATATATAGTTTTCTCTACCATTAGTACTTTTATTCTTTTTTGGAATAAGCGAAATACCTATATGCACAGTTGACATCTTAGTATTTACCCAACCTTAATGACAATATGTTAACCATCTGTTAAGCTATCAAGATAAGGTTGGTGTGTACACTCATGCCATAATCAGTTTGGCGGTGTAGTGTTTTAGACGTTTTTAAGCACGACGCCGAAAGGAGAGTTTTCTAACGATACTGAAATGATAGGAGAAACAGCGGTAGAAAAATTTTTCAATAAAGATCCCAAATATAGCATACGGAAGAAAAACAGAGGCACCTCCTAGATTTCAAATCGGGACAAGAACCGCATTATACAGAACCGGGTTAATCGTGTACATGTTACATGTTTTATGGTTTCTATAAATTGTCGATTACACCGTAGTAGCCATTTAGGCGTAAGGGTATTCTTTATGTTCTTCCCTTGTTCAGCAGACCGGACAGCGAGGACAGTTGATATGATCATTGTTGGGTTATTAATAGCACAACAACCCGATGTTTCTCTGACTGAGCAGAGCAGTTGTATGGATGAAACGATCTTCAATCGACCGTCGATCGATCTCCATCGCTGATGATTGTTACGTGGACATAGTTATTCTATAACAACACAAAGATGATCAATTGAGAGCCCTGAGCTTTGAACTCACGATCGATCGCTTGGTAAGCGAACGCGCAACCAATGTGGCTACGAAGACCCTCTGATCTGGGCATTTGGTTTACACTAAAAAGGCGAAGAAACCTACCCCAAGGCACGTACAGCTAGATTCGAATTTGCGGATTGTGTTATATACATAGACAAAAATAAAGTAAAAAAGTAAACAATTTGACGATTAAAATGGGTATGTTTTTTTCGATTGCACTAACCACTCGCTTTCCTCCCCGACGCAACGAGCAATCTTTTTGCTCACAACGTGAGTTGATGCAAATTATGAATTATTCTCCATTTGCCGATAATAGGCTAAATGCAGTTAGCAGAATCAATGGATCAATGGATCAATGGATCACTTCTTTATCGTGTAGGCTTTGCTACTAACAATTTATGTAATTGTGGTCTAGGATGTAATAATATCGGGCATGTTGTTTGGTTATGTCAATGGATTTAGAAGTTCGGAAGGTTATACTCACACATATCAGATTATGATAGCTTGAGTGGTCGCGATCTCAATATTATGTTCCTCGTATATGTCTTCCTTAGAAGCCCGCTTCTCTTTCTCGAATGCACTTAGTGATTTCTAAATTTTTCGTTTATTCGATTTTCGATTGGGGCATTTTTCAATATTCGATTCATTCGAATAATTGTCTTTCAATATTCGATTAGTCGAATGAATACTTAGTTCTTCAAATAATCACGTATCACGTTGTCATTCTGGTCGCGTGGTCTATCGGGTTGTCGATGTTAGATTTTTTTTTTTTTTTTTTATTAATCCGTTTATTTTTACAGGCTCAGTTACATAAGTTTAATGGAGCCAAACTCTTAACTATATTTCAACTAGCATATATCAACATGTTGTTTCCTTAATTCTATGGTTAATGAAATAGGAAACCGATTACTCGCGGTCGACTCGAGTTTAGAAGGGTGACACATTTTCATTAGGAAAAGGATGGGATGTAAGGAGATGTGTGTTTACACTCGCACTCACATTCACATTCACATTCTCATTCACACTGACACTTCACACTCAATTCTTAAAACTATCCTTACATCTAATATGTATTTACAATTTAACTTATTCTAATGTTAGTAGGAAGGGAACCGATAGCTCGCGAAGGACGAAAAGGAGGGGAAAAGGATGTATAAACAATCACACTCGAAGATCGATAGCTTTAAGGAAAACATATATTTGGGACATGTAATCAAGGTCTAACCGAGCCAACACATCTCTCACCGGCACATTGGACTGCTTTCCTCCAGCCCGAAGGGAGTTTTCTAAATTCGATCTGGCGACAAGATACAACTCGCATGACCAAACAACGTGTTCGATATCGTGGTAACCATGGCCACAACCGCAGAGATTGCTGTCGGCAAGATTAAAACGAAAAAGCAGCGCGTCTAACGAACAGTGATTGGACATGAGTCGGGAGAAGGTGCGAATAAAGTCCCGACTCAATTCCAGACTTTTGAACCACGGATTGAGGCTAACCTTAGGGATAATTGAGTGGAGCCACCGGCCCAATTCATCTTCGTTCCATTTGCGTTGCCAGTTAACGATGGTATTTTTACGAACTAAAGAATAAAATTCATTGAAGGCGATTTGACGCTGATAAATTTCGCCTTCAATTGCACCTACCTTTGCTAATGAGTCAGCCCTCTCATTACCCGGAATTGAGCAATGTGAAGGGACCCAGACAAAGGTAATGACATAACAGCGTCTGGATAAAGCACTCAAAATTTCTCGTATTCTCTCAAGGAAGTACGGCGAGTGCTTTTCCGGCCTCACTGAACGGATAGCTTCGACAGAGCTAAGACTATCCGTTACAATGTGATAGTGTTCAACAGGTCGTGAGGCGACGCTGTCCAGCGCCCAGTGTATTGCTGCCAATTCAGCAATATACACTGAGCAAGGATACTGAAGACTGTGTGAGGTGCTAAAAAATTTGTTGAACACTCCAAATCCTGTGGACTCATTCATAGAGGACCCATCAGTAAAGTACATATTATCACAATTGACACGCCCATACTTTGCTTCGAAAATCGTAGGAACGATCCCCGATCGATGATAATCTGGAATTCCATGGATATCCTGCATCATGGACAGATCAAAATGTACAGAGGAATTGATGTAGTCAGGAAAACAAACACGGTTGGGAATATACGAAGAAGAATCAACCTGCATGGAGACGAATTCATGATATGAGCTCATGAATCCAGAATGAAAATTTAGCTCGATCAGCTGCTCAAAATTTCCGATCACCAATGGGTTCATAACCTTACACCGAATGAAGAACCGAAGAGATAATAAATTGAAGCGATCTTTTAGTGGGAGTAGGCCTGCCAAAACCTCGAGACTCATGGTATGCGTTGAGGGCATACATCCCAACGCAATACGGAGACAAAGATACTGAATTCGCTCGAGTTTAATGAGGTGTGTTTTGGCAGCTGATTGAAAACAGAAACTGCCATACTCCATCACTGAGAGAATAGTTGTTCGATACAACATTAGAAGATCTTCGGGATGGGCTCTCCACCAGGTGCCGGTAATTGTACGGAGAAAGTTTATTCTTTGTTGGCATTTTTTACTCAGATACCTAATATGGGCCCCCCAAGTACATTTGGAGTCGAACCAGACCCCAAGATACTTGAAAGACATAGCATGAGTGATCGGTTTACCCAAAAGTTGAAGCTTTGGTTTTGCTGGTCTATGCTTCCTAGAAAAAACCACCATCTCTGTTTTCTCCGTGGAGAATTCGATCCCTAGCCCAATGGCCCAGGTTGAAAAATTGTTCAAAGTATCTTGTAAGGGTCCTTGCAGTTCGGATTCGTTTGATCCTACGACAGACACCACTCCATCATCTGCAAGTTGTCTTAGGTTGCAATTTTGTGTAAGGCATTTGTCGATGTCGCTTACATAGAAGTTGTACAAAAGGGGGCTTAAACATGAGCCCTGGGGGAGTCCCATGTAGGAGACCCGACTTACTGTCGAATCCCCGTGAGAAAAATTCAAATGTTTCTCACAAAGCAAGTTATATAACATATTATTCAATAGAGGCGGCAGACCCCGAGAGTGTAATTTGTCTGACAGGACCTCTATTGAAACAGAATCAAAGGCCCCCTTTATGTCCAAGAATACTGAAGCCATTTGTTTTTTTTCGGCGTAAGCCAATTGAATTTCTGAAGAAAGCAACGCAAGACAATCATTCGTCCCCTTGCCCCTGCGGAACCCATATTGTGTATCTGAGAGTAGGCCATTCATTTCAACCCATCGATCAAGGCGAAACAAGATCATTTTCTCCAACAATTTCCGTATACAAGACAGCATTGCTATTGGGCGGTACGAATTGAAGTCGGACGCGGGTTTTCCGGGTTTTTGAATAGCTATAACTCGTACTTGTCTCCAATCATCTGGAACAATATTATGCTCCAGAAACCGATTGAATAAGTTCAACAAGCGATGTTTCGCCACATCAGGGAGATTTTTCAGCAAGTTGAACTTAATTCTATCCGATCCCGGAGCAGAATTGTTACATGAAAGGAGAGCAAGAGAGAATTCTACCATCGAAAACTCGGAATCAAGATCGCACCTACCTTGTGGTATATCTCGAACAAATTTTTGCACAGGAGCTGAATCAGGACAAACCTTTCGTGCAAAATTAAAGATCCATCGATGTGAATATTCCTCGCTTTCATTGGATGAAGAGCGATTTCTCATGTTTCGAGCCACTTTCCATAATTTTTTCATTGACGTTTCTCGTGACAAACCTCCCACGAAATTTCGCCAATAAGCACGTTTTTTCCCTTTGATCAAATTTTTGAACTGATTCTCAAGGGCTAAATACGTTTGAAAATTTTCAGGAGTACCACGTTTCCGAAAAGCTTTAAATGCATTCGATTTTTCTACATAAAGCTTGGAACATTGGCTATCCCACCATAGATTGGGAGGCCTTCGGAAAATGGTGGAACCTGGATTGGGTTTCGTTTGAGCGCGAACTGCGCTGTCATAGATCAAACGAGAAAGGAAGTTATACTCCTCCAATGGAGGTAAACCATCTCTGGAATTGATGGCTAGAGTAATCGCGTCCGCATATTTTTTCCAGTCAATGTGTCTTGTGAGGTCATATGCCATGTTTATAGATTCAGAAGAATTCGACCCAATGGTGATGGAAATTTTGATTGGCAAGTGATCACTACCGTTGGGGTCCTGGATTACATCCCACTTGCAATCTAACGATAGTGAATTCGAGCAAAGCGAGAGGTCAAGAGCACTTGGGTTAGCAGGAGGTTTAGGTACACGTGTTGTTTCCCCAGTGTTCAAAACGGTCATATTGAAGCTGTTACAAAGGTCATATATCAACAATGAACGATTGTCGTCGTACTGTTCCCCCCAGGCAGTTCCGTGAGAGTTGAAGTCTCCCAAGATCAATCGTGGCTCAGGAAGGAGTGAGCACATGTCAACAAGTTGCTTGCGGCTAACCGCAGCTCTCGGAGGCCAATACAAGCTGACAATACAGAGGTCTTTGCCTCTGATGTTTGCATGACAAGCAACAGCTTCAATCCCTCCAATAGGTGGAAGGTCAATTCGAAAAAATGAGTGGCACTTATTGATCCCCAATAGCACCCCTCCGTATCTGTCATCACGGTCCAAGCGTACAATATTGAAATCATGGAAAGAGAGATCATCTCGCGAAGAAAGCCAAGTTTCGGACAGAGCAAAAACATCACAATTGAACTTATGAATTAAAAATTTGAATGTATCCAATTTAGGGATAAGACTACGACAATTCCACTGTAAAACAGTGATATCTCCGACCTCTCTATTTGAATTAGACATCAAGAGAGATAATCATTGCAAGGAGGGGCCATGTTTGTATCAATTGCTGCAAAATTGTCTTTAATACTGGAAGCATTGAAATGACAATGGTTCTGATGGAGTCGGAAACGTTAAAACACTTGAAGATTTGATCCAAAAGGTCAGACAACTTTATAAATCCCGATTGGGAAGTTGAGCTGGACGGAAAAATAGGGACAGTTGGGGTTTTTGATGTCCCCTCGAGTGCTGGGTCGTTCGAAGGTGAACTATTCCCACGGAAGCCAGGAGGAACCTGATTTTGCTTGTCCGCTGCACTCGTTTTTTTAGGCAAGCTAACAGGGGATATCACCGGAGGGACTTGTGATTGAATTTTGGGAGTGGTCACATTTTTGCGCCGGGGATTCCCTTGGGAAATAAACGGTGTACCCCCGTGAGCTGTGTCCGCTTCCATTTCGTCAACTGGCAACGTGGAAAAGATATTGTGTGAGGAGATTGGATGTTGTTGTTGTTGGGCCTGTGGAGAAGCGCCCTTTAAAATTTCCGCAAAAGTGCGTTTCGAGCGTTCCTTTAAAGAGCGCTTCTGTTTCTCCCAGCGACTCTTGTAATTTTCACAAGCTGAGAGCTCATGTGGGGTCCCCCCGCAATATGGACACTTATGCTCAGTCGCACTGCAGGATTTGCCCACATGTTGCTCTCCGCAAGTGGCACAGCGCTCCTTGTTGGCGCAGTAGTCTGCTGTGTGACCAACTGACTTGCATTTGTTGCAAGTCATGGGCTTTGGCACGAAGAGACGCAGCGGAAGCCTCAATTTGTCCACCATAACGTAGTCAGGGAGGGCGGAACCAGCAAAAGTTACTCGAAACGAGTCGGACGGCGTGAATTTTGTTTTTCCCTCTTCCTGGGACACTTTTCCTAATTGATGGCAGTCCAAAATTTTAACTTTCGTCAAAGGGAGCTTTTTAAATCTGCCATCTCCCTCTTTTATTAATGCGCTCGTCAGACCCGTTTCTGTGATCACCCCCGAAATTTCTACGTTATGGCAGGGCACATAGACGCGATATTCTAGTACGAACCTATTGTCGACAACAATCTCGTTAGCTTGCTTCCGATCAGCCACGACAACACGCAGTTTGTTCGGTCGAACCTTTCTAATTTCGACCACGGAGGAATAATTTTTTGTCAGATCTTTCATGATCTGAATGACGTTGAGCGATTTCCCGTTGGGTTTTGGCCGGAAGAAAACAACCCATGGGCCAGATCCAGATGCATCTTCTGGATAGACCTTGACACGCGGAGAGGGGACAACTGAGGGGGAGGACGAGGTCGATTGTTGAGCGGGAGCGGGAACAGTTGGGCTGGGAGGCAAGTTCGGGAGATAATCGGAAGCGGGAGCGGGAGATTGAGGGGGCGAAGTGGAAAAGTTTGCCAATTTTCTTGAAGGGGGCTTGTTGAGGTTGATTAACTCTTCCTCTGAAAAGACATCGTCTGAGGGGGGAACGCGTTTAAGCGACTTCCCAGTAGTTAGTGAGGAGGAAACATCAGATTCAATGTCCATATCAAGAGGATCGCACTCTGCCATTATGGCAGATATACAATTATACTTTTTCTTTTTTTTTTTTAAATCCTTAACCTAATATATATATAAACTAAAATACTTGAAGCGCACGGTGCGGATGATTTGTAACGGTGCTCCAATCGAACCACGTGATGATCGCTTGGCACAACAGCAATGGTGTATCGCACCACAATACGATGACGAGGAACGGCACACGCTCACAGCGCCCGCAGTGGAGGACTTCTCCCTCCTCCGATTATCACTTCACTCTCGCAATAAAGAAAACACCGTTAGAGCGACACAATCACTTCAGCGAAACCGATAACGGTATTGTTCCAACACAATAACGGACACGAACAACTTTGCGTCCGGCGGCTTCGGACTGCGCGAGCTGACTGGATGTTAGATGATTGGATAAAAAATGTTGGATAAAAAATATTATATAGCCTAATTCTTAGCCTAAAAATGCATTAACCTTGAGAAAGATTGCTTCTTTTATTAATCGCAGTTACAGTGACAGTTATTCGATGTATTCATATTTTGATTTCAAATTATTCGATAAAAAATTAATCGATTATAACTTCAGATATTCGATTATTTGAATTAATCGAACGATTAATCGCCGTCTCTAAATGCACTTGCTCATTCTCCTTTCCTTTTCCTATACATAAGCAGAACTTAGCACCTAATGTGATCAGTTCACTACAGCAGCTACACGAACTTCCCAAGAGAGCACTCATGGCCATAGGATACTCAATATACGTCACCTGGCTATAAAATTATTACAACCCTCTACAAACAATGTTCCGGACAACGTGGTAACGAAGAAGAAAATGCTACTTTTATCTATAATATATTTCTGTAGTCATAGACTTATTTGAATTAGGCTTACATTCATGTAGATCTGAACTATTTAGCCTTGTGTATTTAGGAAAATGATAAATGTCTTCTTCTGCATAATTGAATAAACAGAAGAAAAGGGAAGTAATGGCTTTAATTGTATTTTTGTGCACATATTTAACCGGTTCCGGATTCTACCACGTTATCTAATCTAACCCTGTAAAGGATAAAAGTTCATACAGGAAACGGTATTTTTCAGGTCTTCCATTTGATGTATCAAAAGAAAAAAAAAATTGGTGGGTTATATCTATGATATTACCGCAGGGTTGACGTGGAACTACCTTAGCTTAGTTTGATTAGTTTGAACTCATTTGTTTGTATTGATTAAATTTTTGATTGAATGAAACAATTTCCGAGTTCAATTGAATTCAATATATTTGCGTTGTGAGAAAAAAATTTGAACAAATGCCATGTCTCTAGTGTCTGCACGATCTTACCAGGTACCTAAGTTTAGAAGACCGTGTTAGGGAAACGCATTCTAGTCTGCAAACAGGTAAGCGAGTACAAAAGTACTCGCAGTTTGCATGTATTTTCAATGCCGATTTTCCTAGACACCTTGGATTTGAAGTCTGTGTTAGGGAAACACATTTCAGTCGGAACAAAAATGCCCCCGATTGCATGAATTCACAATGTAAATTTTCCCAAGCTCCTTGGATTTGAAGTCTGTGTTAGGGAAACACATTTCGGTGGGAACAAAAGCTCCCCCTACTTTCATGTATTTGCAATGTCGGTTTCGCCAATGCTGCTTGGTTTTGAAGTCTGTGTTAGAGAACACATTTCGGAGAGAACAAAAGTCCCCCTACTTTCATGTATTTGCAATTCCGATTTCCCCAAGGCTGCTTGATTTTGAAGTCTGTGTTGGAGAAACCGTAAAGCGGGCCAATCACAACGAGACAGTAAGGGCGTTTAGATAACGCTTAACATTTTACAGTTATTCAATTATTTACCTAATGGAAAATAACACTTTATTAATTGCGATAGATGCGTCCCTATATAAAAAAAAAGAAATATTCCCTATCAATTGATGCAAACATCTTTCCGATTCAGTAGAAAATGTTCGAGTTATAAGCATTCGAAATCTTGCATTTTTACCTGCATGTTCAGTGTTTATGTTTTCATTTTACCCCCCATATATTCCGGTTAGACGTAGTCCCACGTCAAAAAATTACAGATTTTGAAAAATGAAAAAACTCAATTCAAATGCAATTACTACACACAATCACAGTCCTATGTCAAGATCCCGTCCGTGCCCCTAAGCCCCAGAACCATAAACTTTTTTTTCCGATGAAAAATGAAGTTTGATGATCCCGACTGCTGCACGTATTATTGGCATGATCTTCGAAATAATCCTCAGGTGAAATTGGGCAGGAACTTTGGAGGAGGCAGTCTCACGGCAGTAGCCCGGACTTAAACCATATTGAGAACCTTTGGGGGATTCCGCAAGGCAAGTGTACAGTGGCGGACAACAATTTGGAACAATCCGTGAGCTGCAAACATGTGTTAGGGATGAATGGAATAAAATTGTGATAATCTAATTGTTTCAATGCCAAACCGAATTTATGAAACGATTCTGAAAATGGAAAATCAACCAAATATTGAATTTATCAGTTCCTTGTATTAATATATTCTTGACAATAAAATGTGAGGTGCGCTTATACGAATTTCAACTTCGAAATGCGTTTTCATAATTTAAAACAACTGTTGACAATAATTGGACTGATACATTCAATAGTGGAATTAATTTGATATTCAAAGGCTTGATATTGAGAGGCTATGTTTATATTTTAAAAATCTGTTGAAACAGTTGGAATATATAGGTGCACTTATAGGAGTTTTACGTACTGTATTCGGCGGTACGAATCGGAGTCGAACACGGGTTTTCCTGGGAACGGAATCGGAACTATCCTTCCGTGCAAAATTGAAAATCCATCGATGTTCGTGCTACATTCTTCCACAAAATATCGCCAATATGCACCTTTGATCAAGTTTTTGAAATTACTAATAATACGTATTGAAATTGTCGATGGTTCCACGTTTCTAAAAAGCTTTAAATGCATACGATTTATCCCAATAAAGCTTTGAACAATGGCTATCCCATCAAGGATTGGTAGGCCTTCGACGAATGGTGGGAGAGATTTCGTTTGAGCGCAAACCGCACTGTCGGAGATCAAAAGAAAGGAAGATATACTCCTCCAAAGGAGGTAAACTATCTCTGGAATTGAAGGCTAGCGCAATCGTGTCCGCATATTCTTTCCAGTCAATGTGTCTTGTGAGGTCATATACCATTTTTATTGATTCGAACAAAATTCAACCCATTGGTGATAGAAATTTTGATTGGTAAGTGATCACTACCATTGGGATCCTGGATTACATTCCACGTGCAATCTAACGATAGAGAATTCGAGTAACGCGAGCGGTCAAGAGCACTTGGGTTAGCAGGAGATTTAGGTACACGTGTTGTTTCTGTGGTGTTCAAAACGGTCATACTGAAACTATTACAAAGGTCATATATCAACAATGATCGGTTGTCGTCGTACTGTTCCCCCAGGCGGTTCCGTGAGAGTTGAAGACTCAGGAAGGAGTGAGGACATGTCAGTAAGCTGAGCAAAGCAAAGGTGTTACCAATTTGTTTTTTTACTCCACTGCGATTAGGCAGTGTGTACGTACCTGATCTGTGGTGACCCATCATAGGATAGCGGCCTTGGCAAAGTACCATCAAGGTTTCCGTTAGCCTACGGCCACAGTACCGGGATCGGGTGAGGTGCTGGATAAAGTCCTCACTGTTGTGGGCATCATTGCTGGCGGCCGCTGCCGCTATCGGCGTGGCACGCGCATGGCGCGTAAGGACCGAGATCAATGTCACTAGCACTAGGACCATCAACGGGGAGCAAACCCGTCTAACCGATACTGGTCGCATCTGCAATAGAGGTAGAACGGTGGGAACGGATATTAGAACAGTTGTATAAGCCATATGGTGACTGTATCTCACTTCTTCTTCTTCTTCTTTGTTTTTAAAAGGCTTTAAACTTTGCAGTTCATTCGCCTCTATACTGTATCTCACACATAAATAAATCAATATAGGTGATGAACGCATGAACTGCCGACATGCCTCGGCAATGCAGCTGCTGAGATCACTCGATCAGCGCGTGATCAGTTGCAGTTGCCTAGCGAACGGTGTAATCAGTGCTGTCTCAGCTTGGGTTTGTTTACGATGCTGAACAGAGTGGGTGGGGAGAGAGGCGGAGAGTATGAGATAAAAAAGCAAAGAGCAACAAAAATAAGCCGAGTTTATATTTTTATCGGCGCGATGAGACGCACAGCGCCGGACGCTCAAGCTGTCGGTTGAGGGATTATGTTGCAAACCTGTACGAACCTCTTTTGAGAGGATATGCTTGATGGTGGGAAGGTTTCGCTTTTGTTTCCACTTCCAGCGGGTGCAGCTGCACCGGGGGCTGTATTATTGTTTCGAGGTTCGGCTTCTTCTTGCGTGTGCTGGCTCAATCCGGATTTTTGTTTTTATCGCATGTTTCGTTTCGTTTCACACCAGAGAAACGAGAAACAACTTTGGTAAACAGACGAAACGACCGGGGGTACAGTCACACAATTTATGTGCGCACAAACCATCCACCAGCTGAGCGCAGAGCGCAGAGGTATTTCGAGGCGTATTAGGCGCGTGAGATTTGCCTTGTTGTCGATATGTAATGCTTTTAGCTTCGTCTGTGCAAGCTACTCAATTTTGAGTTGCGAACAACATAAGTATAGTGCGCCGCATACGGTGCATTGTGCATTCTCTCAGTCGCGTAAAACTCAGCACGAAATCAACAAGAAAACATCAACTCCAAGGAGAAACCAGCGAGCAAAATAAAGAGAAGGAAAAAAATATGTACAATGACCCAGATTTTTACCTTACGTGTTTTTATCTCGTTATTCTTGAGGAATCGCTTGCCGATTGACCGTCATCACAACAGCGCGATCCCTGGCTCCTCAGCTGACAGACAGCCAGACTCATGAACCTTGTTTTTGTTTTGTTGTTTGTTCTACTTCTTCCTCCCATCCACTCGTAGAGATAATGCCATGTTAATTCCGTCTTGTCTCGTCCCAACGCCATGGCAGCTTCATGGCATGGCACAACTTTGCTGGTATAGAAGAACGGGTCTATTTCTGTACAAAACAAGTTGTTATATTCGAGTTCAACACAGCTTGAGCAGGCTATTTATAGCCTCCAGCTTTCGATGCCCATTATGTACATAGATTGCAGCTCACGCTAACAGAAATAACAACAATAACAATGCTAGGCCCTCCGGTGGTGGCGGTCATATGGTCGGGGATCGAGAAGAATTTGTTTATTTCGAAAAACCGCTTATGATTCAGTCGTCGTGTGAGTGTGAGGAAAGTGTATGCTTGTATGTACACCATGCTGCGATCATATGTTTGGTTGGGTTGGTTGCGTTGCGTGCGGATGTCGGATTGCAGCAGTAGCAGCAGCTGTTTTGATTACATAAGTTGGCTGTCTAGAATGGGGCCTAGCTTCTGAGCTTTGGTTCGGAATGGATAGTTTACAGAGATTCAAGCGACATACCGTGGGGAACGCAGTTGTGGCATTGGTGGTGAATTGCGCGATAAGTGTGATATGGCGATCACTGTATTTTTAGTTTGACCTTCCTGAGCGATATCGCCTGTGTTTACCACGGTATCTATTATTAGGCAGTGAGTACTAAAATTACACTGATGACGAAGAGCGCGTGAAGGAGGCCGTTGTAACGCCCCCCTTTGGACTGTGGTTTCGTTTTTCTTGCTGACAAGGTTGGAGGTCTGCAGGAAACGTCCATCGGAGGATTGCCGGATAATAATATCATATTATATTGGTATGTATGGTGAAAGATCTTAGCGGATGTAAGTATCTTTTTTCTTTCGATGTGGGTATCGTGGCAGCATCGAAAAACCATGAATAAGGGATCAAGAATCAGCAGGTTTCGAAGCAATCGTTAAATGCAATGCAATCAAAACAAATAAAAATCAGGGTATTTTTGGGTTTCCGTGTTGACGAAAATTCGATAAATAATAAGCGTATCCGTTTAGGATAGGAAAACGGATAGTAGTTTGGCCGGATACCGGATATCCGGCAAGCTTGGAGGCCGGATAGCTGGATATCCGGCAAGCTTCGAGGCCGGATATTCAGCTCTTTTTTTTGCGAAGACGAAACTGGGAACTGGATTTGTGCATGAAGCAAATAGAAGAAAAAATGGAGCAAAATTACATTTTAGAGAGAAATAAAAGTTATGAACAATGATTAAATTTTCCGTTTAGAAAGAATGTACTTTATAATAGAGTTTCAAGTTTTATGCAGTGAATGTTGAACAGATTTTTTTTTTGATAAGTGAGTTGTATTATTTGTGGATATATTGAAATGATCTTAATACTGCTCGAGTAAGAGTAAATACTTCGAATTTGAATAAGCAAAGAACATCAATTATTCAATTATTTTCGACACATTACTTTAGAACGCGAATAGCGCAACATGGTATAACCTGAGACGGTATAACGAACTACAATCAGCGATGACAATTGACAACATTTGCGCTTGGAAGGAAAATTTCTCTTAGAAGGACCGAAAACAGTTTCAAATTGTTGAAATTTTAATGAAATTCTCTTTTAAATTTCATTTGATAACTTTTTTCACCTCCCAATGATAGCACACAAAGCTCAATACCGTTAACGCAAATTGATTCAAGTGCGCTACACATAGTGATCCCCGATAATCGTTCGATTAATCGATTAATCGAATACTTCCTACAGAAATCGATTATTAATCGAACGAATACTGCACAACCAATAATCGAAGCGAACGAATAATTTACGTCGATTAATCGATCCAAACCCAGAGCAAAAAAACCGTACATCCGCTGCAGTTTTATCCTGAAAATCAATCATAATCTTTGACGCTCTCCTAAACTCCTAAAAGAAGCTCAATGCCGTCGATGCGAGATGAGCTTCGTTTACGAGGTTAGGGGAGCGTAAAAGATAATAATTGATTTTCAGGCGTAATGAACACTTTTTTGATTCCAGATGACTTTCTAACGAATGAGAAATATTAGTCTAACTAATTATTTCTCTCAGTGTGACGATTAATCGATTAATCGTATCGAATAAGAAACTGCTTAAAAGTATTCGATTAGTGGATGAACGATTAATTTCAAAAATCGGGGATCACTAGCTACACATACAACGTCCCGTCACTATAAAGACCAAAGTACATAGAATAGAAGGTAAGGGATATTTCCTGTGTATACACACGGAGAGCGCATGTGCTACACACACAACGAAGTTAGTAATAAAAAATCCTCAATTTGTTCGAAGTTCTGAAGTTTTTTCAATATTTCTCGATTTTAAAAGTCCTAAACATCATAAAAAGTGGCAAAATCGCCGGTCGAGTCGACGGAATAGTGTACTTGTTTTTCACTGCAAGTAACGTTTTATGTGAATTTCTATCGATTTCATACTGAATAGTTTTTGTTTACTTCAGCAAAATGTTGAAATACCACGTCCCGCGATGCCGGAACAGAATAATTTCGAATGAGATAAACTAATCGGAGATGTTTCCAGCTATCCCATGCATTCGCTCCTTGGATCGGGAACGAGAACGACACTGCTTCGATATAACCTCTCCACACATTTGTTTATCAGGTTTGCATTATTTTTATAGAACAGGTGCGATAATTTTACTGTTTTCAATTTTAAAATGATTAAGTAGACTACTATTTCATTATTTCGAAACATATTTCGAGACAGTTCTTGTGTTATAATTTAAAATTCGATCTATGGTTAATAGCTATTTTTTGCTTTTTTTCTTTGCCTACCCCTACTTGAACAAAGCAGGGAGTAGACTACCTTCTTATTCTACGTACTTTGTATAAAGACAACGTAAAGGAATGAAACATCAAATATTTTTTTATGGAAATCGCATTCACATACACCATCAACGGTGACTTCGACATCGGCAAATTAAGTCCAAGAGAATTGTTAATCGAACGGTAGCTGTGACGTTGTATGTGTATCGTACTTCACTCCGTCGCACGGAAGATCGAAAGAATTCCCGCGAACAAAATCAGAAGTCATCTGTTTACGTATTAGCTTGGATGCACTTTCACTTGTTCTTTGCACTTCTTCTCGGTTTGTTTGATAAAAATGTCATCAGCAAAAAAAAACTATCGCCTGTTTGGCAATATTTTGATATAGATAGAGAAAACAAGAAGTTAGCTTTGTGTTTACTTTGTCGGCTTAAAATTTCTCGAGGAGGTGATGGAAAAACAGCCGGTACGTGACTATTATAGGTTATGTTTTTGTTTGTAATTGAACTATTTTCAATGAAATAAAAATAAAATTAGGCACATCTTGAATCAGTATGTTTTGTTGTTCATCAGGTACTTCAGCTATGAGTAATCTAAACATCTAAACATCTGGAGGAGTTTCAAAAGACAAACAAAAATAAAACAGCTGAAATTTCTACGCCGACTAAAGTTCTGGAGCATGCCATTCCAGGGACAAGTTTGTCATCGACATCAACAAAAAAGCAGCTTACATTATCGCAATCATTTGAAAGAAAATTACTTTGGGATGTGAACGACGCGAGAGCAAGCATTACCTCGTTATGAAATACCAAGTCTCACATATATTTCTCAAAACATTCCTGTTCCTGATATCTACAACAAAATTTTCGACAAAATCAAAACTAACATTTCAAAAGCTATCGCAGTTTCTGTTACTTCTGACATTTGGACATGTATGCACAACAACTTCAGCTTCTTGAGTTTCACAGCTCATTGGTTGTCTCCCGAATTTCAACTGCGGCACGGAATTCTTGCTATGAAACCATTCTCAGGATCTCATACAGGAGACAATATAGCAAAGGAACTGAATGCTATTGCCACTCGCTGGGAAATTGAGCAAAGTAAAATACATTTATTAATCCATGACAGCGGCGCTAACATGGTGAAAGGAGTTAGGGTTGCCAAATACCATTCTGCTAGATGCTTCATTCATTCGCTTCAGAGAGTTGTGAATGAGTTAATGAAGGTCCAGTCTGAAGTGTTTGAAATGATTGCCACTGGAAGGCGTCTTGTAACCCACTTTAATCATTCAGGTGTAGCACAGGAAAAACTGCTGGCAATCCAGAAGGAGCTGAATTTACCGCAGCATCTGCTATTGCAGGATGTCAACACGAGGTGAAACTCTACTTTCTATATGGCAGAACAGTTATTGGAACAAAAACGTTCTATTTCTCTTTAGGTAGCGGAACATGATAAACTCACCAATTTGATGAGTCAACAGTGGGGCTTGATGGAGCAGTGCGTTAGGCTTTTGAAAGCATTTGAGGAAATAACAAAAATAACAAGTTCTGGCTTCTCTTGTATATCTGAAGTGATTTCACATGTTGCTGCAAAGTATTTGGACAAAGCTGAGACTGCACAAAGAACACCGAACTTATCAAGTATGAAAGCATCCTTAAGCGATGGATTGGCAAGCCGTTTCAATTACTTAGGAGAAGATTCTAATTACCTGATTGCAACCTTTTTAGACCCGTGGTTTAAGTTATACTATTTAGGAATTCTTGAAATGGAAACAGCCCGGCAGAAAATGTTATTGGAGTATATAAAAATATGTTGCGACGAATCGTTTGAGAGTAACTGCCATCTTCAACCTCTGCTAAACGAAGCAAGACAGACGAAATTGAATCAAACCTTACACGCGAAGCTCATGACACCTTTTGGGACTGTTTCAATGAAGTGGCAAATGAAAATAGTAGTCAGCGCCGCGTGCAGGAAAAAATCCTATTGCCAACGAAATTGACTGTTATGTGAAAACATGTCGAATCGATCGCAATCACGATGATTACATTTGGTGGTCATTAAACTCTAAGCAGTACCTCCAATCGGCAAGGTTTGCTAGAGTTTATCTTTCAGCTCCTGGCAGTAGTGTTTACAGGGAAAGACTGTTCTCTGAAGCTGGCTTGGTGTACGAAACAAAGCGTAATCGGTTGTCACCAACAACTGCTGAAAATTTGTTGTTTATTCATCATAATCTACCGCTAGTTAATTTTGAGTATTGTTAAGAAAATCATAATAAAAGTAATACTTTCAAAAAATTTATGTTATGAGTTAATAATCATTTAATAGAAAAACATTTCTGACATTTCAGTAATCAAACATTAATTTTAAATAGATATGAGTGATTTATTTTGATATATTATTATGATTTGTGTTTATGAGATTTGTTTTTCTAATATCCGGTATCCGGCCGGATAGCAAACATTGGCCGGATAGGCCGGATACCGGATAGCTGCCGGATATCCGTTTCATCTCTAAATTAAACATAAACCTGTTAATCAACCGCTAACCACCAACCGGATATCTCATTTTGCAATCATAGGAAGTACGTTCAATTATGCTGAAAAATGTAGCGTCTCTGCTACGATAATGTGCCGGCAAAACACATCACTTTAGGGATTCATGATGTTTTGTAAGAAACAAAACTATTACCATGTCAACCATAATCACCATATGAAAATTTGTTTTACCTCATTTTGTTCCCAAAGTTGAAGAAAACTTAAAAACATTATTGACATACAGAAGGAATCGCTGGAAATGCTGATTGGCATGTCAAAAAAATATGTCTTGGAGCCAGCGGCGTAGTGAGGGTAGACAGCGAACGATGAAAATGGCGCCCCAAAAAGTACCACTTTTTCGATTTTTTTTACTAGTTTTGAGATTGTGATATTTTGTATAAATATGAGGAAAACTACTCACTTATACCAACGTTCACTTTGAGCATTTTATTCGTATTTAGAATGCTAGAAATATTATATCGCTTATTCTCTAGCCAAATCTTTGCCATGCGTGTTTCAGCTGAAGCAAAATGGTCCAAAATCGCAACAAAAGCAAAGTCTTAGCGATCTCATCGAATGAATTGCCAAGCCATCGAGTCGGCTTTGGCTTGTTTTAGAACGCAGATAATTTTCAATTAATTCAAGCTTGCTGAAACTGCGTTTGCACGATGCCACTATAACTGGAAGGGTCAGTGAAATTAGTAGCGCCTTCTCGATGTTAGGATAAAATGCACAATATAGAATATCCGAGAATAATGTTATATATCTGAAAATAATGTTCAAGATGCCTAAAGGCATTGAAGAGTTCAGGTCAGGGAATAGGTCCTTCATCTGCGTCTTAAGCACTTCCACAAGAAAGTCATACCCTGTGATTGGTGGGAATGGGAAGGAATTCTGGATTATGAGCTTCTACCAAGCATCCAGTCGATACATTCTCACAAGTACTACTCGCAGGTGGACAACTTAAACCGATCCAGAAGCAGAACGATCCAGAACTAGAGTCCAAAATTAGTCAATGTATCTTTTTTGTTTTCTTGACCACACTACAAATTATTTCGGAGTCGGGTTAGGAAGTACTCTTCCACCAGCTGAACTAACCGGATATTGCACTTTCAGATTATTTTTGGATCAGCTTCAGAACCTAAAGTCTGCTTCATTTAATATTGGAACAAATTCTTTTGCTCATTGTGGCGCTCCTAATGGACGGATTTGGAAACTTTTTTCACCCACGTGTCGGGAAATTCATTACCTTTCACCATGTATTTATGTCATAACACCAAACGATAGCATTTTGTAAACAACCGCCATGGAAGCCGAACGGAGAGATAAAATTGTGCACAGTTTTCTTGAAAATCCATTGGCATCTAAGCTAGCTAAACAGCTTAAAATGCCCAGAAATACCGTATGGCGTGTTATCAAGCAGTACAAGGAAACATTAACGACGGCTCGGAAGCCGCATTCGAAGCGTCGGAGTGGAACTGTCGACCGGAAACTGCGTGGGAAAGTCATCAAGGCCGTCAAGAGGAATCCCAATCTTTCAGACCGCGATTTGGCCAATAAGTTCCAGGCCGCTCACAGTACGGTGCGACGAATTCGTCTCCGGGAAGGAATAAGGTCATTCCGAGCCAGCAAACAGCCAAATCGGACGCTGAAGCAGAACAATGTGGCCAGAATCCGTGCTTGAAAGCTGTACGACCAAGTGCTGACCAAGTTCGACGGATGTATTCTGATGGACGATGAGACCTACGTGAAGGCGGACTTTGGGCAAATCCCAGGTCAAAAATTTTATTTGGCGACGGCTCGGGGGGATGTACCTGCAAAATTTAAGTTCGTGTTTGCGGATAAATTCGCCCGCAAGTACATGATTTGGCAGGGGATATGCAGTTGTGGACAGAAAACCAAAGTCTTTCTCACTGACAAGACAATGACATCAGAAGTCTACAAAAAAGAGTGCCTACAGAAACGGATTCTGCCGTTTTTTCGTGCCTACGACCGTCCAGTAATGTTTTGGCCGGACCTCGCAAGCTGCCATTACAGCAAAACGGTTATGGAATGGTACGCAACGAACGGGGTCAGCGTAATACCGAAGGACCTCAACCCCCCAAACTGCCCCCAGTTCCGGCCGATAGAGAAATACTGTGCAATCACGAAGCGGAGGCTTAAGGCAAAGGGAAAACTTGTTAGGAACATGACTCAAATGAAGAACTGGTGGAATCAAATCGCCAAAACGGTGGACGAAAAGGGTGTGCGCCGCCTAATGTGCCGTATTACGGGAAAAGAACGAGAATTTCTTCGAAACAGCAATGAATAATTTTTTTAATTTTTTTTATGAAAGAGTAAAGAAAATGCTACATTTGTATGAAAAACAAATTATGAATTCGTTAATAAATGACTGAACTACACGCAATTGTTTGTGTTCCAATATTAAATGAAGCAGATTTTAGCAAAATTCTCAGAGGCAAAAACTTCGACTATATGAACAGCATAGAAAATACCGTGAACAGTTTTCGATGTAAAAGCAAACACATTCTGGGTGGAGGGAATTTTTAAGTTACATGAAAGATGGGAAATGATAGTGGAACAAAATTGTGCATTTATCTGTCTGTAAAAATGACGCTTTAGTTCTCTCAAAAATCGTCACGAACTTTCCGGACAACCCAATATGAGCTGTCCTGTTTTTTCCTGAATTTTATTTTCATTCTTCCTGAGTTGGCAACCCTGTTTGCAAGGAACATGTGTCTGTTTCCCGAAACGTGCAATCAAGGCGTCGAAGCGATACACTGGATCGGAAACTGCGTTAGTTTTTTTTGTATTTGAGTATCATATGCTGAAGCAGGGTTGAGAAATGGCTAAAAATGCTACTACAATGGTCAGATTCTAGGAAAAACCAACCGATGTATTTTCCTAAATCAGACATCAGATTTTAAATCAGATTCTGAGATATACACTCTGTTCATCTTCTATAAGACCACCCTGATTATATTTCGTTGCAACACAAACAATTAGAATTTCAACAAGATACATTCATACATTTTTGAATGCTTAGAATGAAGTATATTTAACGTCAATTTCGTTCAAAAGAGTTTGTTTTTTTATTGTGCTTAAATATGATAGTTTCGGCTGTCTAGTTTCTATAAGACCATTTCAAAATTCATAAGTCTTCTTCTTCAATGGCACTAACGTTCCTAGAGGAACTTCGCCGTCTCAACGTAGTATTACTTGCGTCATTTTTATTTGTACTTAGTTGAGATTTCTATGCCAAATAACACGCCTTGAATGCATTCTGAGTGGCAAGCTCTATAATACGCGTGATCACAGTGCAAGTCGGAGGAAATTTCTTTGACGAAAAATTCCCCCGACCAGAACGGGAATCGAACCCGAACACCCGGCATGTTAGTTATGACGCTAACCACTCGGCCAATTCATAAGTATTATCAATGAAAAATTCAAAACTATCGACTGATTTACGTGTCAATAATTGGCAACCTTGCCATTTCGGCTAATAACCTGGAAAATTCGTGTTGAAATACTATTTACCAAATGCTGCTGAACGAATTTCTCGATATTTTTCCATGTCTCCGAGATTGCGACCTTGAGCTCTTCAATCGTGGTGTGCCGTTTCCCTTCAGTGTAGATTCTGCGTACAAGGATTCCCCTAAGATTTTCAACATGATTCAAATCTGGAGAGCGAGCGGACCATTAAGTTTTTGGTCCTTAATCCATTGCTTAGCTTCCTTGCTGAAATGAATAGCAGGATTGTTTTGCTGGAATGTAAATTTTTTGTGAGAATGTCCACACAAAAAACGGTAGGAGAGAGTATTCCAGAACATGTATGTAATCCTTGAATGTTGTGAAAGCTATCTTGAGCTTTCCGGTTGAAAAGAATCCCGCCCAAACCATGCACGAGTCTCCACCAAAATTCCTGGTTGAAAAATACTGTTCCTTTCCGTAAATCCCGACAGTACACGCTGAACCCATCAGGACCATGCTAATTGAACTTTTTTTTCGTCAGTGAAGATAACCTATACATTGAAGAACTTTTCGTTATGGTATATAGCAAAATGTATTCTTTTGGAAACATTCTTAGTCACAACATACCATGTCCCACTGTCGGTTCATGTGAGCTTTGGCAAAACTCAGACGTCTTCCGATGTGAGATGGTGTAAGATGAGGAGCTTGAACCTTTTAAACCCTCTTTATGTGAGAATTTTTTACCAAAACTTGACGAATTGTCACCCAAGCAACATTTAAATTGGAATATTGCTTCATTTGCATAAGCGATTTTATTTATTGTTGTTTCGTCTTCGATAAAACTCGCACAGACTACTCTATCTAATATTCTTCATACTATTTTTCAAAGCAGGTTTGCTAGTCATAAAATCAAAATGTGCACTGATTTCATTGAATGCTCGTAGGCATGAGTCCAATGGATTGTTGAAGCCGTAACCGGTCCGGTGTACAGGTACAGAAATGAGCTGTGTGAATCTTAACTGCCGTGAAGGGACGTGAATAGGAACATTTTCTAAGAGTTGGGGACAGTCAATGTTGTTGCGCAGTAGGTCGAAGATCATCAGTTGCAGAATGAGAGTGCGCCTCGCACGTAGTGTTTCCATACCGATCAACTTGCAGCGTGCGGAATAATCAGGCAGGTTAGAAGGGTCGTTCCAAGGGGAATCCCGCAAGGCAAATCGAATAAAACACTTCTGAATACGTTCGGTTCTGATGATCAGCGATGTGTGGTAAGGTGCCCACACAGGTGCAGCGTATTCCAGGGTGCTTCGGACTAAAGCGCAAAACAAAGTTTTTTGGGCGTAGATGTCGGTGAACTGCTAGGTAGAGCGTCGTATGAATCCAAGTACCGTAGAAGCTTCAGCCGTGATAAGCGCAACGTGTTCGTTGAATCTCAACTTGGAGTCAATAGTAACTCCAAGATCGCACATTGTGTAAGCACGCTCCAGTGGCACAGACCCAATGTGGTACTGATGTTTTACCCCGGCGATTCTACGCGTGAATGAAATCACCTTGCATTTTTCACGTTTACTCTCATGCCGTTTACGTTGCACCACAATAACATTTCGTCAATGTCTTTTTGGAGTACGAGGCAGTCGAGCGTTGTCCTGACTACTCGATACATTTTCAGGTCGTCAGCGAACATTTGTTTGTATGATGAAATACGGGGGCACAAATCGTTGACGAACAGAACAAATAGCATTGGCCCGAGCACGCTTCCTTGCGGAACTCCTGAAGTAATTGAGAAGACTGCTGAGTGTGCTGAGGTGATCGACACGAAGGATTGGCGACCGGTCAAGTAGGAAAAGATTCAATCAACCAACCAGCTTGGAAATCCCATAGCGCTGAATTTTTTACATGCGTACATGTGCGGCACGGTGTCGAATGCTTTCGATAAATCGACGTAGATGGAGTCGACCTGCCGACGGGCTTCGACTTCACGAAACAATGTATTTGTGTAGCAAAGTAGATTCGTTGTTGTGGACCGATGCTGAACGAAACCATGCTGGAACTCCGATATGAGTGGATGCACCACATTGTTCAAAGCGTTGTGCACTAACTTTTCGAAGACTTTACTGATGCAGTAGAGAAGCGATATTCCACGGTAGTTCTTCACGTGATTCCGATTACCCGCTTTGTGGATTGGTACTATTGAAGCCTTTTTCCAAACGATGGGAAAAATTCTTTCCCTCAACGAACGGTTGAATATGCAAGAGACGGGAAAAGCGAGCGAGTGAGCACAGTGTTTCAGCAGAGATGGAGGAATTCCATCGACTCCAGGCCCTTTTGATGCATCTAAATCGTGCAAGGCTTTCAAGACTTCATCCGGAGAGAAATTCAACGTTGGCATATTCAGGTTGTGCTCCTGGATGCGATCGAAACTTGCAGCGTACAGGGGCGGTGAAGTTGAGTTGTACACTGTCTGGAAGAAGCTCGCAAACAGATTAGCGACATCGCCAGGCGAGCTGGCAGTGATTCCATCGAACTCCATTGTATCCGGGATGTGATTGTCTGAGCGATACGATTTCACGTACTTCCAAAATGCCGATGGGTTTCGCTTAAGATTTGCTTGAGTTCGTTGTATATATTCTCCGTACCTGGACCTCAATAATGCGTTGTAATTCGTTTCCGTTATTCTGAGACTATTTTTATCTTCTGTTGATCTTGTGCTCAAATAGCGTTTGCGTGCCTTCCGCAGTACGTTCCGAAAGTTGCGTAAATTCGGCTTTACTACACGTCGTTGGAGGGCGATTTTGCGATTTTGAGCGATTTTGAGGTATTCGAAGCTGTTATCCCGGTCGGAGAGCTCCGATTTACATGGAGCTCTCTCCGTCTTACCGTATCCTTGAGGGTTTGCCGAATATTTGAGCCATACTTGATGAGATCGTCCAATCTGACGAGAAATTTCTCTGATACCAACATTTTCTCGGATCTCAGTATAAACTGAATTTGACACCTAGGCTCGAGGAAAGGCTTACTGGAAAACTCCATGTATTGCGGCATTGAGTGGATGAAAATAGCAAGGATTGTTCTTTTTGTTCAAGCAGAAAGGTAAAAAATGGGAAGACGTCAAACTAATTATTTTTGCGATACATGTAGTCAAAATAGTCATGTAGTGTAGTCATATAGTGTGTAGTGTAGAAAATGTAGTCAAAATAGACTGAATAAAATTTTTTAATTTTTTTGTTTTTAATTTCAGGCACTATGACGGTCGCTATCTATATTAGACTGCAAGCCCATTACCCTTCTCAATTAAACCTAGAAACAGGTAACACAAATCTCAAACTAATACATTTAGTTGGCCTCTCAAAAATATTTTAAGGTTTCTTTGAATTTCTTCTGGTGTTATATGTATTTACAAAAACCAACATAAACATGCTGCAAGTTAAACTCACGCTTATATAGAGAAACTGGTACAAATTCGGTACCCCATCTTGGCCAATGCTTGGAATTTCTTCATATTAAAGGGTGTGTCACATCAAATTGCATCACGGAAAAAACGCTGTAGAAATTTAATTTTTAGGAATTATATCTTCAGCTCTCGCTTATAATCAGATAAGAGTGTATAGATTACGTTGGCCATGCTTCACTGTCAATTTTTCGTAAATTTGGAAAAATGTCGTCGAACGAAAAAGAGCGTCGTGAATTAATCCTGTGCACTCATTTTGAGAATCCGGAGTTGTCACATTGGGACATCGGTAAGATGCTGGGAATCGTCCAATCCACGGTCAGCAGAGTACTAAAACGATACTTCGAGAACCTAACCATCGATCGGGAGGTGAAGAACGGCAAAAATGGATGCTCCGTCAGTGAAAAAGATCACAAGCGCGTAGTTAAGCAGTTTAGGCGTGATTCGAGAAGTTCGATCCGGGATGTCGCCAATAAGCTGAATTTTTCAAGTTCATTCGTCCAGCGGACCAAGCAGCGGGAGGGCCTGCGTACATACAAGGTTCAGAAGGCTCCTAACCGCGACGAAAGGCAAAACATGGTGGGGAAGACGCGAGCCCGGAAGCTGTACACCGAAATGCTGACGAAGCCGCATTGCCTGGTAATGGACGACGAAACCTACGTCAAAGCGGACTTTCGTCCGCTGCCGGGCCTGTTGTTCTTCTCCGCAGAGGACAAATTCAGCGTTCCGGAGGAGATTCGCAAGCAGAAACTATCCAAGTTTGCCAAAAAGTACATGGTGTGGCAAGCGATCTGCTCTTGCGGAAAGCGGAGCGCCCCCTTCGTGATGACCGGCACGGTAAACGGGCAGGTTTACCTTAAGGAGTGCCTACAGAAGCGCTTACTACCACTATTGAAGCAGCACGAGGGCCCGACCATCTTCTGGCCGGATCTCGCTTCGTGCCACTATTCAAAGGACGTGTTGGAGTGGTACGAAGCCAACGGGGTCACCTTCGTGCCAAAGGAAATGAACCCGCCCAACGCGCCGGAGCTTCGCCCAATAGAGAAATATTGGGCGATTATGAAGCAGGTCCTCCGGAAGAACCCAAAAGTTGTCAAATCGGAGGCGGACTTCAAAAGAAAATGGATTTCTGTTAAAAAAAACTACAACCTGACGTTGTACAGAACCTTATGGACGGGGTAAAGAGGAAGGTGCGAGCATACGGGCTTGGGCTCGAAGTATGAATAAAAAGAAAATGCCAAAAGTTGTTTAATAGTTTTTATTTTACTGTCTAAAATTTTGAAAAGGATCGGTCTACTGGGCGAATTTCTACAGCGTTTTTTCCGTGATGCAATTTGATGTGACACACCCTTTACGTCACCTTATGAAGGGATCTATTTCTGACATTTCCCCGCAAGCCGATTCCAAAAATCTTGATTTGGTTCGGAGCTTTGAGCATAGAAGTGAAACAACTCAAATTCGAGTACCCGAGATGCCTGGGTATAAATTTGGCACCCCATTTTTTATTTTTTCAAATTAAAAGAATCGTCCCGAAATCACTGAAAATGTATTTTTTGACATTTTCATACAAAATAGAAGTGAAGTACATTATCTTACGTAAATTAACTCAACTTTGACGGAAAAGCATACAATTTTACAAAACAAAAAGGAACAAAAAAATGGGTGGGTTATATCTATGATATAACCGCAAAGTTGACGTGGGACTAGCTTAGCTTAGCAATCATTTGTTTGTATTGATTAAATTTTTGATTGAATGAAACAATTTCCGGATTTCATCGAATTCAATATATTTGCTTTGTGAGTAAAGAGATTGATTAAATATCATGTAATGTCAATTCATGCATTGTGATAGATTATGTTCCTCGTTACAAAAAAATTGACAAATAATGACAGTCCTTTTACGTTTGGTATGATGCCTAGGACAAAATATGTGAACGGAAGAATTATCAAACGAATATTTTATTTTGCACTTCCATCTGAAGTTTGCATCAAGTGTACGTACTTCTCGAACCGCGAATCTGGCACTCAGTACCAGAAATTCAATGAGCAGAAGATATGAAGGCATATCCTTCAATACAATCTTGAATAACCGAACCAAAGCGTTGTGTTCGTACCCGTTTTTGTAATCCGTGTCAGGAAAACACTTTTCGGAGTGCAAAAAAACCTGCGGGTGCAAAGTGCCCCCCTTGCATGAAGCAACAACTTCAACTTATACTTTTTATATTATAGAGCCTTTAAACTTCATTTAAAGTTCATTCGCCTTTAATGTCTGCTGACTGACTGATAACTGATTAATTAGAGATGTTTTAAGCTTTTCAGTTCATTCGCCTCTAATGTCTGCTAGATTTTTCCAGGTTTCTATGTTTAGAAGAGCATGTTAAGGAAACATATTCTAGTCTGCACAAAGGCAAGCGAGTTCGAAAGTACTCGCAGTTTGAATTTATTTGCAATGCCGATTTTCCCAGGCACCTTGGTTTAGAAGTCTGTATTAAAGGGTGTGTCACATCAAATTGCATCACGGAAAAAACGCTGTAGAAATGTAATTTTTAGGAATTATATCTTCAGTTTTCGCTTATAATCAGATAAGAGTGTATAGATTACGTTGGCCATGCTTCACTGTCAATTTTTCGTAAATTTGGAAAAATGTCGTCGAACGAAAAAGAGCGTCGTGAATTAATCCTGTGCACTCATTTCGAGAATCCGGAGTTGTCACATCGGGACATCGGTAAGATGCTGGGAATCGTCCAATCCACGGTCAGCAGAGTACTAAAACGATACTTCGAGAACCTAACCATCGACCGGAAGGTGAAGAACGGCAAACATGGATGTCAGTGAAAAAGATCACAAGCGCGTAGTTAAGCAGTTTAGACGTGATCCGAGAAGTTCGGTCCGGGATGTCACCAATAAGCTGAATTTGTCAAGTTCATTCGTCCAGCGGACCAAGCAGCGGGAGGGCTTGCGTACATATAAGGTTCAGAAGGCTCCTAACCGCGACGAAAGGCAAAACATGGTGGGGAAGACGCGAGCCCGGAAGCTGTACACCGAAATGCTGACGAAGTCGCATTGCCTGGTAATGGACGACGAAACCTTCGTCAAAACGGACTTTCGTCAGCTGCCAGGCCTGTTGTTCTTCTCCGCAGAGGACAAAATCAGCGTTCCGGAGGAGATTCGCAAGCAGAAACTATCCAAGTTTGCCAAAAAGTACATGGTGTGGCAAGCGATCTGCTCTTGCGGAAAGCGGAGCGCCCCCTTCGTGATGACCGGCACGGTAAACGGGCAGGTTTACCTTAAGGAGTGCCTACAGAAGCGCTTACTACCACTATTGAAGCAGCACGAGGGCCCGACCATCTTCTGGCCGGATCTCGCTTCGTGCCACTATTCAAAGGACGTGTTGGAGTGGTACGAAGCCAACGGGGTCACCTTCGTGCCAAAGGAAATGAACCCGCCCAACGCACCGGAGCTTCGCCTAATAGAAAAATATTGGGCGATTATGAAGCAGGCCCTCCGTAAGAACCCAAAAGTTGTCAAATCGGAGGCGGACTTCAAGATAAAATGGATTTCTGTTCAAAAAAAACTACAACCTGACGTTGTACAGAACCTTATGGACGGGGTAAAGAGGAAGGTGCGAGCATACGAGCTTGGGCTCGAAGTATGAACAAAAAGAAAATGCCAAAAGTTGTTTAATAGTTTTTATTTTACTGTCTAAAATTTTCAAAAGGATCGGTCTACTGGGCGAAATTCTACAGCGTTTTTTCGGTGATGCAATTTGATGTGACACACCCTTTAGTTAAACACATTTCAGTCGAAACAAAAATACCCAAGACCTGCATGAATTTGCAATGCCAATTTCCTCAGACACCTTGGTTCTGAAGGATGTGTAGGGGGAACACATTTCAGTCGGAACAAAAATACCCCCGACTTTCATGCATTTGCTATGCCGATTTCTCCAACACTGCTTGGTTTTTAACTCTGTGTTAGGGAACACGTTTCGTTGAGAACAAAAATCCCCATGCTTTCAAGTGTTTGCATTGCCGATTTCCTCAAGGCTGCTTAGTTATGATGGCTGTGTTGGGGAAACCGTAAGTCGGGCCATTCAAAACGAGGTAGTTAGGGCGTTTAGATAACGCTTAACATTTTACAGTTATTTAATTGTTTATCTAATGAAAATAACATTTTATTAATTGCGATAGATGCGTAGAAATATTCCCTGTCAATTGATGCAAACATCTTTCCGATTCAGTAAGAAATGTTCGAGTTATAAGCATTCGGAATCTTTCATTTTTTCCTGCATATTCTGTGTTTAGGTTTTCATTTTACCCCCTATATACTCCGGTTAGACGTAGTCCCACGTCAAAACGATTTTTTCAAGAAAAAGTGAACAAATTTCATCTCGATTGATTTCTAATTAAATAAAAAGTAAAACGAATCAATCCCCAAATCGAGCGAAATTTAATTTTGCTGCATGGGCATGCAATACTTAGCATAGTGTATCATCAACACTATGTTTGCATTGAGGTACCAAATTACCCGCATACCGAATTTCCACCTTGGAATGGAATCTATGAAATTTGTGATTAAAATCTCGATACACTCACCCGAATTCGTTGAAGAACACAAATTTCTTGATCCAAATCAGCTTTAATATTTAAAATTGGTTCAATATTCGATTTTTAATGATTTTTCAACAGACGCACATGAAAAATTTTCGAGATTTCAAAAACAACAAAACATTTTTTTTTTTGAGAAACACAGATATTTTGGGTTTTTGGCATCTGACGTTTGTTACTACATTACTAGAACATCATCCGGGTGGGTACCAAATTACTCACGAGTACCGAATTTGTACCAGTTCCTATATAGTTCGAGGCGCGTGCTGGGTGTAGTTTCTGGACCTCAGGAGTGGATTAAACACACTCCGGAGACGACGAGAAATGTGTTTAATCCACTTTTAAGGTAAACACACTCCGCAGACAAAGAAATAAGCCACCACGCGCATTATGCTATTTATTCTTTCCACATCGAAAGCCTTACTCATGTTTGTATAAATACAATCCACTTGATACCGTTTGGATATGTAACCCGTGACGGTGAGGAGAATTCACACAAGCGATGCTTGCGGGAATCAATGTCGCCTAACTTTCACGTAGACTTAGTAAATCAAGCCCAAGCCCAAGGTTTTGACGAACAGTTACGAGGCAGATTAAGCAAATCGAAACGAGCAGCAAATTTACGTCCAATCGCCTCAACTTTACTGCATTAACCATTTGTTCATTCACCAAATTCAGCACCGTGTGGTTTTTACGTGCTCGGAAAATGCTGTCACCAATTAGCGTTTTGAAGACAACCCAGAAAGGTGTATTTATACTGTTATGGTTGAGATATCATACATATATTTGAAAATCCTTTGCGACTTATTTTGAAGAAACGGAGAGTGTCGGAGAATATAACAAAACAATTCGAGAAGTTCTACCAGTCCCACAGACTCAAGGAGAAGGTTCCATCTTCGAAAAAAATGTAAGGAGTTGTATCTAAAGGGTGTGTCACATCAAATTGCATCACGGAAAAAACGCTGTAGAAATTCGCCCAGTAGACCGATCCTTTTGAAAATTTTAGACAGTGAAATAAAAACTATTAAACAACTTTTGGCCTTTTTTTTTATTCGTACTTCGAGCCCAAGCCCGTATGCTCGCACCTTCCTCTTTACCCCGTCCATAAGGTTCTGTACAACGTCAGGTTGTAGTTTTTTTGAATAGAAATCCATTTTCTCTTGAAGTCCGCCTCCGATTTGACAACATTTGGGTTCTTCCGGAGGGCCTGCTTCATAATCGCCCAATATTTCCCTATTGGGCGAAGCTCCGGCGCGTTGGGCGGGTTCATTTCCTTTGGCACGAAGGTGACCCCGTTGGCTTCGTACTATTCCAACACGTCCTTTGAATAGTGGCACGAAGCGAGATCCGGCCAGAAGATGGTCGGGCCCTCGTGCTGCTTCAATAGTGGTAGTAAGCGCTTCTGTAGGCACTCCTTAAGGTAAACCTGCCCGTTTACCGTGCCGGTCATCACGAAGGGGGCGCTCCGCTTTCCGCAAGAGCAGATCGCTTGCCACACCATGTACTTTGTAAACTTGGATAGTTTCTGCTTGCGAATCTCCTCCGGAACGCTGAATTTGTCCTCTGCGGAGAAGAACAACAGGCCCGGCAGCTGACGAAAGTCCGCCGACGTAGGTTTCGTCGTCCATTACCAGGCAATGCGGCTTCGTCAGCATTTCGGTGTACAGCTTCCGGGCTCGTGTCTTCCCCACCATGTTTTGCCTTTCGTCGCGGTTAGGAGCCTTCTGAACCTTGTATGTACGCAGGCCCTCCGTCCGCAGGCTGCTTGGTCCGCTGGACGAATGAACTTGACAAATTCAGCTTATTGGTGACATCCCGGACCGAACTTCTAAACGAACGATCACGTCTAAACTGCTTAACTACGCGCTTGTGATCTTTTTCACTGACGGAGCATCCATTTTTGCCGTTCTTCACCTTCCGGTCGATGGTTCTCGAAGTATCGTTTTAGTACTCTGCTGACCGTGGATTGGACGATTCCCAGCATCTTACCGATGTCCCGATGTGGCAACTCCGGATTCTCGAAATGAGTGCACAGGATTAATTCACGACGCTCTTTTTCATTCGACGACATTTTTCCAAATTTACGAAAAATTGACAGTGAAGCATTGCCAACGTGATCTATACACTCTTATCTAATTGTAAGCGAAAGCTGAAGATATAATTCCTATAAATTAAATTTCTGCAACGTTTTTTCCGTGATGCAATTTGATGTGACACACCCTTTAGGACACGACCGCATATTTTCGACGTAGAACTACGCAATTATATTATGCAATCCACTTGTTTACCACATCGAATATTATTTTAGAATGCATGGAAATTTTTGTAATAGATTATGTTCTTCGTTACAAATAAATTTGATGAACTCCTTTTACGTTTGACATGATGCCCGGGACACCAAAATATGTGAACGGAAGAATTGTCAAACGATCAAACGGTTTCTCAAACCGCGAAAGTTCATTCACCTCTAGTATCTGAAATGACGATTTTCCCTGGCTTCTCAGTTTAAAAGTACGTTTTAGGGAAATATATTCCGGTCTGCACAACGACAAGCGAGTGCAAAAGTACTCAACACTAGAGACGTCGGTTAATCGTTCGATTAATTCAAATAATCGAATATCTGCAATTTTATCCGAGTAATTTTGTAAATCAAAATATGAATACATCGAATAATTATCACAGTAATCGCGATTAATGAAAAAGGAAACAATTTTTTTCAAAAAATACAGTGCAAAATTTAAACTTTGGTTGTCGAAATTCATCGATTATGCTAAACCACTTACGGTTGAAGCATAAAAATAATTCCCTGATGGTGGAGGAGACTGGGGAGAAGAATTCAGCGTCTGCAGGAGTAAATAGCGGAATAGAAGGATGTGATCTAATCTCTCGTACTAAAGTGGTAGTATTCAAATTCAGAGTGCCAAGGAAAATACTAGTGGTCAATGATTCTACAAAAATACTTCTTTTGAACTAGTAGTTATAGGGACCAAGTAGAAATTTTCAAATAAATCTGCTATTTCAACAACATTCGAAGAACAGGTAGTTTTGAACACAAAAAATTGTATGTTGGTGCAATTAAAATATTTTGCATCATTTGCATGATGTGCTCTTTTTTCAATCGCCCGCAAAAAAATCACGAAATGGTAAATTTATCAATCTACTGAATTACCATTCAAAAACTACTATTCTGCATATTCTGCATAAATGTCTGTTCATCTCGATTACAAGAAATAAATATTCGCTCGATTAATCGAATTCTGAAAGACAATTATTCGAATGAATCGATTATTTGGTCCCACGATTAATCGATAATCGAATAAACGAAAAATTTAGACATCTCTACTCAACACCAAAAAATACCCCCGACTTGCATGTATATTTGCAGGTACATTAATTTTGAAGTTCGTGTTAGGGAAACACAATTCAGTGGGCAAAAAATACCCCCGACTTACATCTTTTTACAAAGCGGATTCCCCCAGGCACATTGATTTAGAAGTCTGTGTTAGGGAAACACAGCTTGTTGGAAACAAAAATACCCCCGACTTGCATGTATATACGCAGAGCGTATTTCCTCAGGTACGTCGATTTTGAAGTCTGTGGGGAAACCGTAAATCGGGCCAATCAAAACTTGACAGTTTAAATAACGCTTGACATTTTACAGTTATTCAATTGTTTATCTCATGGAAAATAATATTTTATTAATTGCGATAGACGCGTATTTCCTATCAATTGATGCAAACATCTTTCCGATCGGTTAAGAAATGTTAGAGTTATAAGCATTCGAAATATGGGTAATATGAAGAATAAATGTATGGGAAAAAGGTTCTTCCAGTTTTTCTGAATTGAAACCGTTTAGAGATTAGCGAATTGTAATGTATAGCATATCAAACAAATCTTAGAGAATTTCCGATTGGATTGGTATGCAAATCATGAGAATTCGTTCACAGTGAAAGTAGTTATTAACGTTAACTTTATTTCATAAAAACGTGACCTGTATTCTGATTTGGCAACCTTCCTGAAAGACGTAGTTCTACGTCAGAAAAACCTCTAGGAACATGGAATGTCTTATACAACGTCAAGAAGACGAAGTCCAAGAAGGTAAGTTATGTAAAACGCTTGTTCAAAAAAAGACACGATTCTGCAACGGAACGGTAATCTACATAAGTACGTACTCCCAACGCTGCCAATTGACGGCCTCTAAACCGCTCTTATAATTGAATAGAATGTAAAATTGTCAAATAGGTGTAAATTGCTGTAATGAATCAGGATGTCGGGCATTCCAGATAAATAAATTTATCCCACCCCTAAAAGGATTAGCCAGCGGGCGGCTCCAATTTAGAGCGAGAGTCATCCGTGTCCATTACTCATGTGCGATTGTCATAAATATAAATAAGCATCATCAGTCATCACGCGCGCAAGAAGCCAGTACAACAGTCTCCGCCATAATGAGCTTAAATTTTTCCACCCGTTTTCATCCACTCTCTTCAATCCCACCACCCCCAAAACGAGTGCGCTACACGGATTAAGCTAGGAACCACTAGCGCTGAACTGGCTCGAGTCAGCAGCAGCTTCTGTCGGCTCAATTTAGCTGCGGTCATTTATTTTCATTTATGTCTCATCTAGCAGTTTAGATACCCAGAATTGAAGTATGCAATCCAATCAGGTGGAAAGAAGGGGGCCTAGGACCGGGGAGGGGAGACGGCTCAGAGGAATGTAGGTGTACGGTGCGTTCTCGCTCTCTGCACGCGCAATAGTTATTAATTGGCCACTTGTTGCCATTTCTCATGAACTTTGAACCTCGACTCGACTCGTCGCCGCTCGGCTATGCGCGCGGAGGTCCGTGTCCGTAATGGTATACAATGTGTATTATGCAGTCGCGAGCGAGAGCGAAACGCGAGTGCATTTTTTTGACGGAGTGTTGATGAACCGAACAAGATCATCGGTACTCGAGAACTCGTGACAAGATCTCGAAATGCGGCCGCACCCTAGATACTGCCGGTAAGCGCTTTGAACGGTTTCGAGTGCTGTTAATTTATTTATTGAAGTCAATTGGGACCGCGCGCGTTGCAGAAAGTGTAACGAGGAAGTCTTGCTCGCGGCACAGATTAGGGACGGAAAATCGACGGACGGTACGTACTTAACATGGCGAACTGTGTGCGTGTGTGTGCGCGCAAATTGTCTGGTATCGACGTTTAGCTGCCAGCGCTGGAGGTCTATCATTTGTTAGACGAAATAAAGATTGACCGTCAATTTGGCACTTTGGACACGGTCCGGCACTCAATTTAATTCAGGAAGACGAGGGGAACATATCGTTTACTTTCGTTGCTCAACGCTATTTTTATTGCCGGGATTTCCATGTTTTGAGAAAAAAAAATCAATAAAATGTGTGTTTGTTTCGAAATTATGCCGTTCGGGTTGAGCAACACGTAAACGAATCTCCGCTCAAAACAAGCTTATCAGCAGGCAGTGGTCGGTGTCTCGCTGCCTCGCTCTGCGTCTCGTGAGCGCAAGCGTAAGTTCAAAGGCCCCCCATAAATTCGCCTCCAGAGCCAGACCTCTTTTTGTCCAGCCGCTGTATGCCGCGGACAAAATAACAAAACAAAAAACTCGACGAGTCATCGCCATCGCATATTTTTAGCAGACAGAGCGCGCGGCAGCCCTCAATCGACGGCAACGACGGCTTATCAGCATTTCGTCACGTATCCTTCACTGCGCGCGGTGATCCTGAAGCTCGCAAACAACAACAACAAACTGCGGCAAAAAAACGGTTCGCCCTCGCGCTTAAAGTCTGTTTTCGCGAAGCGGAAAAAACTGAACACATCAAATAGAACCGCAGTAATAATAATAAAAATCATTCGCCAAATTGCTGGAGGGGTTCATTAAAATTCGCCGCGGAGAACACCCGTTAATAACGCGTCGTCGGCCAGCGGCCCCTCCAATCCGACCAAGCTACCGATCTCCTGAATACCCGCGATGAGACCGGGGTGATCACATAATGACGGCTCCAAATGCAGCGCACGGCTATTGATCGTGGACAGTGATAGGAAATAAAATTAATATACAAACATACCAACAACAACAACAAACCTCTGGCCGCGATCTCCGCGAATGGCGGCGACGGGAAGATTGGATTGCGGCTCTCAAAAGGCTGCCGGGGATGGTGAGGGCCGCCGATACACTATGGGTTTTCAGGCGGACAAAAATCGGAGAAATTTACTATCCAATCTGTTTAGCTATATTTTCTATAGGGTGTGGACACTGTAACTAAGAGAAGTTTAAAATTTCAGGACTGTAACAGGTACTACACTGTGTCCAAGATACCAGGTGATGATCTGTCTGCTTTGGGTCATTGTGAACAAACAATGCTTCAATTTATATTCTAGTGTGTAGGTATTGGTGACTACCATACATTACATGATTTTCAGATGTGTGTGTGTGCAAGCGCTGAGCGTAAACGAATGTTTTTGTATTTTTCAAGTGTCAAGTTTCTATAAGACCAGTTTCATCTTCCGTTGTTTTAGTTGTTTTGATCAATAAATCTGGATAATGCCGAAGGGAAAAATGCTTACGAAGAGAGAAGAAAGACAAATCGATGCATTTCACCAAGAAAATGTTGGTATCAGAGGGGGCAAGTAGTGCTTAATTACTTGGCGAATCCTCAAGGTAAGAAGACCGCGGAAAATTTATAAGCGGAAAATAGCTAGAACAGCTTCGAATACCTCAAAATGGCTAATGCAAATAAAGCAATATTTCAATTTAAATGTTACACGGATGACAATTCGTCAAGTTTTGGTAAAAAATTCTCACATAAAGAGGGCTTAAAAGGATAAAGTTCCTCATCTTACACCATCTCACATCCGAAGACGTCTGAGTTTTGCCGAAGCTCACGTGAACCGACAGTGGGACATGGTATGTTGTGACAAAGAATGTTTCCAAAAAAATACATTTTTCTATATACCATAACGAAAAGTTCTTCATTGTGTAGGTTATCACCACTGACGAAAAAAAGTTCAATTTGGATGGTCCTGTTGGTTTCAACGGGTACTGGCGTGATTTACGAAAGGAGGAACAGTATTTTTCAACCAGGAATTTTGGTGGAGTCTCGTGCATGGTTTGGTCGGCATTCTGTGCAACCGGAAAGCTCAATATAGCTTTCACATCATTCAAGGATTACAATCATGTTCTGGAATCCGTCCGTTTTTGCGAGGATATCGTCACGAAAAATTCACATTCCAGCTACTATTCATACCAAAATGGAAACTAAGCAATGGATTAAGGATCCAAAACTTAACTTTTGGACTGGCCGGCTCGCTCTCCAGACTTGAATCCTGTTGAAAATCTTAGGGAGTTCCTTGTACGCAGAATCTACACTAAGGGAAAAAGGTACACCACGATTGAAGAGCTCAAGGTCGTGATTTCGGAAACATGGGAAAATATCGAGAAATCCGTTCAGCAGAATTTGGTAAATAGTATTCCAACACGAATATAGGTTATTAGCCGAAATGGCAAGGTTGCCAATTATTGACATGTAAATCAGCCGATCATTTTGAATTTTTCATCAATAATACTTATGAATTTTGAAATGGTCTTATAGAAACTGGAAAGCTGAAATTATCTTATTCAAGCACAATAAATAAATAAACAACTCTTTTGAACGAAATTGACGTTAAATATATTTTATTCTAAGCATTCGACAATGTATGAATGTATCTTATTGAAATTCTAGCTGTTTTTGTTGCAACGAACTATAATCAGGGTGGTTGGAGTTGCATTTGCAAATGCATGTTTATTTTCAAAAAAAGAGAATTCTAAAACAAATTTTTTGATCATAAAAAATGGGTGGGTTATATCTATGATACAACCGCAAGGTTGACGTGGGACTACCTTAGGTTAGCAATCATTCGTTTAAATTCTTGATTGAATGAAACAGTTTCCAAATTCAATTGAATTCAATGCTTTGTGAGTAAAAAGATTGTATATTGCCATGTAAGGTCAATCATGCATTGTGATAGATTATGTTCTTCGTTACAAGTAAATTTAATGTCATACCTTTTACGTTTGGTATGATGCCTAGGACAAAATATATGTACGGAAGAACTATCAAACGATTATTTTATTTTACATTTCCCTCTGAATTTTACATCTCTCAAGTGTACGTACTTCTCAAATCGCGAATTTGCTTGAAACTGGAAAGTTCATTCGCTTCTAGTGTCTGCACGATTTTCCTAGGTTCCTAAGTTTAGAAGATTGTGTTAGGACAGACATATTCCAGTCTGCAGAAGGCAAGCGAGGACAAAAGTACTCGCAGTTTGCATTTATTTGCAGAGCCGATTTCCCCAGAAACATTGGTTTTGAAGTCTGTGTTAGGGAAACATATTTCAATCGGAACAGAAATACCCCCGACTTGTATGAATTCGCAATGCCGATTTCCCCACGCTCCATGGATTTGAAGTCTGTGTTAGGGAAACACATTTCAGTCGGAACAAAAATACCTCCGACTTGCATGAATTTGAAATGCCGATTTCCTCCAGAACACATTTCGGTGGGAATAAAAGCTCCCCCTACTTTCATGTGTTTGCAATGCCGATTTCTCCATCGCTGCTTGGGTTTGAAGTCTGTGTTAGGGAACATTTTTCGTTGAGAGCAAAAGTCCCCCTACTTTCATGTATTTGCAATGCCGATTCCCCCAAGGCTGCTTGGTTTTGATGGCTGTGTTAGGGAAATCGTAAATCGACCCAATCAAAACGAGGCAGTTAGGGCGTTTAGATATCGCCTAATATTTTACAGTTATTCAATTGTTTATCTAATGAAAAATAACATTTTGTTAGTTGCGATAGATGCGTAGAAATATTCCCTATCAACTGATGCTAACATCTTTCCGATCCAGTGAGATATGATCGAGTTATAGGCATTCGAAATCTTGCATTTTTTCCTGCATGTTCTGTGTTCAGGTTTTCATTTTACCCTCCATATATTCCGGTTAGAAGTAGTCCCACGTCAAAATAACAGAATAACTTACAGAATAAATATATTATATTCTTATAAAAGTCATTGATAAAGCTTTCCGGAAAACGTGTGGTTAAATTACTTTATAGATGAAGATAAAGCATAAGAAAATAAGAATAAAAATCATAATTTCAACTTTGTTGGTAGTAAGGATGACTCAGATGTAGCAGCGTAGTGTGACCGAGCGTCACCCGTCACCCAATTAAACCTTGTCATACAGCTGGATTTTTAATGAAAAATCAAATATATCAAACCCAGGAATTCGTTTATTTTATATTAGATGAAACGAACAAGAAATCACAAAATCTTCACGCTTTTCATCTTAACAGCAGAAAATTTTCTGAATACAAAATCAATACACATTAGTACATTCTCTTTCAATTGACTACAAAGCCAATCCGTTTACCACGCTTAGCCTCGCGTTGGTCCATGGGGACTGACATTGCATTTTCCGTCTGGTTCGAGTCAGTCTCATAGGTCCGACAGCTAGAAAATATTTTTTAGGAAAGTTCTCCATCTTTGTGAGCATGCCTTACCCATTCGATACTTTTTAATTAATTTAATCTTTGAAGAGCCTTTTTCAGTGGATGCCACAAAAGCGCAAACGGTTGGTAACAGCCTCAAACCAACTTGAAAATTTGGAAGCATTTCTTGGAAGTCCCACGCATACGAAGAAATATGTGTATACAAATCAATTTCCATACTATTATTCATTCCACATCCAACTTATGTATGTGCCACTTATCTATCCGATGTTTAGTTGGGATTCCTGTGTGTTTTATCTCTCCAGTGCACGTTGTATCGAAGCGACTTTTCTCAAAACTAAAGTACCAGATTTATCCAATTCCTGAGCTATTCATATCGAGGGCTCCTTCAACCGAAGGATCCGTCATTTCCATCAATGGCAGAGCCACTAAATGATCTTTTCGATGATACTGTACCATTTAGCAGCAACTAAAATTACCAGGGCATTGAGTCCAGTCACAACGTTATCCAGAATATTCTGAATCTGTATACACAGAATTACAAATTTTCAGCAAAGATACAGAATTTACAGAACTTACATTGAGTCATGAAGATACGTTGTGTTTTAAAATTTTTTGAAAAATGCAGCTAGGAAGTTGAGCTTCAAATGGATTTGTCGGGACTTCTATGTTGAACTCGTGAAACAGTTTTTATTTCAGTGATCCGGTTATCAAAACTGCGGCCTTGATACACTTTCTACAAGCCACTAAACCTTAATGATTTGATGCGCCAATTTCCTCAAATCGTTGAAGCAGGTAATAGATAAAGCTTGGATAACGAATTCAGGCTTTTCAAGTGACTCAGATATAACTTGGTCCCAGTTGTTGGATGTCAAAAGGAGTGGTGGGAAATTTTTGTTATTATTGCGAAGGTCGTTTGTAAGACACTTATGGTAATCCCATAGTCATCAGCGTGTGTTGAGCGAATATTTTCGCTTTACAATGTCAAACAACAAAGTCCAGAAATCGGTTGGCTCCCACAATGATGGACTCTATTTTGAAAATTTAAACATTTGAAGGCAAAGTTCAACAAAACCATGTATAAACATCGTACAACTCAGAGGATTATGAGAAAACGTTTTTATGATTTATTTTGTTGTATTGATACGACTTTTACAAACCATAAATAAGTAAAATAAATTCAAAATGAAAATAAACTTTCCTTTCATTTGTTCCGTTGGTTTTTTTATACAGACTTTTGATACAGATTTTTTTTTGGTGAAAATACGGATATAAAGTTTTTTTCGGAAAATTTTACAGAATTAAACGTGGCAACCCTGAGTCGTTGCAATGCACCATCCTCGTTTTCTTGAAGTGATGCCAGATCTACGGGAAATCGGTAATCTTCGAAATTTGACTGAGAATTGTAGAAACCTTCATTTGAAGACAAGTGATGGCATTGCATTGCATTGCATTGCAATTGCAATCATTACATCAAACTGACGCCATTCCATTAGGGTTCTGAACTACACAATTGTGCTGGGAACCATCAAACTAGGCTATCATCGGCTCACCGAGAAAATAATTGTTCAGGAATTTTGTGTGTGATTTGTTTTCGCATGACAGTAACAAAACTAACCACAAAGGATGACAGCTAAGCTAATCGAGACCGGAAATATTAATAGAAAGGGCTTCTGTTGAGAAGAGCGCAAAGCGGTGGACTTGAACAAAATAACAGCGTAGCTCTACGTCAACAATGTGGTCGTGTCTTGGACACAACCTTCTATAATTTTTTTCGGAGCCCGAAAATCATCCGAAATTCTTGTCTCTCCACTAGAATACCCCTTAAGGAATTTTCCTTGAAATTTATTTTATCCGACCTGATGTCTTCGACAAATCATCAGTTTGAACAACTGTTCACATAATTTAGAAGAGTTAAACAGATATTTTGTTTGATTTCAGTGATTAATTTGTACCCAAAATAACTTTTTTGTTTGAGGGCAAAATGAGCTACTACTGGCTTACGACTTACAATGTTATGGTTTCTAAAGGTGATCCACCTTATCACATGTTGCTCTTCAAGGAGTTCCTTTCGTGGCTTTGATCCTGGGAAAATATACCCCCTCAACCAAAACTCAGCCGCTTTAAGCCTTTAACGGGCCGTGAGAACAAGGCATGTAATCAACGCAAACTCCAATACAACTACATGTTTAGATGGTAAAATACACAAAATATTTTTTTTCAATACGCAAAACAATCAAAAACATTGAAAAAATTGGTGGCAATATGCTCGGTTAGCGTAAAATATTGGTGACAATATAATTGCCAAACTCCATCACAACGACATGTTTACATGCAATCAAAAACATTGAAAAAATTGGTGGCAATATAGTTGCCACCTGCCCGTCTAGCGGAAAACTTGAAAAATTGATGGTAAAAATGTTGTTTTTGTATTTGAAATTTTGATGTTAGTTTCATCAAAAACAACTAATAAAATTCATGATCAGAGTTAACAGGTCCTAAACAGTCATATGCATTGAAAACTTCAACAAAATGACTGTTTTTCAACTTTACGGGAAATACGCTCTTGCTGCTCTAAATTGGGAGTTGTTAACACAAAAATGGCTCCAAGACGAATAGTTTGTGATTTTTTCGCGCCCATAAAAATCAGGCATGTTGCTAGACATCAGAACAAGTTACCACATAAGGTTAGAAGTGATAATTTATTGTTGAAGAAGAGAAAAAAAATAAAATCGTTGGCGGCTATATAAATGCCGGTACCCGTTAAAGGGTTAAGCCCAGTCTCTTGGTTTTTTTTACTAAGTTTATGTATGTATTAGAAAATCTCAATTTCGACCCTAGGTGAATAGGCCCAATTTATTTCATACATTTCAAGAATGATTTGAACTAATTTAGATGAGAAACAACGCAAAACTCTATCCCATTTAGCATGTAATTGTTCATTTAACCAAGGCTACATTTTTTTGCGAAAAACGGGGATTGTAGCGGTATATGGACGTAGTAAACGGGAATATTCCTTGGGGTGTTCATTTTATCATCTCTTTCCATATAATTTCCTCTTTTTATATAAAAAAAATACACGCCTCTTTTAAAATTTGACCGTAATATAGTCACAAATGATCTTAAGCAACTCGTTTCGATCATAACAAGAAGAAAACAAATACTAGAAGTGTTGAATAAATGATGAAATATTTTTTGTCCGCTTGCTTGTATCGGAATCGCCCATAGTGCGATGGCGGTTTGGACCGATCTTTTCAGATGTGTTGTTTACCCGTCGGCACTTGATTTTGTTTTGGGGACTCCGCGCAGCAGAACAATTGTTGACGCAGACTTAATTAAATTTGATTATTTGATTATTAAACGGCGTAAAAAAGAAATCGTAAATCCGGGCGGAGCGCAAGCACACAGTTTTTTCTTTCTTTCTTGCATTGTTGATGTTTACGCGTGTTTCAGCGAATCGCGAAATATGTCATGGACTACTTCGGATTGACTGCGCCAATTGTTGCGATTGGCTTTTCGCAATTCTGCGCGTTTTCCGTTCTCTATGGGTCGATATCGCCCAGCTCTAAGCATGAGACCGTTGACTTGCAATTGGTTGTATAATTGCGCCAAATAGGTAGGGACTGTTGCACACGTATTGTAGAATTTCCATTTAGAAGAGATATTCCAGAATAATCGACGAATGAGTCATCGCCAATGCCATAATCTTCATGATTGGCTCATGTTGTGTTGATCAATCGAAAAAGAATGTGTCGCTGCCATAGCATTGCCTTCAGTTGGTTGGTTTGATAACAGTTTCGGACAACTTTGTAGTTATCATTGGGTAAACAACGAACATTTAATCAAACTATTTTATCAACGAATGCTGAGCATTACTACACGAAACTTACCTTTGGGCTTTCCTCTGATTATCAGCCTACAACAGAGCAGAATGATCTCGTAGTACACCGGGATGATCAATTTGGAACAATTCTTGTTGAAGATGAAAATGAAATCGATCCAGTAGAGTTCCACAGTACACATTCAAATCGAAACCAACGGGGGTCAACAGGAGAAGCAATAAAACACCGAACTACACCAGTCAGTTGTCACCAAGTTAGACGCTTGTTTTTGGAGATGATGAGCGAATTTCGTAAACAGTAATGGCAGCTGCTACTTGTTGTTTTTCGATGCCGTAAAATTGCGATAAACTAAATATAATCACAGTTTCGTTGCTGATAAAACTACAATCACTGTTCGCTTGTATGTCTGGCTGTTGTCAGGAGACTTTTCCAACTGTTGTTCGTAATCACTACTCTCGGGTTTGCTCTAACTGTTATAATCTCACTCCTAACGGAAAGTGGCGCTACCTGCGGTTGTAACCAACGCTTAAAGGACACTGATTTGTTTTATTTTTTGTTTTCAGTAGTGAACTCTTGGTAAGGTTCCTGGGCGCGCTCGGAAGCACTACCAATCGGCTAGGTACCACAGATTCTAGAGGTGAACAGCTACAAACAACCGCCAGCTCCAGCAGACGACGTAAAAACAAAAAACAACACAGTCCAGTAGTTTCTCCTTCTTGCGGGGCTCTTCCCTGGCGCTGCGAACCAGACCAGTTCGCGTAGGCTCGCGTCTACTCTACTGCTGTCTTCAGCGGGCGAATATTTATGCTCTATCAGCAGTGGCGACCGTGCGTATGCTACCTCGCTAGCCTCACAACTGCAACTGATCGAGCTGCTGGAAAGTGTAGCGCTTTAAAATAAGTCATTTTATACCCATGCTCGGTGTTTTCGGGTCCCTGTTTTCGCGCCACTCTCTTGCTCGATCTGATCCTGGGTCCAAGGCTCTCTCTTTCTGGCGGCCTGCGTAGACGTTCGTTCACTTGATCTTGGTGGTAGTTGCGAAGAAAGTATGAGGGAAATTCGGTGTCTGACTGTCAACCAAATCAGTTAGGGAGTAATCCCTCTAACAGTCCTAAACCATTTGGTTGAAAACTATTCGCACCATTTTCCCAGACGTCAAGATTCGTCCAAAACGTAAACCGTTTATTTATTTATAGCTCTATCAGTGTGCTCGTGGCACTCGATGGTTTCTCGATTTGTTTTTCTTGTTTCTTCTTCTTTTCCCTCTTCATGTTTCATTTTTCCGACGCCACTGACTGATGTATGTTGTTCCCACGCGTGATCGTCACTTACCGGTCCCGGTCGGCGGGGTGGTCGGCGATCGATACTGCTCATCATGATCAACGCACTGTACGAGCGCATATTATGAGAGCGAGGAAAAGGTGTCGATGCTGTTTCGAAAGATATCTCTCATACGTGTTTGCTCTCGGGAATGAATTGGAAACGATCAATTGCATGTAATGCTCTTTGTTGTGGTTTCGCTGTTGCGCTTTTATCGTGGCGGCACAGCAAGAGACAGGGCAACTTGTGCGCACGGTTTTATGAGATCATTTATTGTGCAGAATCATCAGAAAGCATGTTTCTAATCAACTTGTAACATGGAATGGGAGTTGGTGTTCAACGCAAGACTTTGGGAGTGAGATAAATGTAGATATACGCAACGTATGTATCGATATAATTGAACATAATCAACAGTTGCCGCTCGAAATCTATTGAAGGATTAGTGTGTAAAGATCAACAGTTCTCGTGGTTAGGTGGACCGATCAATTCGTAAAAAATCTCTAAATTGGTTCACGGAAATGCGACATTTTGGGATCGGCATAAAAATTAGAAGGATGATGTGCAAGACTCGACTTTATTGTTGACGTAGAACTTGAACATTTTTATAGTTTAGTCGATTATTTATCACTTCGGATATTATTTAAGAATTTTTGATGACTCTGAAATGGCCGATAGTTTGCGTTTTTTTTTAAACCACCTGAAGAGGTTTGATTTAATCGTCTTGACCTGGCGTTCACTCTCCTCTAAAAAGAGATTTTTCTAACTTTTGTTAACTTTTCAGTTAATTCTAGCCTTGTAAAAGACCAATTCAAGGAAAACTAAAGCTCTATATCGATTTTTTGGGAAAGGCCATTTGGGAAGCTCTAGCCAATGACGCCGAAGCTTGCGAGGTCGTTGCTACCGGAGGGATATGGATGAATTGAAAAGCGGCCTGCTACAGAAGTGGAATCCCAATCCCGGACTCGTGACCTATTGAAAAATAAATCAATTCGTTGGTTTTTAAGGCACCTACGCCAGCCTGTAAATGTAGAGTTCTTCTGGTCTAGCAGACAACACAATATTCATTGATTAAAATAAACATTTTATATATACTCCCAGAGATGCCAACCTTCCTGATTTTTCAGGATTTCCCAGACTTTTTGGCATGCTCCCTGATATCCTGAAGAACACTCAATTTACCCTGATCTTTCTGAAATGATCCAGATTTTCCTGGTTTTGTACTCTTGATTTGTAATAAATATACTGGTTTCCATGTCAAAATTTTCTGTCATGATAGTTCTCCGGTTCGCACTTGTATATATCTTACATTAAGTTAAATTCTCTAGACGCAAAACTGTACTTAAGGTGAAGGTGGAAGCTAGCCATTGTAGTAGTAGGGTAAATTATCTTGGTTTGTCCAATTTGGGGTGTTTTTACGCAACTAGTAAATGCAAATCGATTTTTCTTCATGAAAATCACACATAATCGATACGAGTTTGGGTTTGTTGGAAAGCCCCAAGTCTCTAGTTGCTTATACTACCATAAGGTGTTGAAATTATTAAAATTTTTATGTTTTTTAACGATTTTCCTTGGGGGTCTCCGTAGCCACATTGGTTGCGCGTTCGCTTAGTAAGCTTAGATGTTTCAAGTGTTGCGTGTTGATGGTTCTTAGATGTTTCAAGTGTTGCGAATATGACCATAAAATTGTCGATTGCAAATCAGAGCTTAGTGTATGCCCAAAATGCGGTAAAAATCATCAATTTAAAGATTGTAAATCCGAAGAAATTCAATGTTCCAATTGCACCAACATTAAAAATGAGCGAAGATTAGACATAGATACAAAGCATTTTGCTTGGAGTACTAACTGCCCTATGTTCCTTCGCAACTACGAAAGGAAAAAGGGGCAGGTGGATTTCTCCATCTAGCCATCCAAGAAAGGAGCATATGATATACTTTACCTGGATGTGGCAGGATTACGCACACATTTCGACGAAATTGAAATCTTGGTATCCAACAAAAAACCGAAAATACTAATATTGGTTGAAACACACTTGACGGTTTCAACCGATCTAAATGGATTCAATGTAGCTGGGTATTCAATGGTAAATTGCTTGTCGAGATCTGTACATACTGGAGGTGTATCTATGTACATTTCGAACCTTATGAAATTTAAAGAAATCTATAATGATACATACGGGGACAATTGGTTTCTAGCTGTAGAAGTCAGAGGATGCAAAATGGCTGGGATATACGCTGGCATATACCATTCGCCTAGTAGTAGCGATAGGGACTTTTCAGAATTTCTGGAAGATTTGTGGCTGCAACACATTCAAATTCATGAACAAAAGAGAATAATCATTACTGGTGATTTTAATATTGATTGGGCCGAACGTAAGAAATCTCATGAATTTAAAGCAATCACACAAGCCGCTGGATTCAAACAGAGAATTAATGATCACACCAGAATAACAAGGACAACTTCGACGACTATTGATTTAGTTTTTACTAATTTTGACGACGGTGTTATCGAGATTCTTCATGACAGCAAAATCTCGGATCATGAAACAATTGATATGATCTATAACTTCTCTGATGTTGAGTTTATAGAAGTAAAGGACAAGTTATATAAGTGCTGGAACAATTATTCGAAACGCAAATTGGAATCTGTTTTACAGAACAAAATAATGCCGATTGGAGAACACTCCTCTCTTCATGATGTTGCAAAAAATCTTGAGGAAGCACTTTGCTCTTCAATGAAAAAGATATTGACCCCTAGAGGATCGGGCATTCCAGCACAAAGACAGAGCGGAGACAAAGCTTGGTATACCACTACGCTAGCTTCCATCAGAAGAAAACGGGATCATTACCTAATAATAGCCAAACGTACAAACAGTATTAAATATTGGGACATGTACAAAGTATGGATAAATATTTATGTACGTGAACTAAAGAATTCCAAAAATAAATTAATTCAAAGTGAAATAATGGCAGTTCAACATGATCCAAAGAAGCTGTGGAAAAAAATAAAAGATTTGTGTAATCCATGCGGAAGTAAAGATATCGACATTGAATTTGACGGTAATACAGAATGTAATTTCATAACAGCTGAAAAATTGAACAAATTTTTCACGTCAAGTGTGGAGGAAATCCACAATGGTATTGTGCCTCCTACAAATCGACTAAATCATGCTTTTCCTAGTTTGTCTTCACAATGGAGATGCTTTAGAACCATCAGTATGGAAACACTGAGGAAGGTTGTGATGGATTTAAGAAACTGTGCGGGTGTTGACGATATCAATAAAACGGTATTAGTAGATGCATTTGATTTAATCAAAGAGAATCTACTATATATAGTAAATGAGTCGATGATTCGAGGTGAATGCCCACATAGTTGGAAGAAATCCGTTGTCATACCGATTCCAAAAAATCCGAAATCGACCAAACCAGAAGACCGTAGACCAGTTAATATATTACCAATGTACGAAAAAATCCTAGAAATCGTTGTCAAAGATCAACTTCTGGAACATATAACGGAAAATGAAATACTGGTAGATGAACAGTCTGGATTTAGGAAAAACCACTCTTGTGAAACGGCTCTTAATTTGTTGCTTCTAAAATGGAAACAGGCTATAGAGGAGAAGAAAGTTATTTTGACGATATTTATTGATTTGAAAAGGGCCTTCGAGACAGTAGACCGGTGTAAATTGATAAAACTACTTTCCAGTTATGATGTAACTGGACCTGTATTGACGTGGTTTGAAAGCTACTTAAGCGGGCGAACACAAATCACTATTTATAGGGACAGTAAATCATCGGCGGGATCAGTGAATCTGGGTGTGCCTCAAGGAAGTGTTCTGGGGCCGTTACTTTTCTTGCTTTATATCAATGACATCAAACAGGTGTTAAATGACAGCGACGTGAATTTGTTCGTTGACGACACAGCGATATTTGTTGTGGCAGATACATTGCAAGACTGTTACAGAAAAATGAATCTTGAACTACAAAACTTAGATGACTGGTTAAAATGGAAAAAATTGAAATTAAATATAAGTAAAACGAAATACATGGTAGTGTCGACACGCAGTCTTGATAGTGGCAATCTAAGTATAAGTATAGATGGGCAACCCGTAGAAAGAGTATCATCAATCAAATATCTTGGCGTTATTCTAGACGAAACGCTGCTTTTTGAAGAGAACATTAATTATACTATAAAGAAGGCAGCTCAAAAATATGGAGTGCTTTGTAGAATAAATCGTTTCTTGACTTTTGAAAGCAAAATAACGATCTACAAAGCGCTGATCGCTCCACATTTTGATTATTGTGCATCTGTACTATTTCTTGCAAATAAGAGACAGATGCAAAGAATGCAAATGTTGCAAAACAAGGCTATGCGCCTGATATTGAGATGTGATCGACGAACTCCGCGGAGATTCATGCTAGAATGCCTACAATGGATGTCAGTCAGTCAGCGTATTAAATATTGCACGCTCACGTTTATATACAAAATGACTAATAATATGACGCCGAATTACCTACGAAACACTATAATGTATGGAAGAGACATGCATCGATATAATACAAGACAAGCAAGCAACCTCAGAACCATGAACTTCCGAATGTCGTGTACCCAAAATTCAATTTTTTATAAGGGATATCGACTGAATAATACCTTACCCAATGAGGCAAAGACAGCAACAAGCCTTCGAATGTTTCGTAGTATTTGTAAAGAGTTTTTGAAGCATGATTTAAATTTTTTACCTGGTGTGTAATCAATGTTAGTATGTAAGATGACGAAGCTATAACGGATTAATTTTTTTTTGTGCTTTTGTCTTTTTTATCATTAGACTATGATGATGGTGGTATTTTATTTGTTTGTACTCGTTTTTAATTTATTTATTTTTTTTATACATTTCGAGTAGTCTACAACAGTTTGAGCATCGTGCACGTGAAACGGCATAGAGAAGCTTAACATTGAGCATTGGCTAAAAAAATGGTTCTGTTTTTAAGAAAATCATATTCTAAGGGATTGAAAGTGGAAATTGCGAACAAGCTAGGGATAGCTCAACCGGAATTCTTGTAAATTTTTCTTTTTTACAGATGATTGACGAGATCTTTCTGTGTTGTGGCAGATCTCATTGCAGATTCAGATTGAAGCGATTATACCCCAGTTTGAATGAAGGGCCTGAAGTATCGGCTGGAATTAGGCTTAGGTTTGCTCAGCTGTCTGGTCTCGAAAACGATTAACAGATCGTTGTCGGGTATCCAGTAAAGCGGGATTTCCTTTGTAAATTCAAAGCTGGTATGGATATAGGTATTAGGTTCGATTCCTGATCGGTCAAGGGTCTTCCCGGATTGGAAATTCTCTTGACATGCCTTGGAATATCTAGCGTTCATATAATGCCTTTACTTGCTCTTTCGAGTGACAATCTATGTATATGCTCTTAACTAATATACTGGTTTTGTTTGTATTATAAAATAAATCCATATATATATATATATATATATATATATATATATATAGTTATCAAAGAAAATTCGTCCAGCTCAAATCGTTGTAGGAAAATAAAGTGGGACCGTCATCATTATTACATAATGAATAGAGTACTGTTTTAGGTGTAGGTGCATGTGTGTGTGTTTTTTTTTATCTTTAGACTATGATGATGATGGTATGTTGTTTTTATTATTTTTTTTTCTTCAATTTTTAATAATTTTAGTTATTAGATTAGTTTAAAAATAATTGTGAAGTCTACAAGAGTTTGAGCATCGCGCGCGTGAACCGGCATAGTAAAATTTGAAATTGAACATTGGCAAAAGTGATTTTTTTCTTTGTTTTTGTTTTGTTTAATAAGATCGATCCATTCCAAGGGATTGAAAGTGGAAACTGAAAAGAAGCTAGGGATAGCTCAACCGGAATACTTGTAAATTTATCCTTTTGACAGATGATTCACGAGATCTTTCTGTGTTGTGGCAGATCTCATTGCAGATTCAGATTGACGCGATTATACCCCAGGTTGAATGAAGGGCCTGAAGTATCGGCTGGAATTAGGCTTAGGTTTGCTCAGCTGTCTGGTCTCGAAAACTATTAACAGATCGTTGTCGGGTATCCAGTAAAGCGGGATTTCCGTTGTAAATTCAAGGCTGGTACTGACATAGGTATTAGGTTCAATTCCTGATCGGTCAAGGGTCTTCCCGGGTTGGAAATTCTCTTGACATGCCTTGGGAGAGTTACTGGGCCTGAAGTGTCGGCTAGAATTAGGCTCGGGGTTGCTCAGCTGTCTGGACTCGAAAGCGATCGCATTAGTAGATCGTTCTCGGGAATCTAGTAAAGCGGGAAATCCCTTGTAAATTCATGGCTAATGCTGATATAGGCATTGGGTTCGATTCCCGATCGGTCAAGTGTCTTCCCGGATTGGAAATTCTGTTGACATGCCATGGAATATTTAGCGTTTAGATAATGCCCTTACTTGTTCTTTTGATAAACAATCTATGCCAGTGGTACAACCGGACCGTTTTTTGTTTTTAACTAGCTTACTGGTTGATTTGATATTACAAAGAAACTCCTCCATATAATTATCCACAAGATAACTCGTCCAGCTCAAACCTATGTAGGGGAAAGAGGTGGGACCATCATCATTTAAAAAAAAAGCGATCGATCGTGAGTTCAAAACCCAGGGCCCCCATTGACCATCTTTGTATTGTTACAGAATAACTACGTCCACGCAACAATCATCAGCGATGGAGATCGATCCACGGTCGAAATAAGATCGATTCATCCATACAACTGCTCTGCTCTGCAGAAATATCGGGCTGCTGTTCTATAAATAACTCAACAATGGATCAACGACTGTCTCCGCTGTCCAGTCTTAACTGTGGATAATGGAAGAACAGATAGAAAACTCTTTCGCCTAAATGGCTTCTGTGTAAATATGTACCATTTGCAATGGTATAGAAGGGAATACTCTAACGCCGAAAAATGGCAACTGTGTAATGTGCTAATTATAGATATGATAAATATGTGACATGTACACGATTAAAATTCGGCTTTGTTACAGCTAAAATGCTAATGAGCCTAAAATAAACAAAAGGGATAAAAAAAAACGATTTTCCTTAAAGAAGAATTATGATCATGGTTTGACCACCTCTGATCATGGTTTGCCCAAAAATTGATCATGGTTTGTCCGGTTTTAGAAATCTCCATTTTTGAATGAAAGCATTCGAATTCACCATTAGATGTTGCATTTATCATTGCTTGAGTTTACTGTCATCATATTGATTCATTCATAATTTAGGCTTTCTTCAGAATATTGCCTTTTCTTTGGCATTTTAGAAGTGTTAACCTCAACACAATCAACACAGAAAAACCATACTTCTGCTATGCGCGAAGCACACCATAAACAAACTGCAGCGCGCCAAGCGGTTGCCATAGAAATCATGTGGCCAAAACAACATTATTGAATTGGACAACTCATGATCAGAATTGAGTTCATCAAAATGCGTTAATTTAATGGTTTAGCTATGTAAATCCGATACAAATGATGAGCAAGCATGATGTTTACAATATTTATAAGTGTTGTAATCCAGAAAAGGTCTGAATACGTGCCAAATAATCATCTGGTGATCGATTAAAAGTTAGCTCGAATGAGGGGCGCATTGACACAAATAGAAGGTGTATTTTATAATCCTTTAAAACATGTGATTTCGTAAAAATATACTATCAAACTACTATAAATCATGTAAAAGGCAATTTCATTTATATGTTTCGAAACACCCGAAGGCCTTATTTGACACAGGAGCGCTGAATTAGAGCATTCAAAAAAGTGGGCAAACCATGATCATATTTTCGACTGGACAAACCAAGATCATTTACCCTATAGGTAAACCCACGTGTAAAAATGGGATAATAGTGTTTGTGAGAGAAGAGTAAAGCACACGTAAATAGATCAATTCACTTATCAGACTGTGTGGCGCTACATTGACACGAGTCTTTGAATAAATTTGAAAAAATAACAATTCAATACTAAAGTGAAATGCATGTTCACGTTGGAGAGCCTTAACGCTCTTCGTTGGCCGAGGCATTATGATTGAATGTAATACTTTTCCGTTTACTGTTTTTGAAAGCATAGGCAGCCGTGGCAGTGTTCCGAGCTTTGCAATACAATTTTCTTACCCAATGTTAAAGTTGCTAAAACTTACATTATAAACCCGTTAAACGTAAAAATAATAATTGTATTGATATCAACACAATTTTATTCTATTGATTTTGATGACATGAAACGCTATGACTCAGGAATAACATTTTATTGAGTGGTTTTTATAGCTGTTTCGATGATGATGTTGTCTGGCATCAGTGTCGAAAAAATAACGATGCTTTCACTAATACAAACAAAACCATTGCCGAAGATTGAAAAATAAAAATTTAACTATCAGACCACTAGCTCGAGTTTTCCGACGTTTTTCACGATACAGTGCGACAGCAGATGAAAATTTAACATCTTGTGAGTAATAGATTAGAGTTTGGTTGATATTACTTGATGGGAAGTGTGCGAAACGATCAGTTTCTTCACACTGTTTCGCAAAATTATTGATTTTCGGGCGAAGGGTGAGGGAGCGAGTTGAAAGAAATGAGCGCCATTGTGGCAGCAATTTGTGGCTAGCTTCCACCTTCACCTTAACTTTTTTCTTATCTCTACCCTCAGTTGTTTCGTGGCTTCCCAAAATAGTGCTAGAAAATTTCATGAAACCAGATTGTCTGACGAATTTATGAAATTACAACGAGATTAAGTTCGAGGAACAACATTGCTTTATTAAGGATAATGTGTATGTAGATGTATTCCCAGAGTTATTAATGTCAGAATACGTTTCAGAGTGTAAAACTACTCAAGAGGAAATTTTTAAATCCACAGTTAATGTAAAAAGATTTTATACTAGGCTGTCAAAAAAGTCCTGCGGTATTTTTTTTAAATTTTCATTTGTTCATAAAATTAGTTACAATCATCTGTTTTAAGTCAAATATGCGCCGTTTTGTTCGATGACTTGTTCCCAACGAGATGCCAACTTCATAATACCCCTGTTATAGAAGCTCGCTTCCTTATTGGCAAAAAACTCGGATAGCCAATTTTCACAGGCCTCTTTTGTGGCTAACTGACTACCTAGCTCGTTTGCCATGGACAAAAACAGGTGGTAGTCACTTGGTGTAATGTCCGGACTATACGGCGGATGCAAAAGAACCTCCCATCCCAGCTCCCGGAGCTTCTGGCGCGTCACCAAAGAAGTGTGTGGCCTGGCGTTGTCCTGATGGAAGACAATGCGGCCTCTGTTTATCAAAGATGGCCTTTTCTTCATGAGTGCTACCTTCGAGCGGTCCAGTTGTTGGCAGTACAGGTCCGAATTGAGCGTTTGGCCATAGGGAAGCAGCTCATAATAGATTATTCCTTGACAATCCCACCAAACACACAGCAGAACCTTCCTGGCCGTTAACGAGGGCTTGGTCACCGTCTGAGCCGCTTCAGCGGGCTTCGACCACGACCGTTTGCGCTTCACGTTGTCGTAAGTGACCCACTTTTCATCGCCAGTCACCATCCGCTTCAGAAACGGGTCGATTTTGTTGCGATTCAGCAGCGATTCACATGCATCGATACGGTCAAAGATGTTTTCTTGCGTCAACGTGTGTGGCACCCATACATCGAGATTCTTTGTGAATCCAAGCTTCTTCAAATGGTTAATAATGGTTTGATGACTTATCCGCAGCTATTGGCCGATGCTACGGCTGCTACTATGCCGGTCTTTCTCGGCTAATTAAGCGATTTTGTCGCAATTTTCGACGACAGGCCTTCCGGAGCGTGGCGCATCTTCGACGACCTCTACACCAGAACGAAAACGTTGAAACCATCGTTGTGCGGTGGAAATGGAAACTGTATCGGGTCCATAAACTGCACAAATTTTATTGGCAGCTTGAGATGCATTTTTGCCTTTGTCATAGTAGTACTGTAAAATATGTCTGATTTTCTCTTTATTTTGCTCCATATTTGCGACACTATAACTCACGAACGACTTAACCAAACAAAACACTGTCAAGGACTATATTATAGCGCGCAAAAATACCTTTCCAACAAGCTATAGTATGACTCGATACAATGAATACAACTAGAACTACGCGCTTACAACGACACCTCGCGGAAATACCGCAGGACTTTTTTGACAGCCTAATATAATTTTTTCGTCTGATTCAAAGTAGAATCAACCGTTAAGCTGTGTGAAAGATGGCGAAAGATTGCGAATCAGAACTATGGATATAACATTAAATTATAATGCTTTGATTGAAAATTATGTTTTTGTTTTCCCAAAAATCGACATTAACTTTTCGGACAACCTAATATTAGCTATCATGATTTATCCTATCCAGAAACGCCGATGTCAACGTTTAATGATGTTTCCTTCGTTGTGTCCTCGTTTCATATCCCTCCTATACGATCGATAAACTTTTACTTAGTCGCGGCAATACATACACACACTCTTTACAGATGCACGGGCCGAAGGTTGTGCAGTCCACTGATGATTCAACAAGAGCCAAAGGTTGTACCGCTCATGACAACTCTACACGAGCTGATGATTGCGCCGGCTAGTGACCATTCTATCCTGGATTCCTCGAGTCGAGAAAGACGCACCACGCTAGATATGGGGTACAGACTAGGGGGGCGTTGCTGATTAATGGTCAGCTGCATCCCAATAGGAGGTATCCCGTGTCGGGCACACGTACAGAGCATCGAAGACTGCGACATACCAATTATGAAAACACTTGTAATACTAACCTCGAGTCAACCGCGAGTAATCGGTTACATATTACTAACATAGTCTAAGCAAACATTGTCAAAATATTGAACTCCCGGCCCCGTTAGGCTGACGCCATATGAGCCTTAATCAAATATATATTTTGGATAAAAAAAAAAAAAATCATAATTTATCCTGATTTTTATCTTCATTCTACCTGATTTTTTAAAATTATAGTGGGCAACCCTGTACACTTCTCTAAAATCTAGTAGTAAAACCCATTTACGATTCACACTGCCTGAAAACGTTTAATGAAAATTATTTACTTTATGAATGCTGTTGCGTCCGTATACGGATTGGTACAGTACTGGACAAAACATTTGCGACTAGTCACTTACTATCATAAAATAATTCATATAAAAACTGATAAATGTTCATTTTGATAAAAAATGATTGCCTTTATTTAGACAATATATTTGGAGTGCATTTAATAAAAATAAAACATATAGAATAAAAACTTACAGATCAGTAATTCTCATGGACAAAATATTCGTATTACAGGTCGGACTAGATCATATACAGACTCGATCATATGTGATTCGATTATATACAGTTTGGAACAAAATGTTTTTTTTATATTTGAAATATGGCTTATTTCGAGAAGAAATGTTACCTTTTAACGTTAAGGTGAAGTTGAAGTAGCTATTACATGTACAGCGGGGTGAAAATCGTAATTTTTGAAAATTTTGCTTGAATTTTCACCAGGAATTGTTTATACCGATATTGCAGCCAAATTAAGAAAGATAGAAGTTTGGCGTCAAAGAACAAATTGTAGAGCGGTTAAAGAACTTGAATTTAATTGATAGAAACAGTCTAGATTAATATAATTTTTTAGGACAAAATTAACACACATTAAAAATTATTAATTTTTAAGTTTTTCACTTCCAAAATGTTATTGAAATCCACTAATTTAGTTGTTCCATTACTATATCCTGTACAAAATTTTCTCATCTTTCAAATGAAAGCATCAGAATCGACTTCCGTAGCGTACTTTTTAATGTAGCGCCAGTTTAAGGCAACAGAGTCCGAAACAAAAAAAAAGTTCTTTAACTCTGTGATTGTTGAAATTCAAACATATGCGTGTGAGGATTTTTTCATCAAATATGATCATTTATCACCTCCTGAGAGAATCTGGATAAATTTATTTTTTTCATGTGAGAAAGGTGTTTTCTGACTTTAAGGGGATGAATCAAAATCCTCTTTTAATTAAAAAAAAAAAACAAAAATACCTGCAGAAAAAAAAATATAATAATTTTTAAATATTTAATTTTTTAATTTTTTTTTTACTCGATTATATACAGTGAAAAGAAATCAAAAACTGTATATGATCGATTCCGTGCTGTATTTCGCATTGAATCCCTTGTTGTCGATTACAGCCTTACATCTTTGAGAAATAGAGTCGATTGAGTGGGCAAAAAAAGTAGAGGGGTTTGAGTCCAAGAGCACGAACGTAAGTTTGACGTAGGATCGTGATTGTTCGGAACAATTGTTTTTTTTTTTGTAATTCTTTTCATTATATAACCGTCAAACGGGTTAGAACGAACAAAAAACAAAATTAGCTTTCCTGCCAGAAGCTTAACTGTTCATCTGTCTAACTGAAAATGATAAATGACTATCATTGTGGCACATAATAGGGTGGAATGGTAGAAGTAGTATATGTGGATCGGTAAACAAAAAAAAATATCGTCATTGATTACATTGAATATGAAGAAGAAGCAATGAATTTTGAAATTACTTACGATATCGTGATATTTTGAGGCAAACATATGAAATCATAAAGTTGCTTTATTTTTAATGGATTGCTGTGGTATTGTAAGTCATCGGAAGTAGTAACTATTTCGGTGAAAAAATATTCGTTTGCAGACTATATCTCACGTCACAAACACTGACACCGTGGGCCGCGACAAAACAACCTTAGTATCGTTGTAATAAAGGGCCTTATTCTCGCATACACTTCACGGTAAAAACGAAATGAACGGCATGGCATTGAACTACGTTTTAAGGGTTAGTGAAGCGTCAAAGATAATAATGGGTTTTCAGGCAGAATGAACACCTTTCAAATAGAAATTATGAATTGAAATTAACTTCTCCGTATTAAATTAGTGTTAAATGTGAAAGGAAAACGTTTTTCTTCATTTATTGAAACCATTTCTCACAAAAATTGTATCTGAAGATAATGTTATATTATAATGATAAGCTTTAGTGGAAGACTAATTTCGTATCAAGATGTTGAAACCGTACTTCATTTCGTTTCCACTGCAAAGTGTATTCCCAATGAATTTCTATGGAATTGCAGCCATTTTGCTAACTCGCCACAGCATCTACATCACCCAATATTTCTACACATTGACTGGATGTCCAATTTGTTCAGTAGAACGTATTATTGCTCACAATATTGTGTTACATAAGGACCGTATCGTTAATTATGGGTACGCTCAAAACACAGCTTTATTTCAAATATTGCATTTATTTTTCAGTTCTGATATCAAAATATTGTATCTTATGAATGAAAGAAAGGAGTAACAGTAAAAAATAATCAAGATTCTGATTTTCGCGCCAATGATCGCACCTGCTTCTTGATGTCCCTCATTAGGTTCTGGACAACCGTCTCATCGACTTGTTTGCTCACATTTATCCAATCCTTTTTGAACTGCTCAAGGTCATCGGCTGCCTTGTCCTTCTTCCGCAGTCGTCCCTTCATCAAAGCCCAAAATTTTTCAATAGGTCTTATTTGCGGACAATTTGGAGGATTCATCTCCTTTTCCACAAAATCGACATTATTCTCGCGATACCAATCCAAGGTCAAACGTGCATAGTGGCATGATGCCAAATCAGGCCAAAATAGTGTCGGACCAGTGTGCTTTCGGATGAGCGGTAACACACGCTTTTGGAGACATTCTTTCCGGTAAATTTCACCATTCATATTCCCGAGAGTGAAGAAAGGAGATGATTTCATGCCACATTGACAAACAGCTTGCCAAACCAGCACTTTCTTACCGAATTTTTCGCAAAAAATTGACTTCTCCGCGTTCGGGACATCTGTTCCTTGCTTTACAGTGTAAAACTGTGCCCCAGGAAGAGTTTTGTAGTCCAGTTTGACGTAGGTTTCATCATCCATGACGATGCACAGTTCGCGTTTGCTTAAAATCCCATCGTAAAGCTTACGGGCACGGGTTTTCACGGAACTTGCCTGAATTTGGCTGCGTTTGGGACATTTTTGCTTTCTATATGCCTTCAGTGAGTTACGTTCTTTGGCACGTTGAACCATACCGATTGATGTTCCACACTTTTTTGCGCAATCCCGTATCGATAATTCCTTTTTTCTTTCAAATTGCCTGCAAATCTTTTTATCCAAGTTTGGCTTGGATGGCCCAGGTTTTCTGCCGCGACCGGGTAGATCCTTCAATGTATTATACATACCAAATCGCTTGATAGCGTTTTGGACCGCATGGACGCTTACTCCTTCCGCCTTCGCCAATTTTCTCATTGATATTCCTGTTTCGGAGCAGTATCTGGTCACAATGGATTTTCGTTTTTCTTCTGTTAGCCCTCTCATGATTGCACTTTTAGGAAAAAACGATCTTTTAACAATGCTAACTGAACGCTAACTGTGTCAACAACAGGAGAAAAATAAACAGCTGTCAAAACAAGCTATAGTCTTTTTCAGACGGAGACTCTAAGGCGTACCCATAAATAACGATACGGTCCTTACAACATTCACGGGAACCAAGTTGAAAGAAAGAATGCATAAAATATTATTTACCCTTGCATTCGCTCGCAAAACATACCTCTTTTATTCGTTAAATTGCTCACTTGTTTTACTGTTTTCGCTGTTGATGTCTCAGACGAAAAAATTGCCGTCTATATTAAAACATACATCATAAAATCGATTCTACGTAATATGCAATTAAAATCTCTTAATTTTTCGTAGAGTGACCCCCTATATAGAAATCAAGGACACAGTGGCGTAGCGTGACCGGATGACACCCGGGGCGGATCACTAGGGTGTCACTCCTCCAAAGTTAACTAAACATGAAACGTATTCATTATAATATTAGATAGGACGAACATAAAATCACAAAATCTTCACGCGTTATTCACTGGAACAAAATAAGATAATGAATAAAATATGGTTTATTTTTGGATGTCGAAATGTGACTCAAATAAATCTTATCAAATAAATATATATGGGAGCTGAAACCGACACTGATATTGTACAAGTGCTTCCCGTTAAGTGTGTTTACGCTCTATTGTTGCGCACAATGAATGCGTAGCAAAACGATACTGGGCTTTTAAACATATCTGCCCCATCGTTGACCGCAAATTTTCAATTAATTTCAACTCTGATAAGCCTCTACAAGAAGCCACAGAAACGTACACGGTTAGAAACAGTTTCAAATTCACTGTCAAATTTGAAACCGATTTATGGAAGTCCCACTTCATGATGCACTGCAACACATCCAATGCAATCTCATTAATCACATCATTAGAATTAATTCCAGCGGCTTGATATGGGTGACACTTTCCTCGCTCGAATTGAGTAGGATTTTTAGAAGGTATTTGATAGAATAGGCACCTAAATGTAACTATAGGATATGAAGAAAAATGATAAAATTATAACCATGATATTATACTGTTTAAACTATACTTTCTATTAATTTATAGTACGGATGGTTTGTACTGCAGTTTTTTGCAAAACCCCTATACTATGACTTTGGCATGTGTTATTGTTACAATTCGTCTTCAATTGAAAACAAACATTGCTAGATTATGTAAAAGTTATCTATAAACTAAGTTTGATCTTCATTTAATAATTTAATCGCGAGTTGGGCTCTGCAAGAAACTCAAAAACGTCGCATTGGGCGTCGAACGTGTTATATGGCTACGGAGTCCTGGTATCTCTAGCAAAAGTTGCCTTTTCGAAACTTCGTAGATCCCAGTTTTTCAAATCGACTCTTTCAGTTCGCTGTCAGGTACTCATAATATGTGCCGAGCTTGAATTTCTTCAAAAATTTGGGCTTCTTCTTTAGGCGATTTTGACCGTTCTTGTAATTTCCGATGAAAATGACCAATGCACTCCAACATTCCCTCTTCCATCGTTGGACCGGAAGATCTTTCGCCTGGCTTGTTCATTTCATCCTATCTAGCTATCTAGAAGTATCTAAGGAATTCTACTTTTAGTAGCAAATTTTCAATCAATGGATTTAATAAAACCATTTCAATGGCCATTTCGAATAGACTGTTCCTTTCTACAGCGAGAAGAATTACCAGTGCATTGAGTCTGGTCACAACATCACTCAGAGATGGTCCTTAGGTTTGAAAATATTCTGCACTAAATCTACTTCATGCGGTACAACGCATCAGAAGTTCAGACAACACAGAAGTATGAAATAATAAACTTCTGATAGGAGGGACCGTGCACTTGATCAAGTGTTTGAGTCGCACAATACTCCAGTGGCTGTGATCACCCCAAAAATTGATTTCACAACAGTATAACGAGCACTCCTTCGAGTTTGCGACAATCTTTTAACAAACACCTGTTAGGCTCAGGAACATTTCTCAGTGAAGCTGCGAAAAACGAGTAAACAGCTCTATTAATGTCACAAACTGTAGATTCTTAGCGAAACCATGTCGTACTCATAAGCCCAAAGAATTGTTTACAAACTCTACATGAAAACTAAACCCTGATCTTCCAGTTAATAAAGGATGTCGATATTCAAATCTGCAGCTTTTCCCACCCTAAACGAAAAAACTAGGAGTGGGTTATATCTGTGATATAACCGCAAGGTTAACGTGGGCCTATCATTCCCTTAGTAATCATTTGTTTGATGTTACATCTAAATCAATTCTCAGTAAATGGATGGATGGATATTTTGTTTTTCCTTGGAATCATCTTGCGTTTTGTTCAAATATATCTTCTCTTCTTCTTCTTCAATGGCACTAACGTTCCTAGAGGAACTTCGCCGTCTCAACGTAGTATTACTTGCGTCATTTTTATTAGTACTTAGTTGAGATTTCTATGCCAAGTAACACGCCTTGAATGCATTCTGAGTGGCAAGCTCTAGAATACGCGTGATCACAGTGCAAGTCGGAGGAAATTTCTTTGACGAAAAATTCCCCCGACCAGAACGGGAATCGAACCCGAACACCCGGCATGTTAGTTGTGACGCTAACCACTCGGCCAAGGGAGCACAAGTTCAAATATATACAAAATAATATTCTTTTGTTTGAGGTCTCTTTTTGATGTTCGACACTCAACTCATCAAGACAAGATTATTCAATCCTAATCCGAAATATATTTTCCTATATCACGGAAAAATCATCACAGGAACACCTAGTTAACTGCGCAAATGTCTGCGAAATCATATTCTACCCCAATGTTCGCTCATCACGGCAGTAAAAGTGAAACTAACAGAGGTTGGCCAGCCGACGCATCGTGTATCATGCATCAAACGCAGACCAATCGAGACTGAAATGAAATTTCATGAAGCTATTGCAATTTATAATGATTCAAATAGTTTATATTCGAAGCAGTTTTGAGCTATTTAAACAAGTTTTTATGGGCAATAAGTAAAAAAAACATCTTTCGTCTTTTATCTTTCAAATAATGTTATTTTCATACCACCTCGTTCATCCGGTACAGAGATATTAACGCTCAAAACTTTGTGTTTCGAACGTAACCCCCTCGTTCTCGAGACTTTGAATTTACACCCCAGTATAGAAATGGAAGATGTAGTATGACGAAATAAGGAACATAAAAAAATCAAGAAATATTCTAAAGGGTGTGTCACATCAAATTGCATCACGGATAAAACGCTGTAGAAATGTAATTTTTAGGAATTATATCTTCAGCTTTCGCTTATAATCAGATAAGAGTGTATAGATCACCTTGGCCATGCTTCACTGTAAATTTTTCGTAAATTTGGAAAAATGTCGTCGAACGAAAAAGAGCGTCGTGAATTAATCCTGTACACTCATTTCGAGAATCCGGAGTTGTCACATCGGGACATCGGTAAGATGCTGGGAATCGTCCAATCCACGGTCAGCAGAGTACTAAAACGATACTTCGAGAACCTAACCATCGACCGGAAGGTGAAGAACGGCAAAAATGGATGCTCCGTCAGTGAAAAGATCACAAGCGCGTAGTTAAGCAGTTTAGACGTGATCCGAGAAGTTCGGTCCGGGATGTCGCCAATAAGCTGAATTTGTCAAGTTCATTCGTCCAGCGGATCAAGCAGCGGGAGGGCCTGCGTACATACAAGGTTCAGAAGGCTCCTAACCGCGACGAAAGGCAAAACATGGTGGGGAAGACGCGAGCCCGGAAGCTGTACACCGAAATGCTGACGAAGCCGCATTGCCTGGTAATGGACGACGAAACCTACGTCAAAGCGGACTTTCGTCAGCTGCCGGGCCTGTTGTTCTTCTCCGCAGAGGACAAATTCAGCGTTCCGGAGGAGATTCGCAAGCAGAAACTATCCAAGTTTGCCAAAAAGTACATGGTGTGGCAAGCGATCTGCTCTTGCGGAAAGCGGAGCGCCCCCTTCGTGATGACCGGCACGGTAAACGGGCAGGTTTACCTTAAGGAGTGCCTACAGAAGCGCTTACTACCACTATTGAAGCAGCACGAGGGCCCGACCATCTTCTGGCCGGATCTCGCTTCGTGCCACTATTCAAAGGACGTGTTGGAACGAAGCCAACGGGGTCACCTTCGTGCCAAAGGAAATGAACCCGCCCAACGCGCCGGAGCTTCGCCCAATAGAGAAATATTGGGCGATTATGAAGCAGGCCCTCCGGAAGAACCCAAAAGTAGTCAAATCGGAGGCGGACTTCAAGAGAAAATGGATTTCTGTTCAAAAAAAAACTACAACCTGACGTTGTACAGAACCTTATGGACGGGGTAAAGAGGAAGGTGCGAGCATACGGGCTTGGGCTCAAAGTATGAATAAAAAGAAAATGCCAAAAGTTGTTTAATAGTTTTTATTTTACTGTCTAAAATTTTCAAAAGGATCGGTCTACTGGGCGAATTTCTACAGCGTTTTTTCCGTGATGCAATTTGATGTGACACACCCTTTATAACATGAGCTTTTCCATAGTGACTTGTTTTGTTAGATAATACCTTAAGTAATAACAGGTTACCTTCATTCTAAACCATGATTTTTTTTTTCAATATAATATACTTGTCACGGTCATGGGTGTCACCCAATGTCCTGGAAAAAAGGTAATGAAGATGGTCGAGTTTCTAGCCACATAGCATGCGCTGCCATAACTATTTCGCGAATAGTGACGTCAGTCGATGAGTTTATCTTTGATTGCCCACCACATCCATGTAAAGTGCTAATTTCAGGAAGTAATTTATTAATTGAAAATGTACATTTTTGTAGAGCTCCCGCTGAATATGAGGCTAATGTGATAGCGTGAAGTGAATATTTGTGAAATGTCGTCGAAAAAGACGGATAAAAGTGATATTTCCATGTGCTGTTTTCACTCCCCCACGTTCATAGAAACAAAGTTTCATTATTTTACCGTTATGAAGTTGATGTTTCGAAGGCTCTCAGTGTCGGTGTGTATGTTGTGAGATAATAATTGCCAATTGATCAAAATTTCATCGAAAATGTTACTGCCTTCGAGAACTAAGCATACGAATGCTCTCTGGATCTTTTTACCACATGAGTAATCGAAATAAGCCACGACATAATTGTCATCTGTTAAAAAACAACCAGTTGAATGATTTCATGAGAATTTTGGCTCAAATTATCATGCAACCGTAAGTACTTTCAACATTGTTTTGTTTCTTCCATATACATTCCATATTGAATGCAAATAATTACGACACGATACTTTGCTTGCCAATACAGATATACTTCGCCTACTGCTCCACCTCTATATGTATCTCATTGGGTGTCACCCGGGGCGGACCGCCCCCCCCCCTACACGACGCCACTGCAACGACGTAATCCAACCTCAGAACGATGTCAAATTACATCGATATTGAAACAAGTTCAATGCAATGCATTACTAAGTATGAATTACACAGCTATTTCCACTATAATATAGTTTTCAAACGTTAAGGAAGATTGAACATGGGCATGTAACACTTTGACAAGCTATATTAAACTAACCAGAAAATTAACCTTTCATTTACAAATCACATTAGAACACCCGCAACTTATTTGAGCTGTAGCTTTTGTTACCCTTTTGCCTCCCAACCGCGCAACGCAGGAATGATGGTGCAGAATTCCGCATACGATTTCGCTTCGCGAAAGACCTCCGCTGTCGGTTATTTATAGGACTCTTGACCCTCATGAACATAAATTACCGTTCGACAGCGGCATTTAAGCCCATCTCATTGTGCCGAAACGAAACCACCAAAAGGTATCGGTCGTTGGGTCTAAAAATAAATCTCAACGGCAGCAGTAGCGGGTCCCTTGTCTTGAGGCAGTAAAAAATCGAGAAACGATGATGAATATCAGCCAACAGTGGTCATAAAACGAATCGGAGAAAATGAACTGTCTGCCGGTGCAATTTACAATAGAAATTCGCGCGCCGAATGTCTATTGCATATTAGTTGGGTCTGTTTCGAGTCATAATATCCTCTATGACGAATGACGCACGCATCCGCACATAACCCTTTAAATCATCTTTGAAAGATATGCTAACGCCTTTCGGACGGATCCAAGATTTGCATCCTAATCTATTCGGCAGCTAGAGAAAACCATCTCACCGAAGAAAAATATGGACATATTTTCTCTCATTACAAACAATTGAGCCGGGAGATGTTCCTTCAATTGTTGTACATTAACTCCAGCCGACCGCAACAAACTAAATTCAACGAGAATGTATCACTGAGACACTGCCGCCTCAGTGAAAAGACTTTCCGGAAGGTTCCGGAATGACTTTCAGTTATTGAGCGAACTTATTAGGTATGAATAGATTACCTGTCGCGCATTTGTTCCACTTGATATCGTGTTGCGGAAGTGTTATTCTCGACTTGAGAGAGCAAATTAGATGGATGTGAGATGCATCGAGTCGTCAGGATTTTTAAATCTCACGGTTTTGAATGGAAATGCTACAAATTATTGGAGTAAAACTGTGCTGGCGTGCTTCTACTCATAAGTCGTCATGGTTCTAATCATGCAAGAGTCGATGAGTCAATCCCGAAAACCGGAAATTGTTGCTAGGTTTTTCCGTATCTTTCCGTATTTGTTTTTCCCGAATCTGAAGATCATATCTATATATATAAATGGATTTCTGTCTGTCTGTCTGTCTGATTCTTTTGGACTCGGAAACTACTGAACCGATTTCATGATGAAACGAAATTTGGCATATGGAGGTTTTAGGGTACAATAAATGATTCTATGGTGGTTAGACTCTCCACCCCTCTCTCTAAGGAGGGAAGGGTGCCATAAAAATGAAGCATACATTTCTGCATAATTCAAGAACTAATCAAGGAAACCGAACCAAATTTCGCATGTGGAGGTTTTAGAGGACAAGGAACATTTCTTAGGTGGTTCAACACTCCTCCTACCTTTCTGAAGGGGGTGGGGGAGAAACACAAACTTCTGCATAACTCGAGAACTAATCAAGCACAATTTGGAATGTGAGTGTTTTTGGGTATGAGCAATGTTTCTATGATGGTATGACACCCCTCCCTCCCTTGGAATGGAGAGGGGGTCCCATAAAAATATTACACATATTTTAACCAAAAATAGTCCAACCAAACATGACAATTGAAAATTTTCGGAAAACTCTGAAAAAAAAGGGAAAATTCGGAAAATTAAATTCCCATGTTTTTTTTCCCCTGTTGGATGTGAACCACTGCGTCCATTATTCTGAACTATTGTGGTATATCCCATTTTTTTATACTCCACTTCAAGCTTACCTACTGCTTATTGATGAAGAAGTAGACTGAAAGCTATAGCGAGATAGGTGCCAATCAGGAATACTCTGTTTGATAAATTTCATAATCCTGATCGGCGACGCAGACCAAATTTCCTTGGGCTCCAGAATAGCCTTATCAAGGTATTGAAGTCTGCGTCTAGTTAGAGCTCCACAATTACAGAGCAAATGTTCCGAGGTTTCGCTTTCGGTATTACAAAAACGACAAATATCATCTTGCACTAAACCTATGTTTTTGAGATGGTATTTGCTCGGACAGTGTCCTGTTATAAGGCCTGTGATTGTGCCTAAGTCTTTCTTATTAAGACTCAGCAATTGTTGAGTAATTTTAATACTCGGCGTGATAAATTTTTTTGACTGGTTAAGTTGTACCGCCAACCAGTTGGTTAACACTTCCCGGTCTTCCCAGTTCTTCAGCTCACCTTTCAAAACACAGTCAGAAATTCCACAGAATGGTTCTGGACCAGTGAAAGGTGAGCTTGAGCCGTTCCTGGCAAGTTCATCTGCTCGCTCGTTTCCCTCTATTCCACAATGGCCAGGAATCCAGTACAGTTGTACCGAACTTATCCGACATAGTTGCCGTAAGAGGAGAATGTATTCCCATACAATTTTTGAGGAGCATTTAAAAGCATTTAGAGCTTTAAGAGCTTTTAAGGCAGACATTTGAGCATTCTATTATGGCAGCTATTTCTACTTGAAAAACTGTTGGCCAGTTTCCCATAGCTACAGAGATTTTTGTTCCGGGACCATACACTCCAGCACCTGTTCTGATTCCCATTTTTGACCCATCAGTGTAGAGCATGATTGAACCATTACGAACACTGGGACCGCCTTCATCCCATATTGAACGAGAAGGTTCGATTACACTGTATGGAATGTCGTAGTTAGTCCTAGGTTCCATCCAATCACTGTTCATCTCTGAGGATGGTCCTACGGGTAAGAGATTCAGGATGCTCAAGTGACCAATTTTGTCTCCGTCTAGTATTTTTTTCCATTGTTTAAGCTTTAGAGCGCTTTTCTTAGCCTGAACATGTTGGTTCAGAGGTAGCAAGTGAAGGATAGCCTCCAGTGCCTTCGAGGGTGTGCTTCGCATTGCTCCAGTAATTGCAACGCATCCTAGTCGTTGGAGTTTGTTTAGCTTTTTTGTAGCTACAGTCTCCTTGGTCTTTGGCCACCAGACTAATGAGGCATAGGTTATCCTAGGCTGCACAATGGCAGTGTAGACCCACATTACCATTTTTGGTTTAAGGCCCCATGTTCTTCCTATCATTTTAGAACATGCCCATAGAGCTGTATTGGCCTTACTGATTATTGCATCTAAATGCGCATTCCAGTTGAGTTTAGCATCTAGGATAACACCTAGATATTTCACTGAAGCGCTGCATTTTATTTCCACTCCCCCAAGATATAAAGACTGCAGATGCTGTTTGTTCTTTTTGGTGAATGGAACAATTGTTGTTTTTGAGGGATTTATGCTCAGACTTTCTGTGGTACACCAAGTTTGTGTAAGGTTTAAGGCCATAAGCATTCTGCTCGATATCACGTCGTCGAACTTGTTTCGTATCATTATGACTATTCAAAACCTTTTGCCTCTAAACTTGTCAGAAGGTCGTCAACTACTAGTGACCAAAGGAGAGGTGATAGAACGCCTCCTTGTGGGCAACCCTTTGTTGCAATCACATAATTAGATGACCCGCCCAGCTCCGAGGTGATTTTTCTGTGTGTGAGCATGCCATGGATCCATTCGACTATACAGTTATCGAAGTGTCCTCTTCTCATTGCCTGCGCCACTGATAGATAAGAAGCATTATCAAAAGCACCTTCAATGTCAAGAAACGCACATAATGCGGTTTCTTTTGACAAGAGAGATTTTTCAAAATTTTTCCGTTCGAGTGGTCTCCTTGTTGCCAAAGTCTTGTTGAGTCTAGCAACGATTGGGGTTTTTTCAATGCTTTCGCAGTTATATACCCAGGATTTTCGTTCAGATCGTCTCAGTTCTCTACTGTACTCAGTTAGGGCTCTCTTATATTGAGACCAGTCCGAGGTAATTTTTGCTCTGTTGAACAGTTTACGCGCCGTTTTGCGAAGCCGTTCGAACCTTTTATTCCATCAAGGAACGTTTCTTGTCGAAGAAACTTCTCTCAGTGGGCAATTACTGTTGTAGGCAGAGACTATCGTTTCATTTAATTCTTTTGTAGCTGATTCAAGCTGCTGAATCGACCTTATTTTCGAGTTTAGAGTTTTAGACTCGAGTTCAAGTGCATACCGATCCCAATTGATTTTTCTGGGATCTCGGTATTCTCTATGAACTTCCATGCCACCATTCCATTCAAAAATAATGTGTCTATGATCAGACAAAGACGCCTCATCGGAAACGTGCCAGTTATGGATATTTTCTTGAATAGCCGGGCTGCACAACGTTAGGTCTATGACTTCTTGTCTGATTGCGTTAATGAAGGTTGGTTCATTCCCTTTGTTAGCAATATCTATGTTGTTTGACGAGAGAAATTCTAAAAGACACTCACCTCGGTAGTTAATATCCGTACTTGCCCACATGGTATGATGAGCGTTGGCATCAAATCCGATAATGAAGTCCTTGTTAATTTCCCTGCAGTAGTTTACAAACGCCGCTAACTCTCGTGGAGGAACCTCAGGAACGTCGCCTGGAAAGTAAGCCGACTCAATTACGATGTCGGCCCTTCCTTTGGCGGTAGGAACTTCCACTCTGATCGCGACGATGTCTCTTTGAATGAACTCTGTAATAGGAAAGCATTTAATGTTTGCATTTACTAAGACCGCAGCTCTTGGGGAGTCATGCTTGTCATCATAGAACAACTTACATGAACCTGTTTGAATACCTAGTATTCTTCCTTTGTGAACCCAAGGCTCTTGTATAAGAGCTAGATCCACAGCGTCTTTTGTAAACCTCCTGGATAGCACGCTCGACGTTGCTTTGGCGTGGTGGAGGTTTATTTGCAGAACTTTAGTGTTCTGCATTAGATTGGGTTGTCCGATCTGGTGGTTCATTTGGGAGGATCGGAGTCCCATCTGTTTTTTTTTTAAATCAGGTCAGGTTTTTTGCTTGTTCCAGTTTCCGTATTCGTATTGGATCTGGGATGGGTTTGAAGAAACTCACCTTTTTTATTTGGCACAATCGAGGTTCCTAACCTGTTTGCGATAACCGTTAAGTTTGTACCGCTTGGGCCGGGAATACTCAGAATGCCAAGCTTCTTGTTTTTCGGAGAAGCTACACGAGGGCGCTTTGGTTTGCCAGAAACCCTTCTGACGACTTCTTGAGCATTTTGTGGTTCCACTATTTTGGAGTCACTAGTCTCTGAAGACTTCAGATTTCCTGGGTTTTTGGAATTTTCAGGTTCCCCGTTTTTTGGCCCCAGATCTCCTCTGAATACACCGAAGCTTTTATGGATTATGACTTGGCGCTGCTTTGGATTTGTTTTCCTCGGCTTAGTTTCACCAAATCGGAAGTTTATATTGAAGTTTGTGCTAGTTAGTTGACGCATTGAAGCTTCGTCGACTGTTAGCGTCCAGTCCGCGTGAATTTCGTTGGGATTGGATCTCTTTAGTATTCGCCATTTATCGGTGGAGAGATTTTCATTTTGACTCTCAATGAGGCTTCTGAGTCTCTCGTCGTTGAATGTTGCGCTTTGTGGGAAAAAGGCATGGAGAATTTCTGGACACGGAATATTTTTGGCGTCCAGAGCAACCAGTTTGATGTTGTCGTCTAGGATTATCCCGGGAACCACTTTCTTCAACCATTCCGAAGTTTGATGGTCTTTGCACGAAAGGATTGGATAACCTGACTTATACGAGCAATTGAAAAATTTGGGCTTAACCGGCTCGTTTCTTTGTTGCTCTATTGCAGTGAGTAGAGCATTCTGGATGGAATCTAACTGAGCCGTAGTAAGATCGGTGTTGGGATAGTCCTCCGGGAGTATTCCAACTTTGATCTGTTCCAAAGCTTCCTTGAAGGAGATTCCAGTTTCGACAGAATTTATTGCGGAGTCTTTGTTTTGAAGAGTGTTTTGGGCATCTTTTTTTTTGCCCATTCAACCCCGCTCTTTTACGGGGGCAGAGATTTTGTTTAGATTTTTTAAGAATCGGTTTTTCGTCACTACTAGGTAGTTCCGATCCTCGGGACCGTTTTGCTGGTCCAGAGATGTGCTGACTCAGTGCAGTGCTTTGCAGGGATCCCAGCTGCGACCAAGTTCTTCAGCCTCCTTCTCTGACCCTTGGTGAGGTTTTTCTTCCACGAAGAGTGGACCTCAGCTGAATCTAGCACTTTAGGTTCAGTTTTTGTAATGACGTTACTTTCGTCACTTTCATCCTCTAGCGACTCACAACGAGTCGGGGTGTTGAGTCGGTTGCCTACTGGTTGGTTGATGAAAAAAAAATTATAAATACCGTAATATAATTTATATCGAAAAGATAACTCGTTCTGCTCAAACCTTTGCAGAGCAAAGAGGTGGGACATAAAAAAAAAGTGTTATGTAGTTATGTAGTTAGGAAAGACGGACACCCCTCTATAATTAAAAAATAACATTTTTATGTTAAATTTTAATTATGTACAAACTTGCAATACAGTGTAACAATATCTTTGACACTTACTGTGTGGCTTTCTGTTAAAATTGTAAATAAAAACAAAAAAATTATCTACAAAGAGCAGCTCGATGTAAGTTTCGGGATATTTTTCGTTATGTGAATGTTTCATCATCTCTTTTCTTCCAGTTTATCGAATCAGCGGTGATGTTTTCTCATGATTACTCCAGAAGTATTGACGAAAATAAAATACTAATCAAGTTGGATAAGATGGAGACTCCACCGACAAAGAACAAACGTTTTGTTTTTAGAAAAAAATGCTTATCTCCTCCTTCTTTTATAAACAGATGCCCGCTAACTACGTTTGCAAGTGCAACCATATATCATGTACGAATCAGCAGAGTGGTTTTTGAAAACGAGATCCGAATTTGTCTCTTCGAATGCCGGAAGCTATTTTATACATGAAAAAATGAGAAAAATTACAAGCCCTTCTGGTCGATTTTAGTCTAGCTTTTTTGTTAGATTATCTATAAGGCAGGAGGTCTTCAACTACAAAACTTATCGAGTACATAAACTTGAATTTTCAGTTAGTGTCCATCTTTCCCACCCCAAGTGTCCGTCTTCCCCGACTTATGCTTATTTTTTCAATGATTCATTTTTCAAAATTTCTGCCTCAAAGACAAATTTTGTTATAAAAAGAGACCTGGATTATCAATTTGTGTTGATATATCTATATATTTTGTGTGAAACTCTCGAGAAAAATCAACTTTTACTTAGGGTGTCCGTCTTTACCACACTTTCCCCACTAATAATTCTGATGTTACGTACTTTGCATCCAGAAACGCTTATGTGACGGGAAACCAGACGACTGTTTCTACCAATTCCACTTCCATAATACACGCCCATTGTCGGCTTGTCGAATAAGCGATCCGAGCAGTAATAATTACCTAACCCAAGCGATATGTCCCCAATCAATCAATCGGTTCAGAAAGCAAACTAGCGCCCTCAGCAAAACCGATAGAGCGTGTGGTGGCTTACTATTTAGCAGAAACCTTCGGCGCCAGCGCCATTTAACCATGACCAACATTAAATTAAACAGCAAAAGATTGCATCGTTCCACAATACGTTCGTTTTTGTGTTTGTAGGTCGATCTGGTTAGCCGGCATTGGCCGTCTAGTAGCTAGGAGTGCTTCGGTGGAGCTTCTAAAACGCATCGGCCCAATTGAGGGAGGGTTCGAACACAAAACCATGACTGTAATCTTCCCCCGTTTCCACGGCGCCTGTCGAAAGGTTACATAAAGGTTCCGATGATTGAGCGGGGTTATATCATGATCAGTTCTAAATATACTTGTCTCGTGGTCCAATTAGTTACACACCATGTAAGCAAGCAAACGCATGGGGTCAACGCGGGTGTCGGTCTATCTTTCCGCCGGACTCCTCTAGGGCCCCAGACGCCATGTGACCGAGAAAGCCGGCCGCAGTGTTGTGTGCATTTGAAAAACGAGAACACGTCAGAACCCACATCGAGCGTGCAGGCTGGGAATCTATCCCATCACCACACCGCCGCGCGACTGCTCTCGATTTGATTACAAGTGGGGCGTCGTTATCGCCCATCCCAATGTGTGAGTGACAAAAGCGCTTCGATCGAGGGTCTTCGCTCGACGCGAGCTGAAGTGACACGTGCACACGCATGCAGTACCTTTAATGATAACAACAACCTCCAGACAGCTTCCACTTATTTGCTATTTTAAACATTTGACGTTTTGTTTTGCTCATGAGAACAACAATGAAGTGGATGAGTGCACTCTCAGTGTTGACCTGCAATCGGGGAATCGGTTCAGTCAGTTCAGCGGAAGAGAACACGTCTGCGATGAAGAATGCTGTTGCGAGGAAGATGAGATGGGATGTCCGCAGACAGTGTGGACAATGGCTGTCAGATCACAGCTCGCTTATCAGCTTTGTTATTGTTATTAATTGTTAGGAGCACATAATCATCAACGGCAACACAAAACAACGGAGACAGCCGGCGCTATCGTTTGGACAACAGCTTGCAACCTTTTGTTTGTGACTTCTTCCTGAAGTTGCAGCAGCTTGGGTTGACTCAATGTCTCGTTGTTTGCAGTGGGAATTTTTTGGGAAGCTATTACATAACTTTAGAAAGTGAAATGATTAGTAATCTCCACGTGCCCTTCAGTCACTTCCGTTGGGAGCTTAGTCGAATGTGAGGTTGATTGGAAAATTAAGAACGCTGTGTTACAAAATTGATAGCATGTTTATAAATAGAACATTTTTGGAACCATGTAAATACACTGGATTTTTTTTCTACGCGATTTTTTTTCGTGTGATTTTATTTTACGTGACTTTTTTTACGCGATTTGCTCAAAATTATGCGATTTTTTTACGTGATTTTCTCAAAATTACGCGATTTTATTTTGAGCGCCCGCAAATTCTAGTAGTAGAGAGTAGAGAGCACAGAGCAGAGAGCAGAAAGTAGAGAGTAGAGAGAATAGAGAGAGTAGAGTACATAACGTACATTTCACATTCAAAACTGTGCGATGTATCGAATTGTAAGTTATATCAAAGCATAATAAAGAACTCACAAACGTAGCCTATAATACATTATTGTGTTGCTGTTTTAGTAAAGTTAATGAATAAATTCAAGTAGAAGACGAAGTTAGCCTTTCTCATGATCTTTCCCTTCGTACTGTTGATTAAAGTTTGATTCATTTAGCATCCGGAATCAAAAAACCAGCTGTATTTTAAGTTTGTTTAAAGGTGCAAAACATATTTTAGCATCACAATGCAGATAATTCATTGTTCTTTCAGACAATAAAAATATTTAAAAAAAATACGTACGTTATATCGAGGTAAAATGTACATTATATCGAGGGTACTTTATAACGAGGGAACGTTATATCGATGTTCCCCTGTATATTTTTATTTTATTATTTTATAACTGTCAGAACTTTCCTACCAAAAAGCTCAACGACCTTACAAACATAGAAACATAAATTACAAACAGTTCAAGCTAAATAAAACCGTTTAAAAAACTAATTGGCTAATGTGTGACTACGGCCATCTTAGATTTGGATTTCTCGTGATCCACTGTGTTCTACAGGTTAAATTCTTTCATTTGATCCGAATATTGATGGAGTTTTGAAAAAAAAAAATATGTGTACATCGCCATTTTGTGGTAGCAGCAATTTTGCTCTCTACTCTCTACTCTCCCTACTCTCCCTACTCTCTCTACTCTCTACTCTCTCCTCTTTCTACTCTCTACTCTCCCTACTCTCTACTCTCTCTACTCTCTACTCTCTACTTTCTACTCTCTACTCTCTACTCTCTACTCTCAACTATCTACTCTCTACTCTCTACTCTCTACTCTCTACTCTCAACTCTCAACTCTCTACCCTCTGCTCTTTAATTCTTTACTCTTACTCTCTACTCTATACTCTCTACTCTCTACTCTCTACTCTCTACTCTCTACTCTCTACTCTCTACTCTCTACTCTCTACTCTCTACTCTCTACTCTCTACTCTCTACTCTCTACTCTCTACTCTCTACTCTCTACTCTCTACTCTCTACTCTCTACTCTCTACTCTCTACTCTCTACTCTCTACTCTAATACCAATCAATCAATCAACCAACCAACGAACCAATCAACCAAAACACACTCACATACACGCACACACTCACGTCCGCGCTTTTGAACCTCTTTTTTGCGTTTTTACTTTGAGCGATTTGCTCAAAATTGTGTGATTTTTTTTACGTGATTTGCTCGAAATTACGTGATTTTGTTTACGCGATTTGCTCGAAATTACGCGATTTTTTTTTGCGCGCACGCATCTATCACGTAAAAAAAGAATCCAGTGTATGCCGTTCTTTTATTCATACATTTTGTCAAAATTTAAGGGAATTGATCATTCAAAGTATGAATTTATTGTCATAATTAATTTTGTTGCCAACACTTTTCTCTGTACTGACGCAAAGTTTGTGATATTGTGCTCAGAAATATATCAGAAATAATTTGTCTCAAAATTTTTATTGCAAATTTGATTTCGTTTGTCGAAATTCTGAAAGTATTACAGAAGGAACTTTAGCGAAAACATGTGAAAATGAGCAATAGGGGAAGTGGAGGCAACGTGGACGCCCATTTCCTGCGTCCATAAACCGCTTAAATTCCCGTTTTTTAAATATTGTAGCTCAATCTATTGTTGTTCTGGATCAGGGTTTCTCAAAGTGGTCGATATCTACCCCCTGGGGTCATATGCGTTATGCAATACGTTGGAGCTTGAACTTCTAATTTAATTCAAGGGACTATAAAGTATTTACATAATCAAATGAAGTGAACTAGAATAAAGTGATTGAATAAGAATTTACAAAATGCTTGGTCATCTATGTGCATGGCGTAATAAAACATTTTTTAAATTTATTTCAGGAAATTTGAGATGGGTCGCGGAGAGGGAAAAATGTTATTCAATTTAATATAGACCAGCAGATTTTCTCTCCAGCTGCTCTGTTGTTAGGGTATGTTCGAGATATTAAGGGGGTAGTACTCTATGAACATCATAAAAAGTATGTGATTTCCACGATTTTTTCAACGAGAAAATAAATTTCTATGATTAAAATCATAGTTTTGTTAGGTATATATTACTTAACGAAAGCAATGAATACTGCGACATCGGGTGATATGTTTGTACATGATGTTCTTGAATTATAAACATCGTGTTTGTTTTCACATGTCTATGTTTGTGTATCATTGTTCGTGTTGGGGATAGACACTCAACACTAGCGAGAATCATGTTCGAATTCAAACAAAAACATGGAATTTTCACATAGCGTGGACATGTGTAAGTGTTTTTCGGAAGACTGGTCATGACAATGTCATGCGAAAATGCGAAAACAGAATAGAAACTGAGAGAGGTTGGCGTCGACATCATGCCTCATACCGTATGTTTCTATTCTGTTTTCGCATTTTCGCATGACATTGTCATGACAAATGGTTTGCTTGGTAATGAATAAATGTGGAGAATTGAGAGATTTGGGAAAGAACTCTTGTTGCATTTACTGGCTGGCGGGTAGCCGAAACACCGACAATTTTTCAGGAATAGGTCTCGAGTCCAGAGTTGGGACTCCTCTTCTGTTGCTGTAGCAATATTTTCAACCCCTGCTTCGTCCTCTGAAGCTAGTTCAAGGTGGGTGGGATTGAATGTATTGAAATTTGGTCCTATGATGAGATTCTCGGCATAAAAGGTTATTCTTGGAACCAGCCGAGGTTCTCAGTTTTGTGGTTGTCTTGCGGATCGCGGACTAACGGTGTCGTGGGTCCGCTCGAGAGCGCAGAAAAGGTCGCGGAATTAACCGGGTTTGTGAAGTGAAAGGACAAAACCCGCCCTTAGTGGGTGTCTCCTTGCCGGGCATAAGGGTACAATACGGCGGTCGGTCTTCCTCGCGGGAGTGGCGCTTAAGCCGACCGCTTATCTGCGCAAAATTCCCGGTTGCGACGCACTCGCGCGCTTCCCCGGCGTCGCGGGTTTCATGCTCCGTTCCAAAGTTATAAGCCAATTAGTGGACCTAAATCTTTGTGTAAGGAGCGCGGATCCAAAAGTTCTTCTCCACATTTATTCATTACCAAGCAAACCATTTGTCATGACAATGTCATGCGAAAATGCGAAAACAGAATAGAAACATACGGTATGAGGCATGATGTCGACGCCAACCTCTCTCAGTTTCTATTCTGTTTTCGCATTTTCGCATGACATTGTCATGACCAGTCTTCCGAAAAACACTTACACATGTCCACGCTATGTGAAAATTCCATGTTTTTGTTTGAATTCGAACATGATTCTCGCTAGTGTTGAGTGTCTATCCCCAACACGAACAATGATACACAAACATAGACATGTGAAAACAAACACGATGTTTATAATTCAAGAACATCATGTACAAACATATCACCCGATGTCGCAGTATTCATTGCTTTCGTTTCGTTTCTTTTCATACACGGAAAGAAATTATTCATCCCAAAACATTTCTTCGTAGAATACTTTTTCACAGAAACGAACTTGAAATTTAGTTCGCATTTCAAAAATTGCACGAACTAAGAGGCTATAAGTTCATGCACCAAAATATATATTTTTATTAAGGCTCATATGGCGTCAGCCTAACGGGGCCGGGAGTTCAATATTTTGACAATGTTTGCTCACAACTATGTTAGTAATATGTAACCGATTACTCGCGGTTGGCTCGAGGTTAGTATTACAAGTGTTCTCATAATTGGGATGTTGCAGTCTTCAGTGCTCTGTACGTGTGCCCGACATGGGATACTTCCTATTGGGATACAGCTGACCGTTAATCAGCAACGCCCCCCTAGTCTGCACCCCATATCTAGCGTGGTGCGTCTTTTTCGACTCGAGGAATGCAGGATAGAATGATCACTAGCCGGCGCAATCATCAGCTCGTGTAGAGTTGTCATGAGCGGTACAACTTTTGGCTCTTGTTGAATCATCAGTGGACTGCACAACCTTCGGCCCGTGTATCTGTAAAGAGTGTGTGTATGTATTGCCGCGACTAAGTAAAAGTTTATAGATCGTTCATGCACATTTTGCAAGTCTGATTAAATAATCCTTGGTTTCGTTCAAAGAAAACATTCTCTGAATAGAAAGAAGCTTTTGCGTGCTTGTTGGCAATTGAAGTCTGGGGAGCCGACTGCATAGCGGGCGACGTCGTACAAATGCTGACCAAAAAAATAAATACCCAAAAGTTAGTTTTAGATGCAACCTTCAGCGGCACACAGCAGAACCAGCAGAGAAATTTCAGCGGCTAAAACACACCATTAATTTCTCGATGTTATCACAAACTGAATGAAGGAAAAAACTAAAAGCTACACTTATACTGCACTACATATGCTATGTGTGCATGCGATTGCATCATCCTTTCTTTTCCTCTTCTCCGCTCGTTTTATAGCTCGGGTCGCGATCGTCGCGAACAAGCAGTATTGGCCATTTGTATTCAAAGATCCAGCCAAAATTGTTGCTCCCGTGGTCGAGTGGTTAGCGTCACGCCTAACATGTCACTGTTGAATAATTCAATTTTAGTACTTGTTCAAATAGCTAATAATAGCGAATGTTACATGAATGTTCAGAACAGAAAATGAAATGTTACAATGAATTTTGTTCAAAACAGAAAAAGAGGTTTATTTTATTTGCCCAATATTTTTGATGAAGCACCCATTGTCATGAAAGGAGAGCATTTTTTGCATGTCAACATACCAACACACCACGCGTTGAGTGGTGGTGGTGTGGTGTCCGATTCGCTTCTTCTACTCTACGCACTGCCGGTGCTTGGGGTGAAAATGCAAGAGAAACTGTACACCATGTTCGAACATCATGTGAAACATTGGGATTAAACATCGTATGTCCAAACATACCACGAATACAAACATGTCACATTTTCTAACATAGGTACGAAAAAATCATGTTTGTACTCAAACACAAAACTGTGAACAGCAGCGTGGACATGTTTATTCCGGACGCAGTGTTTTTTGTGAAACATGGAAGACTGGCGGCAACCATGTTGCTTCGATGACCACCAAACTAGAAGTGGTGTGAAAACGGACAGAAACGAATGTATCAGTTGCTCGTTATTGACAGCTCTGTTCGGGAATGCACACAAATCGGCAAAACAAATGTATGGGAAAATTAGAGTGCTTCCAGTTTTCATTGATCTAAACTGTTTAGGCATTAGTGGATTGTACTGTATAGTATATCAAACAAATCTTAGAGAATTTCCGATTCCATTGGTGTGCAAATTATCAGAATTCGTTCGCTGTGAAAATAGTTATTAACGTTAACTTTATTTCATAAAAACGTGACCTGTTTTCTGTTTTTGCACCCTTTCTGAAAGACGTAGTTCTACGTCAAAAAATTCCAAGGGAAATCCCTTCAAAACGATGCGCACAAAATTACATCCGAATGGCATTTTCTGTTTTTGTTTATTATTTTCAACATTTGACAAATTCATGCATAACAGGGTGTCTCGAATAGTTTCATACTGGTTCTAGTTCATTTTACCACTCCTGTTCATTATACCTGCATTTCCCCTATCCATAATTTGAATAAATTTCCCAAGCCGACGCAGCGAAAATAGTCTCACACCATCGCATGACCACATTCCTGAATTGAACGGACAGCGACTTTCGGAGATTTCTTTGTTTTCTTAAAGATTCTTTCATCTGCCCGTTCGTCTGTCTTCCGAGAACGAACTCTACTGGATCTAATACCGGACTAAAAATAGTATGCTTCGCCACTTTCCACGAACTATTTACCGGCATATTTTGATATTTTCCGCCATCTTTTAGTGTAAAATCGGATAGCTATATTAAGCAGATTTTGGATTTGAATCGTTATGGAATGTTCCGTCATGCAAATAATGGTTGTTTGCGGAAGCTTTAGTAGAAATCACACCTTATTCAAATTCCATTTGTCATGCTTAATGATTCTCTGACTTGAATCCTTGATCTCTCCGTCCAGCATTTACATAATGTTATAGCAACACGCCGAGATCTTGTTTACAAAACTAATTTACAACTTTCCTCAACTACATTTCCAACTAATTTGCATTGAGCACTCCAAATTCTTTCTTCAATTTAAAACTTCGCTTTTAATTTACTCCTCCTGCCGTTGCCCACCAATGGGGCGACAATAAACTATTTATTCTGCTGTTCTGCCAGCAAATATTTCGCCGCTCTTCGCTTGGTCCGACCCAGGATGAAGATTAAAAACTGGCCAATTATAATGATAATAGCTGCCATTCAACTTCCCCATTCAACTTCCCCATTTAAATCTCGCTATTTTTCTTCCCTCCGCCGTCGTTCTGTTATTGTCCTGCCCAATTAACCCTTCTCCCGAGGGAAAGTCTTCTGCCCTTAGACGCCCCCGCGCCGTGGGAGAATCGAATTAATTTACTGTCCAGTCAACCGCGTACTTAAAACGGCGCACAGCAACAAATTGTTGATCGTTAGCCACTTTGATGTGACGAAGAGGGCAACACATTTTTCAAACTTTTTCCATTTTTTTTTGGTCGCTATAGAGTGTAACTCAGGATCATCTCCAAATTTTTATCACTGTTCGTCAAGCAAGCGATGTCTAAACGAGTTATTCTACCAATCTCTGTTCCAACTCAAATCAAATTACATGCACATGATTTTTTAAAATTAAATTCTAACAGGCACCGATTCCAAAGTTTGCGTCCAATGCATGGATTGCAGAAAACAAATCATTCTCGGTGTTGGATCGAGGATGAATTGTTTTCGTCGTAGAAACTATCAAGTTCAAAGGTTATAACCACACGTGATAAGATTAGAACGAAGGACTGAAATAATTGTACTCCGAAAAAAAAACTCTTATCAGATCTCTGTTCGTGTGTGGCAACAGCATCGCTCCGAACTAGGGAGATATAAATTTACTGAAGCTGCAGATAATAATGACTATTTTCGGCGTTCAGTGTCGTAATAGTTTCCATCTGCGTTGCTGTCCAATCTCATCACCAGAATAACACCATTCAAATATGTTTGGACTCTTTATATGAATGATTAAGAAAGTTTCTTCCCCACGGGAGCATTTAATTGCTTTACGGATGAGTTCCAAAATATATGTAAACACGTAGTGTATCAAATGGCTGAAGAAATTCTAGTCATAGGTCAACGATTATAAATAAAAAACGTTCGTTGATTAGGAGGTAATCGGTTTACCAGTTGGAGTATTTTTTGTTAAACCGCATTGAACCTGATGTTATTCAAGTGGGAAAACAAATGAATGGGAATCCCGTAATGTTTTGTTTTTTGTTATTCTTTTGAGCAATGCACAACGTATTCAGTTATATTTGAGTAGTTGCATTCATCGGGGAATTTGAAGTTCATGTTTGCAATTTTGTATCTCTTTGAAAATTCTGCGGTGATAATGATACTCGCAATCAATACTAGATACTGCGTCTAAGATATCGCATAACAAAAACCACAAATATGTCACGACAAGGTATCTTGTATGATCAATCGCAAGTAATGCATCAAACAGACAACATTGTGGGACACAGAAGGTGGTTCCCCTTACTGATTGGTCACCGATTGCGTACATGTAAATATTTTTAACTAACATACCAGCTTCCATTTCTGTTTGTTGAGACACAAGATGTCGAGCATCGATAGCAACATAAATACCCTGTCGTTAGCCGTCTAATGGTGACGATGATCTCCCGGTTGCGTGTAAGCGTGTGCATTACAGCTCGACAAGGTCGTATTCTATTTGATTGACAAATATTAGCTCACACTACCGAATACCAAACAGAGATAATGAAATAATCTTGGCTAATGGTGCTCCCGAAGCACTGATTTTATTACCGACGAGAGAATTGTCACATGCCTTTGTTGTCAAGAAAACATGATAACAGTGTTTACCGAGACGTTGTAAATGTTTGTTATTTTCGGCAAATTAATCTGATTTCGATGCGGCACCATCGAATTAACCGTTCAGTGTAGTGAATTATATTTTCGTGTTACATAATGGTTTCTAGTTAGTTTCCTCGATTTTTATTGAACTATGAGTTAATAGTAGCAAGCAATCAAGCATTCATTAACCTACATTCTACTTTAATCAGATTAAACTTTTGTTGCAAACAGCCAGGTTTATGTCATATATTTATTTTGACTGATCAGCAAAAACCGATAATAGTGGACCAAGTGCATACAACCATAGCGATTAGAGCAGTGGTGGCCAGGTACAGACATGGTGTGGGCCGCATTAGAATTTTCATTATAGCCGCGGGCCGCAATGATTTTCTTCTTACTACCTAATGAAATGATTTTTTGACTCACTTTTTATTTCAAATTAGTTTTTACCTGTAAAATTTATAACTCCAGAACAAAATGAGATAAAAACCCAAAATATTTACTGAAGGTATAAAAATATCTGGAATTAAAATTTTTGGCTAAATTATTCAACCGTCTCTTCTTCACGCAGAGTCGAACACGCTAAGGCCAATCGTTAATCGCTGCAGCTTATCGATAGAATTCTTTGACGATTGGTAAAGGGCGAACACGAAATTATTGCGACACCGAAAATGTCATGCCAATTTTCTTATAATGTTTAGAATCAAACCAAAATTTTAGGGTAGTTTTATACATATATTTACTTCAAAAATCAAAAGAAAAGTTAATCGATGGAGCCTTGAGTGTAAAATTGAACGCATTTTCGCTTGATGCCCTCCATCAAAGTCTTTACAGTGTCATCCGGTACCAGTTTCTCAGTTTTTTTTCCATTTTCCTAACATGTCCTTCTCGTCTTTGACTGTCTGGTCTGCTCTTCCGAAGTTCCCGCTTCATTATTGCCCAGTACTGCTCCACCGGGCGCAGCTCCGGACAGTTTGGCGGGTTCATGTTCTTTGGAACAAAATGGACAAAATTGGCCTCATACCACTCCAGGACACTTTTAGAATAGTGGCATGATGCCAAATCTGGTCAAAATAGCGGAGCTTCGTCGTGCTGCTGCAAGAACGGCAAAAGGCGCTTTTCGAGGCACTCAGATTTGTAGATCTCCCCATTTACTGTGCCCGTTGCTACGAAAGGCTCACTCCTCAGTACGCAAGAGCAGATGGCCTTGGAGGCGAACTTCGACATTTTCTTCTTCTTAAATTTGTCGTCCACATCGAACTTGCTCTTGCCGGTGAAAAACTCCAACCGCGGACTTTGCTTAAAATCGGTTTTTATATACGTTTCGTCGTCCATCACACAGCAGCCATGTTTTGTCATCATCTTCTCATAGAGCTTCCGTGCCCGAGTTTTAGCCGTCGATTGTTGCCGCTCATAGCGGTTTGGGAAGTTCTGTACCTTGTATGTATGTAGTCCAGCTCTTTTCTTTGTATCTGGACGTAGCTCTGCGACATACCGATCTTTTTAGCCAAATACCGGCTTGAGACGTTGGGACTTGCTTTAATCATCCGCTTCACCTTTCCCTCCGTCTTTTTGTTCTCCGGTCCCGGTTTTCTTCCAGCTCCTTCGCCGTGGTCCAACGTCAACCGCTCCTGGAACCGCTTCAACACTCTGGAGATGGTTGAATGGTGAATGTTCAACATTTTTCCCAACTGCCAGTGCGACAGGTCAGGAAATTCCAGTTGTTCGAACGAAGTCGAAAAACACGACTTCGAGTTTGACAGCATGTAGACAATACACATCAATGAGAAAGTGTGCAACATTTGGTTGACTTTTACCCAATGGTAAAAAAGCTATGCCCTGTTGAATGTGTCGCAATAATTTCGTGTTCGCCCTTTAATTCCAATGATAACCGTGAATAATCCGATGGATTGGCAAATGCCCAATCATTTGCGGCGACGAAGTCTGGTAGGTTTGCTGCTAGTTTTTTTTTGCGTCGTTTCAAACATATTCGCTTCAATCTGGGCGTCAATAATGCATGATTTTCCCGCACCTCAATAACGTGACAATTGCCACACGCTTCTCGTACAGACCGAACTTTATCGTTGCTAGGAATCCGAACAAGTAATGCTGGGACCACGAAGCTTAGTGAGAGTGAAGGGGAACATCGAACTACACGACTGCAGTGTTACCACTTTTCTTCGCTCCAAATTTCTCTGCTTAGAGCAGTCGCAATTTCACTGACAGAATTATGGCTAAACTTGGTAGGGGAAGTGGGGGGATAGTGGTCACCCTAAGGAATATGTCTATTTCCAACGTCCACAAATCGCTATAAAAATTCAAAATAGTACATTTTTCATCATTACAAAACAAGGTACTTTTTTTTTTGCTTGGAGGTAAAGTGGTCACTCGCATATATCAAGCTAAATGGGATGAATTCATGCATTTTTTTCGTCCAAATTTGTTCAAATCATATTCGATATAGTAGGTACATGTATGAAATAAGCTTGGTCTATTCACCTAGAGTCTCAATTTCATTTTTTTCATGCATACAAAAACGTTGTAAGAAACACATAACGTTCCGCATAATGAGGCTTGGTTTATTTGGAGTGGCATATTTTTCCAAGGTGAAAGCCACAAAAGGAACCACTTCAAGAGCAGAATGTGATAAGGTATATCAGCTTTAGTAAACAGAACATTGTAAGTCGTTATGCACCTATGACCACTTTGCCCCCAAACATCAAAGTAATTTCTATGCTAATTAACCGCTGAGATTGAAAAAAAAAACGGTTTACCTCTCCTAGAAAATGTGAACAGTCGCCCAAACTGATGATTTGTCCAACATACCAGATTGAAAAGACTCAATTTCACGAGAAATTCCTTAGATACCATGCGCACAGAACTATGGCCGAGTGGCTATCGAGAAAGCAATTTCTGTTTTTATTGATATTTTGACGTGCGTCAGCTCTACTGAAGTACAGGGTGACTCAAAAGTCATTAAATTCATCAAACATAAGGTGACTATCAATACAGCATCCATAGTCGATAGTTATACTACCAAACAAGCAGGTGACCACTTTGCCCCCCCTACCCCTAATGTGAATACGGTATCACGATTAAATTGGGCGTTCTTTCAATCATCAAAATTTCTACAATATTTTTTGTTTATTTCAATGTAGAAAATACTTAAATACAAACATACTCCAAACAACATAACTGAAACATTTGCTAACAAATATTTGTGGATTCAAACAAAGAAGTAAAAAAATGAGCACGTTTTATTAGTTCTTGAAATCGCACTTCTAGAACAAATCTGGAGTAGGAATTCAAGACATCATGGTTTTCAAATTTGTCAAGCAACTCTGCATGTATTGAGCGGTATGCACATCAAATGTCAAGTTTCATGGTATGGGTACGTTCGTAAATCTTCGGATCGTTTGACGTTTACTCCGAGTTTTTTTTACAACCGAGTAACTGACAACGTTAAAACACGGTTTTACTGTCGTTACTTGCCGCACGAACAAGGCCGGAGTGCCGCAGGATGGCCACCACTGGATTAGAGAAAAGCCACGTTTTCCTGACAACCAGAAAATGGAAGCATCAGAAGATTCTTCCCCTTGTCCTTCAGAGAACAGGGAAAAGTAACTCTTATTGAAACACAATGTATATGCTTTTCAGACAATTCATAGCTACTGAAAAGTTGATCGAATAAATTAACATATCTTGTTCAGACAAAGTGAGTAAAGAGAGAGACAGAGAAAGTAAACAATTGTAATTACTAAACTTCCCATGATCGATTTCCGATCCAACCGTCGTCTTCAATTGACTGCAAGAGCTCTTTAAAAAAAACACGCTACCCCGTTTGTCGTTGAAACATATTTTTTAGAAAATCAAGAATTGTACTTGAAAATACTAATCGGTTATTTTTGATAAGTAAAATACAGTTTTAAGCCATGAAACCGAGTTGTTCTATTGTATAGACTTAGTGAAGGAAATTTTATTGAATAAATGATATGATCTCATCATCAAACTATATAGTCATGGTGGAAGAAGTCTCTGAATTTTTCTTTTTTAGTCAGAGTGGACTAAGTACACATAGTCAGTCGTAAAACCCTCTTGATTGACCTCAAAAAGGTATTTTTGGGTAATAATTACCATTATACGGCATTATTCTTTAACACTAGGTTTACGGACGTTTATTATATAGGGGAACCGCGGGTAAGACGGACAGTGGGGGTATAATGGACAGTTTTTTTTTATCCAAAATATATATTTTTATTAAGGCTCATATGGCGTCAGCCTAACGGGGCCGGGAGTTCAATATTTTGACAATGTTTGCTTACAACTATGTTAGTAATATGTAACCGATTACTCGCGGTTGGCTCGAGGTTAGTATTACAAGTGTTCTCATAATTGGTATGTTGCAGTCTTCGATGCTCTGTACGTGTGCCCGACACGGGATACCTCCTATTGGGATGCAGCTGACCATTAATCAGCAACGCCCCCCTAGTCTGTACCCCATATCTAGCGTGGTGCGTCTTTCTCGACTCGAGGAATCCAGGATAGAATGGTCACTAGCCGGCGCAATCATCAGTTCGTGTAGAGTTGTCATGAGCGGAACAACCTTTGGCTCTTGTTGAATGATCAGTGGACTGCACAACCTTTGGCCCGTGTATCTGTAAAGAGTGTGTGTATGTATTGCCGCGACTAAGTAAAAGTTTATCGATCGGATAGGAGGGATATAAAACGGGGACACAACGAAGGAAACATCATTAAACGTTGACATCGGCGTTTCTGAGGAACAGGTATAGATGAAGCAGAAGATCAGGATCACGGCTACCTAAGATATCCCGGACGGGGATATCCGATTGTCTGCCTTGTGCTCTCAGTGCTCTAGAGAGCTGAGAGCGAGCAGCATGGAACCGGATACACGACCAGACAACATGCTCGATGTCGTGGTAGCCATCGCCACAATCACAAAGATTGTTTGTTGCGATCCCAATGCGATAAAGATGCGCGTTTAGGTTGTAGTGATTGGACATAAGCCGAGATATCACGCGAATGAAATCACGACCTACATTCAATCCCTTGAACCATGCACTCGTCGAGACCTTAGGGATAATCGTGTGTAACCAACGATCGAACTCATCTTCACTCAACATGCGCTGCCAACTTACGAGCGTATACTGACGAGGAATGTGGAAAAATTCATTATAAGCAATTTGCCTTTCAAAAAGTGTGTCTTCTAAAGCGCCCACCTTAGCTAGCGAGTCCGCTTTCTCATTCCCCGGAATCGAGCAATGAGAGGGAACCCATGCTAAGGTAATCTTGAATAATTTTTCGACCAAAACACTCAATAGTGGTCTTATTCTTATTAGGAAATAAGATGAGCATTTATCAACTTTCATTGAACGGATTGCCTCTATTGAGCTGAGACTGTCTGAAAAAATAAAATAGTGGTCGATGGGCAATGTTTCAATGATCCCCAGTGCGTAGTATATCGCACCCAGTTCAGCGACATACACGGAACAAGGATCTTTGAGTTTGAAAGAGGCACTGGAATTTTCATTGAAGATGCCGGAGCCAGTGGACCCGTTTATGTATGAACCGTCAGTAAAGAACATTTTATCAGATCTAACTTTCCCATATTCTGCCGAAAATATCGGCGGAATAGAATCGGAGCGTAGGTGATCTGGGATTCCATGGATTTTTTGTCTCATGGACAGATCAAAAATGACAGAAGAATTGCAAAAGTATGGGAAGCAAACTTGGTTGGAGATGCCTGGTGAAGGGTGCACGTCGTGGGTAAGGTACTCATGGTATAAAGACATAAAACTTGACTGAGGAGTCAGTTGGAGTAGATTTTCGAAGTTATCAATCACCAATGGATTCATGATCTTGCAACGGATGAGAAATCTGTAGGATAATTCTGTGAACCGAGGAGTAAGCGGGGGTACTCCTGCCAAAACTTCGAGACTCATCGTATGTGTCGAATGCAAACACCCCATGGCTATACGCAGGCAACGATATTGTATTCTCTCCAGCTTGAGAATATGAATCCTGGCAGCTGATCGGAAGCAAAAACTGCCATATTCTAACACTGATAATATCGTTGTTTTGTACAACTGAATGAGGTCTCCTGGATGGGCACCCCACCATTTTCCGGTAATTGTTTGGAGAAAATTGATTCTTTGCTGGCATTTCTGTTTCAAATACGCAATGTGTCTCCCCCAGGTACACTTAGAATCAAAATATACACCCAGGTATTTGAAAAACATAGAGTGTTGGATCGTTTTGCCGGATAGGTGAAGCTGGAATGGGGCGGGTTCGTGCTTCCTAGAAAAAACGACCATTTCAGTTTTCTCCGTAGAGAATTCGATACCCAGCTTGACGGCCCACGTGAACAGATTGTTCAGGGTATCTTGCAACGACTTTTGCAGAACGACGGGATTAGTACTCGTGATGGAAATAACTCCATCGTCTGCAAGTTGTCTCAGCGTGCAGTCTCTAGTTAGACAATCATCCATATCATTGACGTAAAAACTGTACAAGAGGGTGCTTAGGCAGGAGCCTTGTGGGAGGCCCATAAAACTGTAACGAGAAGATTTTGAGTTGCCATGAGAGAAATTCATGTGCTTTTCTGACAGTAAATTGTACAGGAAATTATTCAGAATTGGTGAAAGTCCACGATTATGAAGCTTCTCTGAGAGAATTTCCATGGAAACTGAATCAAATGCCCCTTTGATATCGAGAAAAACGGAAGCCATTTGTTCTTTGCGAGCAAATGCGATTTGGATTTCAGAAGATAGCAGCGCGAGACAATCATTCGTCCCTTTACCTCGGCGGAAGCCAAACTGCGTATTTGACAGCAAATTGTTCGTTTCGACCCACTTGTCTAAACGAAGTAGAATCATTTTCTCTAACAATTTGCGAATACAGGATAACATTGCAATCGGCCTATACGAGTTGTGATCGCAAGCCGGCTTGTTGGGTTTTCGTATGGCTATCACTCTCACTTGTCTCCAGTCATGCGGGACAATATTCAGCTCCAGAAACTTGTTGAACAAGTTCAGCAAACGCTGTTTTGCCAAGTCGGGAAGATTCTTCAACAAGTTGAATTTAATCTTGTCCGACCCCGGAGCTGAATTGTTACATGAGAGAAGGGCAATTGAGAATTCCACCATCGAAAAATTCTCATAATCGCTTTGAAGTGGAATGTCGCGTACGACGTTTTGTGCAAGAACGGTGTCGGGGCAAACCTTCCTTGCAAAGTTAAAAATCCAATGGTCAGAGTATTCCTCACTTTCATTTGTATGGTTCCAGCCACGCATTCTCCTAGCCGTATTCCAAAGAGTGCTCATAGCGGTCTCCCTTGACAAACCGCTGATGAACTTCCGCCAATATCCACGCTTTTTTGCTTTAATCAAACCTTTTAGTTTGGCTTCTAGAGCTTGGTACATTCGAAACCATTCCACTAATCCAGTTTTCCTGAATTTTTTGAAAGCGGATGATTTTTCAAGGTAGACCTTTGAACACTCCTTGTCCCACCAAAGTGATGGAGGACGACGTCGGAAAGTGGTAGCCGGTACACGTTTCTTTTGAGCTTGAAGTGCGCTTTCGTAAATCAAACTCGATATAAAGTTATACTCTTCGAGTGGAGGAAGTTCATGCATTGAAACAATTGCTTCAGATATTATTTCCGCAAATGTTCTCCAGTCAATATTCTTCGTGAGGTCATACGAAATATTGACTGACTCACGAGAGCTTGATTCATTAGCGATCGATAAAATTATTGGTAGGTGATCACTACCGTGGGGATCTTGGATTACCTTTCACATGCAATCCAGGGATAACGAAGAAGAGCATAGAGATATGTCTAGCATGCTTGCCCGTGCAGGAGGGTTGGCTATTCTGGTTGCTTCCCCAGTATTCAAAACTGTCAATTTGAAGTTGTCTCACAGATCATAAATCAAAGTGGCACGGTTGTCATCGTAGAGTGATCCCCATGCTGTTCCATGGGAGTTGAAATCACCTAAGATTAACCGCGGCTCCGGCATTGCCTCGATAGTATCAAAGAACTGATGGCGGCCTACCGTAGTTCTGGGAGGGATATATATCGAAGCAATGTAGAGGTCTTTGCCAATGATTTGTGTCTGGCAAGCGACAACTTCAATGCCTGTCATCGATGGGAGAGTGACTCTATAGAAGGAGTGACATTTTTTAATCCCCAATAGTACGCCACCAAACGAGTCATTTCGATCGAGGCGAATAATGTTGAAATCGTGGAAATTCAGCTCTTCGGCTGAAGAAAGCCATGTTTCACAGAGGGAAAATACATCACAGTTAGAACTATGAACTAAAATTTTTAATTGATCTAGTTTAGGGATGATGCTTCTGCAATTCCACTGTATTACAGTGGTCAAATCCTTGACCTCTTGCACTGAATCAGGCATCGAGGGAAATGAACGCTGCTAAAAAACCACATTTTTCTTTCAAAAATGTTCTCACAATCGGAAGCAAACATAATACTATGCTTTTAAGAGGGTCATTTATATTTAAAGCATTTAAAATGTTGTCCACCAGGTCAGAAAGCGCAAGCAAGCCAGATTGTGGCTGTTGCCTCGACCGCGAAAAAGGAGCAGACGTGTTGGGTGCTGCTCCGGGAAGTGCTGAGGACCCCTGGTGCGTAGAAGAACCGCTCAAACCAGGAGGTACTTGCTTCGGTCTATTCTCAGCACGTTCGATTCGAGTTTTCATTCCAACTTGGGAAGTTTCGGTTTTCTTTCTGGGGAGTGATGGAAAAGAAGTAATTTTTCTTTTCCTGATGGCACCCTGCGATGTACCGGAACTTCCTGCATTGGGAGCGTCAGCAACAGGCTCGTCGTTGGACAGTTGGTTGATTTGTATGGTTGCGTTATGAATTCCAAATTCCTGTTGATGGGAATCCCTTCTACATGATATTCTATTATATTTAAACCATCCTATGACAATGGATACTGATCAAAAGTGGAATTGGGAAACAAAAACCGAAAATCAAACATGATTCCGCGTGTGGATGTAATTTTTGCGGCTTCGATAATAAGCATTTTGAGTAGTTTAATTGCAAATTTGAATTCGCTACTGGTTATATTTCGGTTTGTGAGTTGAAAGAGAAGCGATATGAGGTATGTACGGAATAGTAAATTCATTTGTAAGTGATAAATTTAAATTATTGAAATAATTGCACTAGTGGGTGTGTGACCTCTATTACCGAAGAATCACCCAACGCGCTCTGAGAAGCTGAATTACTCTTTCGTTACTGTTGGTATGCCAGAGGGGCGATTGTTGCTGTACGACTGGATCTGGATACCGTGCTTGTGTATGTGCTTCAAGTATATGCATACAGGGTGGGATATTACTGTGAGTTATAATATGCGATATCGGCAAGGATATTATTATAGCTTATGGTGTCACACATTCTCCCCCACCCCAAAAATATAGAAGAAGTGCAAAGTTAAACGTAACATAACGAAATGATCATTTGGCTAACCTTTCATCGTTTTCACATAGAATATTTCTCAAAAATTCTATTGCTATACCTATCGTATCATGATCCGCTATCGATAAGATCCGTCATGAGCCTAAATACCTGCTGTATGTAAAAAAAGCTACCGCTCAAATCTTTCGCGAATGATTTGGCTTGCTATCTGTTTTCAAAAGCGCGATTGATCTGAAACCCCTGTCAACAAAGATTCTGCGCAATCATCCCGATCCGCTATCGACAAAATAGCGCACACTCATTCCGAGCCGTTATCGGTCGAATCCTGCGCAGTCATTTCGAGTCGCTATCGACAGAATCCTAATCGGTCATCCCGAGCCGCTACCGCCAAAATTTTACGCGGTCGTTTCGAGCCGCTACCGACAAAATCTTTCGCGGTCATCTCGTTTCGTTATCGAGAAAATTCTATGCGGTCATCCCGAGCCGCAATAGACAGAACCATGCATGGTCGATTGGATCCGCTGTCGATTTAGAAAAATGCAGTTTCCTGCGTCATCCAACCACCTTCCCACCCGCTGCCGCTGCCGAATAAGAACACCAAGTATATCCTATGAAGATCTGCTGATGGCAGTATGTTGTGGATAGGTTTAATGTGTTTTAATACAAATATTTCAACCACCTTTGGGATGTATATGCTTATTTATGGGGTTTAACCAACAAAATATCGAGTCAAATTCTGTTCTCCATACGGTCGTCCCGTGCCGTACTTGTTCTGCGCGGTCGTCCCTATCCGCACTCTTATCATAATCATTTTTTCAAACCTTTCCAAGCAGAAAATCCACAAGCACACAGAATGAATTCAACAACAAAGCGACTTTTACTTCAAACACTGGAGAACTTCCAGCGGTCTGAATGCATATTGTCTTCAGAAGACATTAGATCATTTGCACTCGAAAGTTCGAATGATTGTGACTTTGTATTTTTCATATTGGGCCTATACTCTACAATAGATTAAACAATATTTTTCACTTCACAAATCGAAGATTTTTCGTTATACATATCGCTTTAATAATGGATATGGATATTGTTTGAGTTACAGCCAAAACTACAAAGCTGAAATGAACAAATTCAGTTATCACAGTTCCGTTTTTGGGGAAAAACTGGGGCAATATTCACTCAGTCACTCAGGCCCATCAAGCCAATTACCATTCCCATACACACAAAATATAGTTAGCCATCGCACAATATATTCTTTGTTCACATTCATTGGAACAAACCTCAAAAGCTCAAAGCAAGTTCAATGAAATGCGCCACACAATAATGCCAATTAGAACAAAACTTTGAACATTCCATCAAACCTTGTGCAAAAGTAAATCATTATTCCCAGTCTCCTCCGATATGACTGTGAAGACACACGAAAAATTTTTTTTCGTATCTTGTTAAAGACATTACAAAAAATCACGTCAGCGATGGCGATTGATTCGCGGGCACCCTTCTCGTTTTCCGGATCATGTTTACGATTTCGAATTTCGCACAATATTTCACCTTTTATAAGAAAACTCACTTGCGGTGTGGGAGATTCCTCTGGTCTGTCCAAATTTCTGCTGAAAATTCAGCAGTCTGGCAGGATCGCCAAAATGTGGGACCTCTATTATCACCTAACGCACTCTGTGAAGCTGAATCACTCTTTCGTTACTGTTGGTATGCCAAAGGGGCGATTGTTGCTGTACGACTGGATCTGGATACCGTGCGTGTGTATGTGCATCAAGTATATGCATACAAGGTGGGATATTACTGTGAGGCATAATAGACGATATCGGCAAGGTGATTATTATAGTTTATGGTGTCACACAGTGGGGTTAAAATGGACAGTCACATCCATAATAACATCTAATGCATGATGGAAAGTGAAGGGAAGAATATTCAACTCTTTTTTATATTGCTTTTTCTTTTTGTTCTATTTCAGTTACTGGACACACAAACACTGAGAGAGAGAGAGCGAAATTATTCCTCTTGCGAGCGATAAACTCCTACGCTTCGTATATTATGAAACTTTCCATATTCCCTCCACTACATGTCCATTATACCCGCATTGATAAAAATGTTCTACGTTTCGGCTTGTTTTAATTTCAGTAAATAACATGGAAAAACAAATTTTTTAAAACATTTGGCCAATTGTTTCGAAAACCAGTATATTGAACTATAAGAAACTGAAACTATAAGAAACTTTTAAGTTTTGGAAAACATGAGTTTCCAAAGATACAATTGAAGTTCTTATTAAAATGTCCGTTTTACCCCCATTTCCCCTACTTATCTCTACGAATACGCGACATTTTGACGCAACACACATATACAGCCATTCCATGCCAAACCGAAATAGTGTTTCTCAGAATTTCGTGAAAAGTGATAGTTATATTTCTTATCGCAAAATATTACACCCGTATTTTTTTTATTTTTTTCGTTAGGGTGACCATTTCGTCTTTAGAGTGGTCCGAAAAATCAATTTTTCGAATTTTGTTTCAAAAATGACCTTTTTTAAAAATTTATAACTTTTGAGCTACTGGACCGATTTAGGTGATCAACAAATCAAATTAAAGCCAATTACCTGGTCTTTTTTTGAAAAAAATACTATACTTGCAAAAAATTGGATTCTGTTATTGTGTTCATTGATTGTACAGGGCGGACTCGATTATATGCAGTTTCTGATTTCTATTCACTGTATATAATCAAATCCTGTATGTAATCGAGTCAAAAAAAATTTTTTTTTCGTTTTTTTTGCATGTATTTTTCGATTTTTTAATATAAAAGAGGAATATGATTTTTGATTCATCCCCTTAAAGTCAGAAAACATTTTTCTCACATGAAAAAAATAAATTTATCCATATTCTCTCAGGAGGTGATAGACGATAATATTTGATGAAAGAAATCCTTCTACGCATGTGTTCGAATTTCAACAATGACAGAGTTATAGAACTTTTTTTTTTGTTTCGGACTCTGTTGCCTCAAACTAGCTCTACATCAAAAAGAACGCTACGGAATACGATTCTGATGCTTTCATTTAAAAGATGAGAAATTTTAGTACAGGATATAGTAGTGGAACAACTCAATTAGTGGGTTTTAATAACATTTTGGAAGTGAAAAACTTAAAAGTTAATAATTTTTAATGTGCTATTCTAATTTTATCCTAAAAATTTATATTAAACTCGATTGTTTCTATCAATTAAATTGAAGCACCCAACTTCTATCATTTTTAATTGGGCTGCAATATCGATATAAACAATTCCTGGTGAAAATTTAAGCAAAATCTTCAAAAATTACAATTTTTACCCTACTGTACATGTAATAGCCACAAGTCAATTTCACTAGCTCAATGACTTCAATTCAACATGTAGATATTCCTAATCGGTTTATTAATTCAAACGTTATGATGTTTTCCCAAAATATATTTTTTATTAAGGCACATGTGGCGTTAGCCTGACGGGGCCGGGAGTCCAATATTTTGACAATTTTTGTCTTACAACTATGTTAGTAATATGTAACCGATTACTCGCGGTTGGCTCGAGGTTAGTATTACAAGTGTTCTCATAATTGGTATGTTGCAGTCTTCGATGCTCTATGCGTGTGCCCGACACGGGCTACTTCCTATTGGGATGCAGCTGACCATTAATCAGCAACGCCCCCCTAGTCTGTACCCCATATCTAGCGTGGTGCGTCTTTCTCGACTCGAGGAATCCAGGATAGAATGGTCACTAGCCGGCGCAATCATCAGCTCGTGTAGAGTTGTCATGAGCGGTACAACCTTTGGCTCTTGTTGAATGATCAGTGGACTGCACAACCTTTGGCCCGTGTGTCTGTAAAGAGTGTGTGTATGTATTGCCGCGACTAAGTAAAAGTTTATCGTTTGGATAGGAGGGATATGAAACGGGGACACAACGAAGGAAACATCATTAAACGTTGACATCGGCGTTTCTGAGGAACAGGTATAGATGAAGCAGAAGATCAGGATCCCGGCTACCTAAGATATCCCGGACGGGGATATCCGATTGTCTGCCTTTTGCTCTCAGTGCTCTAGAGAGCTGAGAGCGAGCAGCATGGAACCGGATACACGACCAGACAATATGCTCGATGTCGTGGTAGCCATCGCCACAACCACAAAGATTGTTTGCTGCGAGCCCAATGCGATAGAGATGCGCGTTTAGGTTGTAGTGATTGGACATAAGCCGAGATATCACGCGAATGAAATCACGACCTACATTCAATCCCTTGAACCATGCACTCGTCGAGACCTTAGGGATAATCGTGTGTAACCAACGACCGAACTCATCTTCACTCCACATGCGCTGCCAACTAACGAGTGTGTCCTGACGAGGAATGTGAAAAAATTCATTATAGGCAATTTGCCTTTCAAAAAGTGTGCCTTCTGAAGCGCCCACCTTAGCTAGCGAGTCCGCTTTCTCATTCCCCGGAATCGAGCAATGAGAGGGAACCCATGCTAAGGTAATCTTGAATAATTTTTCGACCAAAACACTCAATAGATGTCTTATTCTTGTTAGGAAATAAGATGAGCGTTTATCAACTTTCATTGAGCGGATTGCCTCTATTGAGCTGAGACTGTCTGAAAAAATAAAATAATGGTCGATGGGCAGTGTTTCGATGATCCCTAGAGCATAGTATATCGCACCCATTTCTGCGACATACACGGAACAAGGATCTTTGAGTTTGAAAGAGGCACTGGAATTTTCATTGAAGATGCCGAAGCCAGTGGACCCGTTTATGTATGAACCGTCAGTAAAGAACATTTTATCAGATCCAACTTTCCCATATTTTTCCGAAAATATCGACGGAATAACATTGGAGCGTAGGTGATCTGGTATTCCATGGATTTTTTGTCGCATGGACAGATCAAAAATGACAGAGGAATTGCAAAAGTATGGGAAGCAAACTTGGTTGGAGATGCCTGGTGAAGGGTGCACGACGTGGGTAAGGTACTCATGGTATAAAGACATAAAACTTGACTGAGGAGTCAGCTGGAGTGGATTTTCGAAGTTATCAATCACCAATGGATTCATGATCTTGCAACGGATGAGAAATCTGTAGGATAATTCTGTGAACCGAAGAGTAAGCGGGGGTACTCCTGCCAAAACTTCGAGGCTCATCGTATGTGTCGAATGCAAACACCCCATGGCTATACGCAAGCAACGATATTGTATCCTCTCCAGCTTGAGAATATGAATCCTGGCAGCTGATCGGAAGCAAAAACTGCCATATTCTAACACTGACAATATCGTTGTTTTGTACAACTGAATGAGGTCTCCTGGATGGGCACCCCACCATGTTCCGGTTATTGTTTGGAGAAAATTGATTCTTTGCTGGCATTTCTGTTTCAAATACGCAATGTGTCTCCCCCAGGTACATTTAGAATCAAAATATACACCCAGGTATTTGAAAAACATAGAGTGTTGGATCGTTTTGCCGGATAGGTGAAGCTGGAATTGGGCGGGTTCGTGCTTCCTAGAAAAAACGACCATTTCAGTTTTCTCCGTAGAGAATTCGATACCCAGCTTGAGGGCCCACGTGAACAGATTGTTCATGGTATCTTGCAACGACTTTTGCAGAGCGACGGGATTAGTACCCGTGATGGAAATAACTCCATCGTCTGCAAGTTGTCTCAGCGTGCAGTCTCTAGTTAGACAATCATCCATATCATTGACGTAAAAACTGTACAAGAGGGGGCTTAGGCAGGAGCCTTGCGGTAGGCCCATAAAACTGTAACGAGAAGATTTTGAGTTGCCATGAGAGAAATTCATGTGCTTTTCTGACAGTAAATTGTACAGGAAATTATTCAGAATTGGTGAAAGTCCACGATTATGAAGCTTCTCTGAGAGAATTTCCATGGAAACTGAATCAAATGCCCCTTTGATATCGAGAAAAACGGAAGCCATTTGTTCTTTGCGAGCAAATGCGATTTGGATTTCAGAAGATAGCAGCGCGAGACAATCATTCGTCCCTTTACCTCGGCGGAAGCCAAACTGCGTATTTGACAGCAAATTGTTCGTTTCGACCCACTTGTCTAAACGAAGTAGAATCATTTTCTCTAACAATTTGCGAATACAGGATAACATTGCAATCGGCCTATACGAGTTGTGATCGCAAGCCGGCTTGTTGGGTTTTCGTATGGCTATCACTCTCACTTGTCTCCAGTCATGCGGGACAATATTCAGCTCCAGAAACTTGTTGAACAAGTTCAGCAAACGCTGTTTTGCCAAGTCGGGAAGATTCTTCAACAAGTTGAATTTAATCTTGTCCGACCCCGGAGCTGAATTGTTACATGAGAGGAGGGCAATTGAGAATTCTACCATCGAAAAATTCTCATAATCGCAATGGAGCGGAATGTCGCGTACGACGTTTTGTGCAGGAACGGAATCGGGACAAACCTTTCTTGCAAATTTGAAAATCCAACGGTCAGAGTATTCCTCACTTTCATTTGTATGGTTCCGGCCACGCATTCTCCTAGCCGTATTCCGAAGAGTGCTCATAGCTGTCTCCCTTGACAAACCATTGACGAACTTCCGCCAATATCCACGCTTTTTTGCTTTAATCAGACCTTTTAGTTTGGCTTCTAGAGCTTGGTACTTTCGAAACCATTCCACTAATCCAGTTTTCCTGAATTTTTTGAAAGCGGATGATTTTTCAAGGTAGACCTTTGAACATTCCTTGTCCCACCAAAGTGATGGAGGACGACGTCGGAAAGTGGTAGCCGGTACACGTTTCTTTTGAGCTTGAAGTGCGCTATCGTAAATCAAACTTGATATAAAATTATACTCTTCAAGGGGAGGAAGTTCATGCATCGAAATGATTGCTTCAGATATTAATTCTGCAAATTTTCTCCAGTCAATATTCTTCGTGAGGTCATACGCAATATCAACTGACTCACTAGATTTTGATTCATTGGCGATCGATAAAATTATTGGTAGGTGATCACTACCGTGGGGATCTTGGATTACCTTCCATGTGCAATCCAGGGATAATGAAGAAGAGCAGAGAGATATGTCTAGCATGCTTGCCCGTGCAGGGGGGTTGGCTATCCTAGTTGCTTCCCCAGTATTTAAAACTGTCATGTTGAAGTTGTCGCACAGATCATAAATCAACGTGGCACGGTTGTCATCGTAGAGTGACCCCCATGCTGTTCCATGGGAGTTGAAGTCACCTAAGATTAACCGCGGCTCCGGCAATGCCTCGATAATATCAAAGAACTGATGGCGGCCTACCGTAGTCCTGGGAGGAATATATATCGAAGCAATGCAGAGTTCTTTGCCATTGATTTGTATCTGGCAAGCGACAACTTCAATGCCTGTAATCGATGGGATAGTGACTCTATAGAAGGAGTGACGTTTTTTGATCCCCAATAGTACGCCACCAAACGAGTCGTTACGATCTAGGCGAATAATGTTGAAATCGTGAAAATTCAGCTCGTCGGCTGAACAAAGCCATGTTTCACAGAGAGAAAATACATCACAGTTAGAACTGTGAACTAAAAATTTAAATTGGTCTAGTTTAGGGATGATGCTTCTGCAATTACACTGTATGACAGTGGTCAAATCCTTGACCTCTTGCGCTGAATTAGGCATCGAGGGAAATGAACGCTGCTAAAAAGCCACATTTTTCTTTCAAAAATGTTCTCACAACCGGAAGCAAACATAATACTATGCTTTTAAGAGGATCATTTATATTTAAAGCATTTAAAATGTTATCCACAAGGTCTGAAAGCGCAAGCAGGCCAGGTAGTGGCTGTTGCTTCGACCGCGAAAATGGAACAGACGTGTTCGTTGTTGTTCCGGGAAGTGCTGAGGACCCCTGGTTGGTAGCATGACCACGTAAACCGGGAGGTACTTGCTTCGGCCTATTCTCAGCACGTTCAGTTCGAGGCTTCATTCCAACTTGGGAAGTTTCAGTATGCTTTCTGGGGAGTGATGGAAAAGAAGTAATTTTTCTTTTCCTGATGGCACCCTGCGATGTACCGGAACATCCGGCATTGGGAGCGTCAGCAACAGGCTCGTCGTTCTGCAGAATGGAGTAGGGATTATCCTGTGTCGTTGGCACGGAACTCTTAAGCATTTCTGCAAAAGTCCGCTTGGAACGTTCCTTTAAGGAACGCTTGAGTTTTTCCCCTCGTTGTTTGTACACCGGGCATTGAATAAGATCATGAGGAGTCCCGCCGCAATGAAGACACTTGTGCTCTTTCGCGCAAGGATTCTCATCATGGCTCTCTCCACAATCTGCGCAACGTTTTTTATTGCAACAATAGGCGGCCGTGTGACCGAGTTGCATACATTTGTTGCATTTCATTACCCGGGGTACAAACAATCGAACAGGTAAACGAAGTGCCCCTATTGCAACGTAATTTGGAAGGGCGGAACCCTCAAAAGTCACACGAAAAGAGTTTGTCCGATTGAGAATTCTTTTGTCATTTTTATGTGACACAGATTTCAGTCGATCGCATGCAAGAATCTTCACAGTTTTTAGTGTGGAGTTCTTGAAGCGACCGACACCATCGATTATCTCTTTTCGGGTCAAACCCTTTTCGGTTATTACGCCGTCTATTTCGACGTTGCAACAGGGTACGTATACACGATACTCAATCGCAAAGAGGTCGCAGCGCGTTATTTTGTTCGCTTGGGTCCTGCTTGAGACGACAACTCGTAGTTTGTCTGGCCCCATCCGTGTAATTTCGGTAACGTCAGAAAAATGTTGAGTTAGTTCCTTCGAGATGCGAATGACATTGAGAGGTTTGGATTTTCGTCTAAAGTACACAATGAATGGGCCTTTGGAGCCTTCAGGGTATTCTTTAGGACGAAAATCCTGTTCCTCGTCGATTTCCTCATCTTCGGAACTATCAACTTCGTAAACAGAATTTTCTACCTCAATTTCTGCTTCATCCTCCTGCTCTTCAGGAGGAGGTTCGGTATCAGAAATATTCAATTGCGTCAACGGGGGGTCCTTTCCGCCCTCAGCCATATTAGAAAAATCGGCCAACTGTTCGATATGAACAGAATATAATAATTATCAAAATGAATAAGTAAAAAAAAATATTATAAGGTTATGCTGCGGATAATATTTATATTAATTTATTTTATTTATATAAAATTCTAAAATGAAAAAAAGTTCCAATAAAATTTCAACGGTAATGTAACCAAGAAAAAATAGACACCCCTAATGCCAACGTTTGCCGATTTGGTAAACACACAGATGAACAATGGTGTAAATCGAGCACAGATGGTAGAAGGAATGATAGGAGGACAAAAGAAAAATAAACTTATACTTGCCGCTGCTGTGTGGCGTGTGTGATGAATCTGTATGAATTGTATCCTCTGCGTCTCGGTCGCGCACCACTTTGAGCTTCGCTCTACTCGCAAGCGCAACCGATGAAAAAAACACAGTCTGATTCGATGTGGAAAAAAACACCTTATGATGTTTTGAAAAAAGTCATTTTTGGAAAAAAGGGGAAAAATGATTTTTCGGACCATCGGTTAACTTTGAAAAATCATAACTCAAAAACAAAACAAAAACAAATCAAACAAACAAATCTTTAATTTTCGGATATGTTATGTAAAAAAAATCCTCAAGAATCCTTCCAAGAAAAAAATATTGAAAAATATGGTCCCATGGTCCCGATACCATGTAAACTATAAAAAAAAACAAATACAATGAATGATTACGAAAAATAAATTCGAATTTTCTGAAAGCTTAGTATGTTTTGTATAGAAAGAAGACCAGCTGATTGACTTTAACTTGGTATATCGATTTTCTGAGTCCGTTCAAAAGTATTGAAAAAAAAATCATATTTTGCAATAAGAAACAAAACGACCACTTTCCAGGAAATTCTGAGAATCACTATATCGGTTTGGCATGGAATGGCTATATAACAACATTCAGGGAGTAATATAAGGTAAATGATCATGGTTTGTCCACTTTTTTGAATGCTCTAATTCAGCACACCTTTGTCAAATCAGGTGTTCGAATGTTTCAAAGCATATAAATAAAATTGTCCTTTTCATGATTTACAGTAGTTTTATAGTATATTTTTACGGAATCACTTGTTTTAAAGGGTTCAAAAACACACCTTCTATTTGTGTCAATGCGCCCCTCATTCGAGCTAACTTTTAATCGATAACCAGATGATTATTTCGCACGTATTCAGACCTTTTCTGGATTATCACACTTACAAATATCGTAAACATCATGCTTGCACACCATTTGTATCAGATTTACATAGCTAAACCATCAAATTAACGCATTTTGATGTACTCAATTCTGATCATGAGTTGTCCAATTCAATAATGTTGTTTTGTCCACATGATTTCTATGGCAACCGCTTGGCGCACTGCATTTTGTTTATTGTATCCTTCGCGCATAGCAGAAATAAAGTTTCTCTGCGTTGAGTGTTATGAAGGTAACTCTTTTAAAATGCTCAAGAAAAGGCAATATTCTGAAGAAAGTCTAAATTATGAATGTATCAATATGATGACAGTAAACTCAAGCAATGATAAACGCAACATCTACTTGAGAATTCGAATGTTTTCATTCGAAAATGGTGATTTCTAAAACCGAACAAACCATGATCAGAGGTGGTCAAACCATGATCATAATTTCTCTTTAAGGAAAATTGTTAAAATTTGAAAAATTTCAACGCCTTATGGTAGTATTAGCAACGAGAAACTTGAGGCTTTTCAACAAACCCAAACTCGTATCGATTATATGTGATTTTCATGAAGAAAAATAGATTTGCATTTACTAGTTGCGTAAAAATACCCCAAATCGGACAAACCAAGATCATTTACCCTACTATAAGTGAAAAATGAAATTATGTAAAATTAAGGTTCATTTGAAATAACTATATAGGATGACGGAGATAGCTGATCGAATTTTCGGTACAGTCCTATATATTATTCATATATTATTGGTGTTTGCATATTTTCACAAAATTTGTCTAACACTACGATTGCGCCAAATTGATGCATATCGGTAGATATAGGTATACCACATAGAGAAGTTCGATGTTTCAACATTTTTGAAGAAAATAAACATCAATACATATTTACCTCGATAAATGGATAAAAGTCATTACAAGAAATGAAATAAAAATGCAACAATTTTTTGTAATATTCCTTATTAAATTCGAAATGCGTCAAAATGACGCGTCCCGTAAACCTAGTGTTAACTAAGTGCTGTAAAAAACAATTGAGGAGACTGATTAGAAGCTACTAGAACTACTCAGCTTCAAACTTTGGGTTCGATTTGTTCGAAATCATAATGATGTTACATAGTTCGGTCTGACTAAACACCGACCTTTTTTATTTGAGAAATTTCAGTAAGAAATCCAAACGCTGATCAACTGTATGAGAATTCTCGTGTAACTTATGAATACGACCTATCTACATATTCGTTTCACCGACATTCTCTTTCGTTAATGACTCATCGATAAAAGCATTTCCTGATGTGTTCGAAGATCAGGAGTGTATCAAACTATTATTGTTACTAAATCAGACAGTCAATGAAGAGAATCGATCATCGAGATAGGTCCTTTTCAAAAATTACGCTAGAATTGATCCAACGCAAACAATTGATGATTCCAGCAGTGAAGGATAATAATTTCGTACAAATCTAAACAAACCAATTTTGTTTGTGTAAAAATATCTGTTTTTTTTGCAAATAATAGTTATTTACGGTTATTTTAGTGTTGATTTTATTCCTTTATTCGAAGAAGACGACGGCTAAAGTAAAACCCTTCGAGGGCGTTGAATCGAAGCTATTGCTTGACGAGGATCTGTACCGATCACAAGAAGATTTGTTCCAGCATTATTAGCTTTGCAAGAATTCAGTGTGATTCGAAGATAAGGGACGTTAAGTGTCGCTTTTTCATATGTTGAAAAAATGTTCCTGCGACAAAAAAGAAGAATTTTCTCAATAGCATCGTGACGAGAAATGAAAATTGAATTCATTACAACAACCCCTAAGGAAAAAAATCAATTGCACAGGTTATGCTGTATGTTTGGTAGACCGAGTCGGTGATCAGGGGCACGAAAAAGTGATTCTACGGCAAAAGAACGCTCGGCTTCACGTTGCAAAACCGTTGGACACATTCCGTTGGTACGTTGGAAACACTCAAATGGGAATTCGGATGGCACATGGTCCGGTTAATGTGCACCCGTGGCCGAGTGGTTAGCGTTCTGGCCGGGGGGATTTTTCGTCAGAGAAACTTCCTTCGACTTGCACTGTGGTCACGCGTATTCTAGAGCTTACCCCTCGGAATACATTCAAGGTGTGTCATTTGGCTTAAGAAATCTCAACTAAGTATTAATGAATGACGCTAGTTAATGCATACGTTGAGACGGCAAAAGTTCCACAGGGAACGTTAACGCCATTCAACAACAACAACCATGGTCCGGTTGATCAGCAGTTTCGCTCAATAAAGACATTCAAAAAAAGACAAGTATCCCTTGAAATTGACTCTAACTTCCATTCCTATTCTTATTGCCACCCAAATCACTCCCTCCCATTCAAAATACAATGTGTGGTGTATGACATAAATACAAACAGCAGCATATCTCGACGTACGGCATGACAGCTGTAACTCCCAATCCAATGGTGCTATTATAAAAGGGTAAACAAAGTTGGAAAGGAAATATAATTTCTGATTAAACTGATAGTATACAATACATTTTATTTATTGCAGAGCATTTTCTTCTATCTTTAAATGCATGCCTTCCATTATGGACTTTACTGTAGCTTCGGATACCTTCCTGACTGCGATGTTCAGCTTACTACGAAATTCTGCAATGTTTTCGGTTCGTCTCTTCGTTGACATAAAATTTCTTTTAATTAAAGTCCAATATCTTTCAATCGTGGGCAGCCCAGGAGAGTTAGGCGCATTGGCGTCTCTAGGAACCGAAATCACATCATTGTCTTCATACACCGAAAATTGATATTTAGCTAATGTTTTGTCATCCCAATTTATTACATTAAATGAGCCTAAACATATCAGAAAATGACTCTCAAATACTGGTAAGCATTTGTATAATATATATGTAACAGTAATATAAAATAACACCAAAAAACCATTTGAGTATAAATTCGAGGAAGTCTCTGATTACACTAAAGCAAATTACCAATCAATTAAGTGTAAGCTCAACTATATCAATTGGAATCAATTTAGAAGTGTGGAAAACATTGAAGTAGCAGTGACGACTTTTTACTCGATGATCAATGAAATTATAGAGGAGGAGATACCAACTAGACGAAAAAGGAGAAATATGAACACAAAGTATCTGATCTGGTTTAATCAAAACATAAAGAATCTAAAAAATAAAAAAACAGAAGGCACATAAAATTTATAAGAAATACAAATCTGACGCTAATCTCGAAAAATATCTAAACATTTGCGAACAGCTCAACTCAACTGTTAAAATCGCTTTTGACGATTACAACTTAAAAACAGAGTCGGACATAAAGTCTAACCCGAAAAGTTTCTTTAATTACATAAAAACAAAATTAAAAAGCAATGGTTTTCCATCACGCATGCACCTTGACGATACCGCGGGGAATGACCCAGAAAAAATTTGCCTTATTGCAACATTTTTTTCAAGAAGTTTATATTGAAACAGCTGAGGAGGACCGAGATCGTGACTTTTATGCATTGCTTCCAGAATTTCCATTTGATGTTGGAGTCAGAAAACTAAGTTACATTGAAATTTTTGACACATTAAATAAGCTTGATGTCTCAAAATGGTCAGGTCCTGAAGGAATTCCACCGGTTTTTATAAAAAATTTGGCATCTGACTTTTATGGCTTTTCAAAGAGTCATTGGAATCTGAAAGGTTCCCAAAAATATGGAAAAACTCTTTTCTTGTACCTATATTCAAATCCGGTAATAGATCCTATGTAATAAATTATCGTGGAGTAGCAATTATTTCTTGCATTCCAAAACTCTTTGAAGCCATAATAAAGCCAAAACTTTTTCAACAACTAAAGACACGAATTACGAATAAGCAACACGGTTTTTTCAAAGGACGATCAACAACAACAAATTTGCTGGAATTTGTCACATTCACTTTGAATGCAATGGATAATGGTAATCAAGTTGAAGCTCTATACACTGACTTTAGTAAGGCTTTCGGTCGTTTTTTTTTTTATAAATTCGTTTATTTTTACAGGCTCAGTTACATAAGTTTAAAGGAGCCGAAATCTTAAATATATTTTTAAAACTATATATATGAACAATTTTCTTAAATCTATGGTTAGTAATGTGGGAAACCGATTACTCGCGGTGGACTCGAGATTAAAAGGGTGACATATTTTTCTCAGGAAAAGGATGAGGTATAAGGAAATTATTACAATGTTGATAATCACACACACTCAATTCTTAAATCTAATCGTACATCTGTTGTGAATTTACATTTCATTCTCCTGTTTATAGCAAGCGGACCAATTACTCACAAAGGAAGGAATGGAGGGTATAAGGATATAAGGATAATCACACACGAACATCGATAGATTTAAGGAAAACATATATTTGGGACATGTAATCAAGGTCTAACCGAGCCAACACATCTCTCACCGGCACATTGGGCTGCCTTCCTCTAGCCCGAAGGGAGTTCTCTAAATTCGATCTGGCAACAAGAAACACCTCACACGACCAAACAACGTGTTCGATGTCGTGGTAACCTCGGCCAGAAACGCAGATATTGCTGCCGGCCAGATTGAAACGAAAGAGTAGCGCGTCTAACGAACAGTGAGTCCAGACTTTTGAACCATGGTTTGAGGCTAACCTTAGGGATAATCGAGTGAATCCACCGGCCCAATTCATCTTCGTTCCATTTGCGTTGCCAGTTAGCGATGGTATTTTTACGGACTAAAGAGTAAAATTCATTGAAGGCGATTTGACGCTGATAAATATCGCCTTCAATTGCATCTACCTTTGCCAATGAGTCAGCCCTCTCGTTACCCGGAATTGAGCAATGAGAAGGGACCCACACAAAGGTAATGACATAACAGCGTCTGGATAAAGCACTCAAAATTTCTCGTATTCTCTCAAGGAAGTACGGCGAGTGCTTTTTCGGCCTCACTGAACGGATAGCTTCGACGGAGCTAAGACTATCCGTTACAATGTAATAGTGTTCAACAGGTCGTGAGGCGACGCTGTCCAGCGCCCAGTGTATCGTTGCCAATTCAGCAATATACACTGAGCAAGGAAACTGAAAACTATGGGAGGTGCTGAAAATTTTGTTGAACACTCCAAATCCTATGAACTCGTTTATAGTGGACCCATCAGTAAAGTACATATTATCACAATTGATACCCCCATACTTTGCATCGAAGATCGTTGGAGCGATCCTCGATCGTTGATAATCTGAATATTCATGGATATCTTGCTTCATGAACAGATCAAAATGTACAGAGGAATTGATGTAGTCAGGAAAACAAACACGGTTAGGAATATACGAAGAAAGATCAACCTGCATGGAGATGAATTCATGATATGGGCTCATGAATCCAGAGTGAGAATTTAGCTCGATCAGCTGCTCAAAATTTCCGATCACCAATGGGTTCATAACCTTACACCGGATGAGGAACCGAAGAGATAATAAATTGAAGCGATCTTTTAGTGGGAGTACGCCTGCCAAAACCTCGAGGCTCATGGTATGCGTTGAGGGCATACATCCCAACGCAATACGGAGACAAAGATACTGAATTCGCTCGAGTTTAATGAGATGTGTTTTGGCAGCTGATTGAAAACAGAAACTGCCATACTCCATCACTGAGAGAATAGTTGTTCGATACAACATTATAAGATCTTCGGGATGGGCTCCCCACCAGGTGCCGGTAATTGTACGGATAAAGTTTATTCTTTGTTGGCATTTTTTACTCAGATACCTAATATGGCCCCCCAAGTACATTTGGAGTCGAACCAGACCCCAAGATACTTGAATGACATAGCATGAGTGATCGGTTTACCCAAAAGTTGAAGCTTTGGTTTTGCTGGTCTATGCTTCCTAGAAAAAACCACCATCTCTGTTTTCTCCGTGGAGAATTCGATCCCTAGCCCAATGGCCCAGGTTGAAAAATTGTTCAAAGTATCTTGTAAGGGTCCTTGCAGGTCGGATTCGTTTGATCCTACGACAGACACCACTCCATCATCTGCAAGTTGTCTTAGGCTGCAATTTTGTGTAAGGCAATTGTCGATGTCGCTTACATAGGAGTTGTACAAAAGGGGGCTTAAACATGAGCCCTGGGGGAGGCCCATGTAAGAGACCCGACTTACTGCCGAATCTCCGTGAGAAAAATTCAAATGTTTCTCACAAAGCAAGTTATATAACATATTATTCAATAGAGGCGGCAGACCCCGAGAGTGTAATTTGTCTGTCAAAACCTCTATTGAAACAGAATCAAAGCCCCCATTTATGTCCAAGAATACTGAAGCCATTTGTTTTTTTCCGGCGTAAGCCATTTGAATTTCTGAAGAAAGCAACGCAAGACAATCATTCGTCCCCTTGCCCCTGCGGAACCCATATTGTGTATCTGAGAGTAAGCCATTCGTTTCAACCCAATGATCAAGGCGAAACAAGATAATTTTCTCCAACAATTTCCGTATACAAGACAGCATTGCTATTGGGCGGTACGAATTGAAGTCGGACGCGGGTTTTCCGGGTTTTTGAATAGCTATAACTCGTACTTGTCTCCAATCATCTGGAACAATATTATGCTCCAGAAACCGATTGAATAAGTTCAACAAGCGATGTTTCGCCACATCAGGGAGGTTTTTCAGCAAGTTGAACTTAATTCTATCCGATCCCGGAGCAGAATTGTTACATGAAAGGAGAGCAAGAGAGAATTCTACCATCGAAAACTCGGAATCAAGATCGCACCTATCTTGTGGTATATCTCGAACAATTTTTTGCACAGGAGCGGAATTAGGACAAACCTTCCGTGCAAAATTAAAAATCCATCGATGTGAATATTCTTCGCTTTCATTCGTTGAAGAGCGATTTCTCATGTTTCGAGCCACTTTCCATAATTTTTTCATTGACGTTTCTCGTGACAAACCTCCCACGAAATTTCGCCAATAAGCACGTTTTTTCCCTTTGATTAAGTTTTTAAATTGATCTTCAAGGGCTAAATACGTTTGAAAATTTTCAGGGGTTCCACGTTTCCGAAAAGCTTTAAATGCATTCGATTTTTCTACATAAAGCTTGGAACATTGGCTATCCCACCATAGATTGGGAGGCCTTCGGGAAATGGTGGAACCTGGGATGGGTTTCGTTTGAGCGCGAACCGCGCTGTCAAAGATCAAACGAGAAAGGAAGTTATACTCCTCCAATGGAGGTAAACCATCTCTGGAATTGATGGCTAGAGCAATCGCGTCCGCATATTTTTTCCAGTCAATGTGTCTTGTGAGGTCATATGCCATGTTTATAGATTCAGAAGGATTCGACCCAATGGTGATGGAAATTCTGATTGGCAAGTGATCACTACCGTTGGGGTCCTGGATTACATTCCACTTGCAATCTAACGATAGTGAATTCGAGCAAAGCGAGAGGTCAAGAGCACTTGGGTTAGCAGGAGGTTTAGGTACACGTGTTGTTTCCCCAGTGTTCAAAACGGTCATATTGAAGCTGTTACAAAGGTCATATATCAACGATGAACGATTATCGTCGTACGGTTCCCCCCAGGCAGTTCCGTGAGAGTTGAAGTCTCCCAAGATTAATCGTGGCTCAGGAAGGAGTGAGCACATGTCAACAAGTTGCTTGCGGCTAACCGCAGCTCTCGGAGGCCAATACAAGCTGACTATACAGAGGTCTTTTCCTCTGATGTTTGCATGACAAGCAACAGCTTCGATCCCTCCAATAGGTGGAAGGTCAAATCGAAAAAATGAGTGGCACTTATTGATCCCCAATAGCACCCCTCCGTATCTGTCATCACGGTCCAAGCGTATAATATTAAAATCGTGGAAAGAGAGATCATCTCGCGAAGAAAGCCAAGTTTCGGACAGAGCAAAAACATCACAATTGAACTTATGAATTAAAAATTTGAATGTATCCAATTTAGGGATAAGACTACGACAATTCCACTGTAAAACAGTGATATCTCCGACCTCTCTATTTGAATTAGACATCAAGAGAGATAATCATTGCAAGGAGGGGCCATGTTTGCATCAAGTGTTGCAAAATTGTCTTTAATACTGGAAGCATTGATACGACAATGGTTCTGATGGAGTCTGAAACATTAAAGCATGTGAAGATTTGAGCCACAAGGTCAGTCAACTTTATAAATCCCGATTGGGAAGTTGTACATGACGGTAAAATAGGGACAGTTGGGGTTTTTGATGTTCCTTCGAGTGTCGGATCGTTCGAAGGTGAATTATTCCCACGGAAGCCAGGAGGAACCTGATTTTGCTTGTCCGCTGCACTCGATTTTTTAGGCATGTTAACAGAGGGTATAACCGGAGGGGCTTGTCCTTGAACTTTGGGAGTGGTCACATTTTTGCGCCGGAGATTCCCTTGGAAGATATACGGTGTGCCCTCGTTAGCTGTATCCGCTTCCATTTCGTCAACTGGCAGCGAAGCGAAGACATTGTTTGCGGTTAAAGGTTGTTGCTGTTGGGCCAATGGAGAAGCGCCCTTCAAAATTTCCGCAAAAGTGCGCTTCGAGCGTTCCTTCAAAGAGCGCTTCTGCTTCTCCCAGCGACTCTTGTAAGTTTCACAAGCCGAGAGCACGTGCGGAGTTCCTCCGCAATATGGACACTTTTGCTCAATCGCACTGCAGGATTTGTCCACATGTTGCTCTCCGCAAGTGGCACAGCGCTCCTTGTTGACGCAGTAAGCTGCTGTGTGACCAACTGACTTGCATTTCAGGCAAGTCATGGGCTTTGGCACGAAGAGTCGCTGCGGTAGCCTCAATTTGTCCACCATAACGTAGTCAGGGAGGGCGGAGCCAGCAAAAGTGACTCTAAACGAGTCGAACGGCGTAAATTTCGATTCTTTCCCTTCCTGGGAGACTTTGCCGAGTTGTCGGCATTCTAAGATTTTAACCTTAATCAAAGGCAGCTTTTTAAATCTGCCATCTCCTTCCATAATTGATTTGCACGCCAGACCCGTTTCGGTTATCACCCCCGAGATTTCTACGTCATGGGAAGGCACGTAGACACGATATTCCAGGGTAAACCTCTGGTCGACGACAATACCGTTTGCGTCTTTCCGATCAGCCACGACAACACGCAGTTTGGTCGGTCTAACCTTCGTAATTTCTGTCACGGAGGAGTATCTTGCCAGATCTTTCATGATCTGAATAACATTAAGTGCTTTTCCGTTTGGCTTAGGCCTGAAGAAAACAACCCACGGACCAGTTCCAGGTGCATCTTCAGGATAGACCTTGACACGTGGAGAGAAGGCAACAGGAGGAGAAGGAGATGACGAGGATTGAAGGGGATCGGGGACAACAGGATGGGGAGGCGAAATCTGAGCTGGGGTCGGAGCAAGGGGGAGAGGAGATATTTGCAGGTTTTTTAGTGGGGGGCTTGCTACAGTTAGCAAACTCGTCCCCGGACGAAACATCCTCTGATGTAGGAACGCGTTTAAGTGTCTTCGCTGTTCCTTTATTAGTTTTTTCAACCAGAGGGGAGTCATCATCAGAGATCTCCATATCTGGAGATCCTCCCCCTCCTTCTGCCATTCTGTAATTGGTACTTACAATCTAATATTTTGTTTTAATAATAATAATAATTAAAAAATAAAAAAAAAATAAAAAAAAAAATCTTATATCTTATTTATTTCTAATCACCACAATGCACCCCAGTGCTGATGAACTGGCAACCGCTGCTTGCTTCTCAATCGGAGCGCTTTAGCGCTCGGCACTATCACACACCACTAAGAAGTGATGCTCTCCTTCACACTGATGTAAGTGAGCAGCGAATCGCGCTGGTATTGTGTGCGTGCAACTGACCACCGATGTCCGACTTCGATTGCGATGGCGACAAATCGGCGAAAACTGAAAGCCGGCTGGCCTTGCCAGGCTTTGATGATTCTGCTTTTCTCACTAATTCCGAGTTCACACTGCGTTTTACGATATCTCGAACAGTTCTAAAACGCGCGAAAAAAGCACACCCGGGCGATAAAAAAAAAATAACAGCCAACGGTAACCGAAAACAATGCTTTAACGGAGACGCTCACAGCACATGACCGGTTACTCGAAGCTTATGTCGAAGAATGAAGGCTTTCGATCGTGTTGATATCCAATTACTGCTTCTTAAACTTCAAAAAAATAGGGATAGAAGTCAAGCTATTGAAATGGCTAGAATCATATTTGACTGACCGCAAATAGTAAGGTTTAATGGGACAATTTCAAAACCAATATTTGCTACATCCGGAGTTCTTCAAGGCTCTCATTTGGGGCCACTTTTGTTCATTTTATTTGTTAATGACGTTTGCGTTTTTCTTAATAGTGTTAAGGCACTTTTCTACGCAGAATGAATGCGTAGAAAAGTGCCTTAATGAATGAAAGAATGAAGAAGACTCTCTAACATTCCAAAATGAAGTTAACATAGTTTATAATTGGTGCACTAAGAGTTTATTACAGCTCAATGTTAGGAAATGCACTTTGATGATTTTTACGAGAAGAAGAACACCATTGAACAATGGTGTTAAGCTGGGAAATCAACCCATCAGTAGATGTCAACGAGTATGAGACTTAGGCGTGGTCTTAGATTCAAAGCTAACCTTCGTTGACCATTATAATACAATCATCCATAGAGCAAATAATATGTTGAGCTTCATCAAACGCTTTAGTTACCACTTCCACGATCCATACACAATAAAAATATTGTATATAACATACGTCAGATCAATTCTCAAATACTGTAGTATTGTATGGTCCCCCTACATAACTTCACACGAAGACAGAACTGAATCTGTACAAAAACAATTTCTATTATTTGCACTTCGTAAACTAGGCTGGTCTTCATACCATCTCCCTCCATATGAGGCACGTTGCATGCTAATCAAAATGAAAAGCTTTAAAGAACGTCGGAACTCTGCCATGCTTTTGTTTATTATTGACATCATATCACAACGAGTGGACTCAGAAGAAATATTAGGAAAGCTAAATTTTTACGCACCGATTAGGCACCTGAGAAACCCTAACATTTTCTACATAGATTACCGAAGAACGAATTATGCCAAATATAGTCCTATTAATCGTATGATGAGCCTCTGTAACGAACATAGTGAAATAATTTATGTAACCATGTCAAGGTCAATGCTCAAAGACTATTTGAATAGAATAAGATATAGTTAAATTTCACTCTAATATTTGGGCAACATATTTAGTCTACGCTGGTTTGACAAAACAAATAAATAAATAAATAAATAAAAAATTTGTTGTTAAAACCATCTTTTGAATTAAACGGATGAATTATAGTTTCTTTTAGTTTTAAGTAAGTAGTTTCAAGTAGTATTAAGAATGTATTGGTCTACAATTTTTTTGATTGACGACAATAAAATAATAAAATTATAATAAAAAATTAATACGAGCGAGCGAAACAAAAGACAAATAAGCTTTCCGCATACTATGCCACATACACGGCCCAGACCGAGTTAGATATTGCTCTCCTTTTTACTCTTAGAAAACACCTTCCAACTTCATTTTATAATCAGGTGCAATATTATCACGCATTTTCTCAACAACATCATTAGCTATGTGGATAGCGTGGTCGTGTAAAACAGCCTTGCATTTCAGCCGGTCTTGGTAGGCCGGTTGGCAATCCCAAAAAAAAAAAAGAAAAAATTGTAAAGGAAGAGATGTCTGCCTCCATACATACAAACATTTTAAAGCGTTGGGGACAAATGATTTTATTTGCCCATCTGACGCTTCAAGGCTCGAAATGGTATGGTTTCTGCCGAAAATCCCAAGCGTATAAGAACGTCAAACACTAGGGATTTTAGAAATTTCAAAAAAATTACTCGAGTGGATAGATCAGGATCAAATGGGCTCGCATCCTCAATCTGCACATTCCTCCGTTAATTGGCTACCAGCCCATTTCTGCGTTTCCATAGTTCTTCACACTCCTTTTTTTGTACACCGCCTTATATGAGCACTCGACGTTTGAAAACACCAAGTGCTTGTTCTCTTCGAGCATCGTTATTGTCAGTTATTATCAATGAGTTAAGGTAGACAAATCCTTCGACCACCTCGAGCTAGTCGCCGTTGCGATCAGCCCCTCCTGCTAGCATATATTTAGAGCTCCGTGGCGAGACCATCCGTACCGGGTGCTTTGTGGTTCCTTAGCTGATTGATGGTCCCCTTAACTTTACGCATCGTCGGACGTGGTACGTCGTCATTGTTCACTGCACCGGTTCAACCCTTTAGTCTCCTGGCAGCGCCCCACAAAAAAAAAGTTGGAATTGAAATTGCAGCGAAATGAAAAAAGATAGGAGTTTAGATTCGACCACATGCGTAGAAGCCAGCTACCTAACACCCTGTAGCTGCTGAACCACTAATAAATTATCTCAGTGAAGCATCGGAAGCCAACACAAGTGTCCATGTCAAGAATTGTGGAGAGAACAAATTCTCAAGTCTTGTATTGAACAGGCTGTGATTCCTGTTAACAACGATTTTCGAATTTCCCTCCATTTACGTTGAGGTGTTTTTTTTGACAATGAACCAAAATAAGCAGCGGCAAGCATAAGCATTCATTGACTAATCAACAGGCACTTCAAATATGTTAGGTTTTCTGTCACTTAGAGCAGTTTGTGATTCCACTACCTACCCCTACAGCACTGCTGCACTCGCCAATTACATAAAAAGAATATTTAATCAACTTTGATCACATCAAATTACATTCATCGGAATCAATTACCCATCCTCTTCAAGTAACGGCTAGGAATCAATCTCGCATCATAAGGTATTGGATATTACAACGTTATGGATTATATGTCGAAGATGATAACCACAGAGACGGAAGGACCAGAAGCTAATTTTCGTTGTGATGCTCACATTTTATCGTTACGTTCCGACGATAGCTTCATTTATTTTACGAACTGCTCATAAAACTGAATCCAAACTCAATTATCATACTTTATTCGCGCACTCCATCAAGAGCCCCAGAGCATCATTCCGCTTCAAAGGTGTAATCCTATCGAATTTATGTAACCGTAAAATCAAAAACCCGCACCCCGTCCCAAGTGCCACGTGCCTTCGATATATCGTGCATTAACATTTTTATATGAATTTTATATTTACGATTTATTAGCAGGCTCTATCGTGCTGTTCTATGGTGGCAAATCAAGAAGCTCCCTTTTGATCTTCTACCAACCCGCCACCCGCATTCATTCGCAGATGCATAATATATGAAATATGTGCTTCATCACAAGCATCATCGGTATCATTATCGATATCAGGCACAGTGTAGGCATCATTTGGCAGCGGTACCTTCCCTCATAACAAACTCTGTAATGTGATTAGAGGAGAGTTGCCGATATCTAAGCGACTTCTAAGCTTTGGTCCTTCTCACTCCCCAATGGCCCTGGAACGCTTGCGTCCCAGAGGGAGCAAGTGCGTGCTAATGATCGTAATCACTGGACGTGCCCTTTCGTGGTCAGCAATTTACCAACCAACAACGCGTTCCAGCAGCAGATAATCGTTTCAAACTCTTGCACCTAAGTTCCCCCGCGTCGTTTTATTTATTCAGTTCTTCGTTGCACAAACGGCAATAATGTGCAGGTGTGTTGCACACGGGCCAATCAAAACGCAACCTTCCACGAGTTCCATCCGGATTAACACACCATAATCGAAGTGGCGCGGCGTCGAACGCATCATGTGAACTGATCACATTTGCAGAATATCGAGCCATCGCCAGTCGTGGAACTGCAGGTATTCATCAGCATCCGAGGGGGCATAAATGAATATCGATTCATGCTAAACAGCGCATCAGTCCACTCACTCACGCCATAAAGTCATCAAGGAGAATGTGAAGAGCGAAGAGGGCACTAGCTCCCCCGGGGGAACCTCTTGGGGGAGAACTTGGAGCTTGGATAGAGCATCATTATGGATGGATATTAGAGCGAACACATTCCTGTTCAATTTCGCACATTCGCTCGGTTTTCCAGTCCGTTGATGGACTGCACGCGTGTTGGCATTTGAAGCGAGAGGGGATGATGCTTGATGGAAGCGGGAAATTTCATCACATTTTTTTTCTTTTCCCTAACAACATCCGTAGAACGAGAAAAGACGCTTCCAGTTGGCGCTGAACTGTGGAGAGATATGTGTGTAAATAACATCATATCGTAATCGTATCATTTGCTGCTCACTTCAGAGTCACTTCATAGGAGTACGGATATTGCTTCCAATTTGCTGGAATTGGAACGAAACAAAACCACGCAAGCCATTAAACTTTTTCAGGGTCATTGAATTTTTCATTATCTGCTATGTTCTACTAGTCGAGAACTTTCTTTTTCAAAACCCATATTGATGAGGTTTTGAAAAATATATATATATATATGGCGCCATTTTGGGTTTGAATTTTTCATTAATAACTGTATTCTCATAGCAGCAAGCCTTGGGAATAAGGTGACGTATATTTCAAATCATCACGAATAAAAACGTATTTTCCGTTCCTTTTTTTTCTCTGTGATTTTCAGTTATATTCAAGACTATTTTTGACGGTATTTCGAAAGAAGCCGGGACGATATACTGAGAAGAAAGGAATTTTCTTGAAGTCGGAATTATTTTTCAAGTGTTTTTTTGGAGTGTGAAGTTGCCATTGGACCCGCTTCAAGGATTTTAGAAGTTCTCTATCATTCATCTAGATACATTTGAGATAAGTTTTCGTTTTATTTTTCTTTCACGCATACTTATACATATACATATACATACACATATTTCATTTTATTAATTTTTTTTTTAATTTTATCATTTAATATTTACGTGTTCTAAAGAATCTTCTCTCTCATTTTTACGACTCTTTCGACTCCTTTTTTTTTTTTTTTTAAATGGAGGGTAATGAACCCTTTGATGCTGAAATGAGGGTCTTAGACCCTCCTCCAGATGATTTTACGGTTTCTTCAGGAAAAAAACAAAAACAATCGCAGTCAATCTCTTCGTCTGTACCAAATAGTGACTCTGTTCTACACTCTTCGACACAATCTCTGCCTAATTCTGCTCAACTTCCACGTATTAGACAATACCAGAACGCCCCGGCATCATCGAAAAACCGTTGGGTGGTATTTTTCCGTCCGAAAGGGAAACCTCTAAGAGTATCTCAAATTTGCAAAGACCTGACGTCTAACTACTCAGGTGTCTTAGAAATGACGAAAGTCAAAAAAGATAAACTTCGTGTTGTGCTCTCAAATTACAAAGATGCTAACGCGATAGTGAAAAACTCTTTGTTCACTAATGAATATAGAGTTTATATTCCGGCTCACATTGTTGAAATCGATGGTGTAGTTACGGAAAAATCTCTTCAACTTCAAGATTTTGTAAAAGCTAAGGGTATCTTTCACAATGCAAATATTCCACATGTTAAAGTTTTGGAGGTGAGATCTCTGAACTCTTTGATATCTGAGGGTACAGAAAAAAAGTATTATCCATCTGGCTCTTTTAGAATTTCCTTCGAAGGCACAGCACTTCCAAATTATGTGCTTATCGACAAACTTCGTCTTCCAGTTCGGTTATATACCCCTAAAATAATGACTTGCCTAAATTGCAATCAGTTAGGTCACACTAAAACCTACTGTTGTAATAAAACGAAATGCTCAAAATGTGGTGACGACCATGACGAAGTCACTTGTAACAAAGATGCTGATAAATGTATCTTTTGTGGAGATGTTCCTCATACAATTAAGGATTGTCCGAAATACAAATTACGTTCGATGAAACTCAAGCAATCACTTAAGGATCGTTCTAATCGATCCTTCGCTGATATGCTCAAGGCAGCTTCACCTCAGGAACCCGAGGCTTCAGAAAATCCTTTCTCTGTTTTATCAGAGGATGATGATTCGGATTCTCAATTTGTTCCAGTAATCACAGGAAGAGTCAGGAGAGGAAAATTGCTTCTTCCACTAAGCCATCTAAAAAAAGAGGATTGATCTCTAACAAGCCAGAATCTTCAAATTATTCTGCTCTACCCAAAAGCAACCTTCCTGGTTGGAGATCTTCAAATTATGACGTTCATTTCCCTGAATTGTCAAGCCATTCTCAATTTACTTCTCAATCGGTTCCTGAATCCTCATCTTTTTCAGGAGGTATATCCTTTTCCTCAATTGTTCAATGGATTCTTGATTTTTTCGGAATATCAGATTCAATGAAAGGTTTAATTTTTGCTTGGCTTCCTTCTATCAGCCAGATAGCTAAACAAATGACTTCAAAGTGGCCCCTCCTCTCGTTCATTAATTTCGATGTCTAATTTATTGGATGAGTCAGGAAAATCCTCTATTTTGCAGTGGAATTGTAGAAGTATTCTTCCTAAACTTGATTCTTTCAAGCAAATGCTCCATTTTTTGAATTGTGATGCATTTGCTCTTTCTGAGACATGGCTTCGTTCGGACAATGTGTTAAACATCCATGATTTCAATATTATCCGTTTAGACCGCGATGATTCCTATGGAGGAGTTCTCATAGGTATTAGAAAATGCTACCCATTTTACAGGATTCCCCTGCCTTTAGTCACAGGAATTGAAATTCTTGCGTGTCAGGCACGTATCAAGGGTAAAAATTTATGCATTGCTTCTATTTATATTCCACCAAGAACTATGCTTAATTATAGAAATCTTGAGAATATTGTTGAACTTTTACCGCAACCTAATCTTATTTTGGGAGATTTCAACTCTCATGGAATTGGATGGGGTGAGTCTTTTGATGATCGAAGGGCCAATTTGATTTATGATCTTTGTGAGGACTTCAACATGGCAATTTTGAATACAGGTGATGTAACAAGAATTGCTCCATCTTCAGGCCGCACTAGTTGCTTAGATTTGTCCCTGTGTTCTTCCTCTTTTTCTTTAGATTGTTATTGGAATGTCATCCAAGATCCACATGGAAGTGATCATTTGCCAATCACTATTTCCATTTCAAATAATTCAAAATCGTCTGAAACAACAAATATTCAGCATGATTTATCTAGAAACATTGATTGGAAGAGATTCTCTTCAATTATTTCAGAATCGGTGGCATTAGTTCATGAGTTACCCCCGCTGGAAGAATATAATTTTCTAACTGGTTTAATTCTTGACAGTGCTATTGATGCTCAGACGAAGCGCTTTCCTGGTAATTCGTTTCGTAGACGTCCTCCTAATCTATGGTGGGACCAAGAATGTACAAATCTCTATAAAGATAAATCGAATGCGTTCAAGGATTGGCGAAAATTGGGCACCCGTGAACGTTATGATAACTACATTTATCTGGAGCGTAAATTCAAAAGCTTCATTAAAGCTAAAAAGAGAGGCTATTGGCGTCATTTTGTAAATGGGCTTTCACGAGAAACTTCCTTGGGCACTCTTTGGAGAGTTGCCAGACAAATGAGAAATTCATCTCATTCAAATGAAGAAGTTGAATATTCAGAAAGGTGGATTTTTGACTTTGCCAAGAAGATATGTCCAGACTCAGCCCCCGCACCTTCTCCCTTCTTAGAGACATCTGATGATGTTGAGTCTCCGTTCAGTATGACTGAATTTTCTCTTGCCCTTCTTTCTTGCAACAGCACGGCTCCAGGGTCAGATAGGATCAAATTTAATTTGTTGAAAAATCTACCTGATAATGCGAAGAGACGTTTGTTGAAACTGTTCAATGCTTTCCTTGAGCAGAATATTGTTCCGCATGAGTGGCGACAAATTAAAGTTATAGCTATTCTGAAACCTGGTAAACCTGCGTCTGATTATAATTCTTATAGACCAATTGCAATGCTATCTTGCATTCGCAAATTACTAGAAAAAATGATTCTCCATCGTTTAGACAGCTGGGTTGAATCTAATAATCTTCTCTCGCCATCGCAGTTCGGGTTTCGTAGAGGCAAAGGAACCAATGATTGTCTTGCGCTTCTTTCATCAGAGGTTGACTTTGCCTTGTGTAGTAAGCAACAAATGGCATCAGTGTTCCTAGATATCAAAGGTGCGTTCGATTCTGTTTCCATTGAAGTTCTTTTTCAAAAACTTCGTCGAAATGGGTTTTCCCAGAAATTAAATAGTTTTCTGTTTAACCTAATGCGTGAAAAACATATGAGTTTTTCTCATGGTTCTTTGTCAGTTTTACGCATTAGCTACATGGGTCTTCCTCAAGGCTCATGTCTTAGTCCAATTCTTTACAACTTCTATGTAAATGATATTGATGTTTGTTTATCGGGAAATTGTACTTTGAGACAGTTTGCAGATGATTGTGTAGTATCGGTAATGGGCAAAGACAGCACCGATCTTCATAATCCTTTGCAAGATTCTCTTAACAATTTGATTGATTGGGCCTGTAGATTGGGTATTGAATTTTCTACTGAGAAGACAGAGATGGTTGTATTCTCAAGAAAACAGGATTATGCACAAATACAGCTTAAACTTTTGGATAGACCTATTCGTCGCTCGATGTCATTCAAGTATTTAGGAGTTGTGTTTGATTCTAGAGGCACATGGGGTAAACACATAGGTTACTTGAAACAAAAATGTCAGAAACGAATAAATTTTCTCCGATCCATAACAGGGACTTGGTGGGGGGCGCATCTCGTCGATTTGATTAGGTTGTATATAACAACCGTTCTATCTGTTATGAAGTATGGAAGTTTTTGCTGCAGGTCCGCTGCCCGTACTCATATTATGCAACTGGAAAGGATCCAATATCGCTGTTTGCGTATTGCTCTAGGATGTATGCAGTCAACACATACAATGAGCCTAGAAATTTTAGCTGGTATCCTTCCTCTTTCTGTGCGCTTTTTCGAGTTATCATTTCGTTTTTTGATACGTTGTGAAACACTCAATCCGATAGTGATAACAAACTTTGAAAAAATGCTAACCTTAGGCACTCAATCTAAGCGAATGTCGCTATATCTTGAATTTCTGACCCTGGAAAGCCCATCTGCTTTACTTGGTTTCCAGACCATTCCCTCAATTTTGTTCAATCCTTCTATTAATTTTGACTTGTCAATGAAAGTTTATGTGAGTGGTATTTCCAGTGATCTCCGCCAAATAGTCATGCCTGCAATTTTCTTGTCAAGATATAAACATATTGACTCAACCAAAATTTTTTTTACTGATGGATCTAGTCTTAATAGTTCCACAGGTTTTGGGGTATTTAATATTAACTTCTCCATATTCCGTAAGCTTAGTTTACCCTGTTCGGTGTTTGTTGCGGAATTGGCAATATACACTGCATCACAACATATTCAGACCTTGTCCCCTGAACATTTTTACATTTTTTCTGATAGTTTCAGCTCTTTAGAGGCACTTCGTTCGGTAAGGTCTAGATATTCTTCGTATTTCTTGTCTGGAATCCAACATCTTTTAAGTGTTTTGATAAGTAGATCATTTAATATCACTTTTGTATGGATTCCCTCTCATTGTTCGATACCAGGAAATGAAAAAGCTGATCTTCTTGCTAAGAAGGGCGCTACGGAAGGACTGTTATTTCATAGGCCAATTACTTTTGATGAATATATCCATTTTCCTCGTGAACGTGCACTTCAATGTTGGCAGACAAGTTGGAATGGTAGTGATAAAGGTCGGTGGCTGTATTCTATCATTCCTAAAGTTTCCCTCAAACCATGGTTCAAAGGATATAATTATTCTCGTGATTTCATTCGAGTAGTGTGCAGACTCATGTCTAATCATTATTCCTCGAATGCACATCTTTTTCGAATTAACATCAGTGATAGTAACCTATGTATTTGTGGTACAGGTTACCACGATATTGATCACATTGTATGGTATTGCTCTGAATTTCAAAATAAAAGGTTATCTTTAATAGAAAATTTTCGCAAAAAGGGAATGCCACTCAATGTTTCGATCCGTGACGTTCTGGCTACTCGTAATCTCGATGCAATTATGTTGATTTATTACTTCCTCAAATCCATACACTTTCAAGTATGAGTATGTGTGTATTTTTCTTTTATTTTTGATTATCGTTTACTTCTCCAACTTTTTTGTTTTTTGTTATGAATATTTTTATTATTTATCAATAATATATGGTTATTAACGTTTTCATTTTTCTTCAACTATTTTCCTCAGAACTCAAAAATACTCAGATGCACGCAATTGCTCGCAATCTTCAAGGAGGTAGTTTTCTCTATAAAAAATCCTCAAGAAGAAGTCTTAAATAATATTTCATAATGAATTGTTGTATAATTATTTATATTGTTCTATTTCATGAAAAAATCATAGGGTTTTTATGCCTTTATGAGAAAGAACATTTGCATAGTTCTACTCACAGAGGCTTTTCCCTATACATAAACACGGCTCATTGATGCTTAACGTTGCTGAGCCAGTTGAAAATAAATTAAATTAAAAAAAAATGAGATTACATGTGTCGAACAGCCGTTCGACGGTTTTTTTTTGTCAGGATTTAAAAATCCATAGAGAGCTGCTTCGACAACACAGCGCTCCGGGCAGAACCAGCCAACAAAGCGTGAGTACCCTAACCCTTTTATACATGCGCATGTGGGTGGGTACTCTTTTTCTAAATTGAAATCAAATTTGCATGATGTGATCACGAAACAAAGCATAGCAGTGCGGATGAATGGATGCCGGTTCGTCGTTGATATATAGGGATTAGATTAGGGAAATGAATGTATAGGAATAGGTTATAAAATATTAGGCTGTCAAAAAAGTCCTGCGGTATTTCCGCGGGGTGTCGTTGTAAGCGCGTAGTTCTTGTTGTATTCATTGTATCGAGTCATACTATAGCTTGTTGGAAAGGTATTTTATAGTCCTTGATAGTGTTTTGTTTGGTTAAGTCGTTCGTGAGTTATAGTGTCGCAAATATGGAGCAAAATAAAGAGAAAATCCGCCATATTTTACAGTACTACTATGACAAAGGCAAAAATACATCTCAAGCTGCCAATAAAATTTGTGCAGTTTATGGACCCGATACAGTTTCCATTTCCACCGCACAACGATGGCTTCAACGTTTTCGTTCTGGTGTAGAGGTCGTCAAAGATGCGCCACGCTCCGGAAGGCCTGTCGTCGAAAATTGCGACAAAATCGCTGAATTAGCCGAGAAAGACCGGCATAGTAGCAGCCGTAGCATCGGCCAAGAGTTGGGGATAAGTCATCAAACCGTTATTAACCATTTGAAGAAGCTTGGATTCACAAAGAAGCTCGATGTATGGGTGCCACACACGTTGACGCAAAAAAACATCTTTGACCGTATCGACGCATGTAATCGCTGCTGAATCGCAACAAAATCGACCCGTTTCTGAAGCGGATGGTGACTGGCGATGAAAAGTGGGTCACTTACGACAACGTGAAGCGCAAACGGTCGTGGTCGAAGCCCGCTGAAGCGGCTCAGACGGTGGCCAAGCCCTCATTAACGGCCAGGAAGGTTCTGCTGTGTGTTTGGTGGGATTGTCAAGGAATAATCTATTATGAGCTGCTTCCCTATGGCCAAACGCTCAATTCGGACCTGTACTGCCAACAACTGGACCGCTTGAAGGTAGCACTCATGAAGAAGAGGCCATCTTTGATAAACAGAGGCCGCATTGTCTTCCATCAGGACAACGCCAGGCCACACACTTCTTTGGTGACGCGCCAGAAGCTCCGGGAGCTCGGATGGGAGGTTCTTTTGCATCCGCCGTATAGTCCGGACCTTGCACCAAGTGACTACCACCTGTTTTTGTCCATGGCGAACGAGCTAGGTAGTCAGAAGTTAGCCACAAAAGAGGCCTGTGAAAATTGACTATCCGAGTTTTTTTTGCCAATAAGGAAGCGAGCTTCTATAACAGGGGTATTATGAAATTGGGAACAAGCCATCGAACAAAACGGCGCATATTTGACTTAAAACAGATGATTGTAACTAATTTTATGAACAAATGAAAATTCAAAAAAAATACCGCAGGAATTTATTTAAAGCCTAATATATATATCTTGTTCTCTCCTTTAGTCGTTGACTTAAATGTAACTTTGGACTATAGTTTGAGCCCGCGCGCGTTGACACACATAGACCATGAGATTGAACATAGGCAAAAGTAGTTTTTCTCGAATAACATAAAAGCATTCCAAGGGGTGTAATGTGGAAACCAGAGTGAAGCTAGGGATAGCTCAACCGGAATACCCGTAAATAACGTAAGAATTATAACGAGATTTTTCTGTGTTGTGGCAGATCTCATTGCAGATTCGGGTTGATACGTTTTTACTCCAGGTTGAATGTAGGGCCTGAAGTATCGGTTTGAATTAGGCTTAGGTTTGCTCAGCTGTCTGGTCTCGAAAATGATCGCATTAGTAGGTCGTTGTCGGGTATCTAGTAAAGCGGGAATTCCTTTGTAAATTCAAGGCTAATACTGACATAGGTATTGGGTTCAATTCCTAATCCTTCAAGGATTTTTTCGGGTTGGAAACTTTCTTGACATGCCTTGGAAGAAGTAATGGGCCTGAAGTATTGGCTAGAATTAGGCTTGGTTTGCTCAGCTGCTAGAGCTCGAAAATGATCGCAATTGCAGGTCGTGGCCGGGGATCTGATAAAGCGGAATTTCCCTTGTAAATTCTTGGCTAATACTGAAATAGGTATTGGGTTCAATTCCCGATCGGTCTAGGGTCTTTCCGGGTTGGAAATTCTCTCGACATGCCATGGAATAAATACGTTCAGATAATGGCTTAAATTGTTCTTTCGTTAGTAATCTATGTCTGCGAGATAACCAGTCCGTTTTGTTTTACAATTTAATTTGAATACTGGTTAGTTGATGAAAAATATAAATACCGTAGTATAGTTATTATCAATAAGATAACTCGTTCCGCTCAAACCTTTGCAGGGGAATGAGGTGGGACCATCATCATATTAAAAAAAAATTATGAACGGGTAATTGTTCGAACATTGCCAAAGAATTCTAAAACAAACATTCCTAAATTGACTACCGAAGTGGCCGGCATCATTGGGAGACCTGTCTGCGCAGACATTGTCCGGAGGGCAGCATACAGGAACAATCTGAGAGGTCATGTTGGCCGTGAAAAGTATTACATCTCAAAGGTGAATATAAAAAAAACGACTACAGTTTGCAAAGGTATATGTAAACAGACCTAAGGAGTTCTGGAACAAGGTCTTTTATAAGGATGAGCCGAAAATCAATATCTTTGAATCGAATGGAAGACAGATGACGTGGAGAAAACCAGGATCGGTGCTTCAGATTCAGCATTTGGTTAAAACAGTAAAACACGGCGACGATTGTCAGATGATGCATGGTACATTGGCGGCTTCTGGAACCGGAACCATGGTGTTTATCGATTCGGCGATGGACAAGATGGCTTAATTGATCTTCCTGAAACGTAACCTGCAGTCTCCCGTTCAAAAATTCGGTCTCCCTCGTGATTTCTACCTTCAACAGACTAATGACCCGAAGCAAACTGACTTCGTGGTGCGGGAATGCCTGCTCTATTATGTCCCAATCAACTCAAAACACCTCCGGAATCACTGAATTCGAACACTATTGAGTATATATGGCGGGAAATCAAGAACCATCTATCCATCAAAATACAGGGAACGAAGCGAAACTCAAAACGACGAATCCGGAGATCTGGGAGGTACTTCCGTCTACAGTGACTAAAAATCTCGCCTTGGTGTTTGCTGGAAGTGTTGGACGCCAAAGGGAGGCCATACCAAATATTAGAGAATAGATTTTTGTTATCTATTAACATTTCTGAACTGATTTCAATTTTCGTTTAATGAAAAACTTGAACTGTACACTCAATTTTGCAACGTCTTAATTGGAGATTTTTTGTTTGTATTTTAAATATGAAGTAGGAATGTGATTAATTTTATTTTTTTCTTATCACTACATGAGAGTAAAATGGATCGATCTTATGATGAATATAAGTCGCATTTATTTATTTATTTTTTTAACCCCGAAAAACACAACAATAACAAACCAGCACGAGTTGTATACTCAATTTTGCGATCGACTGTATTTATTCAAAAAAAAACATATTTGGTTTTTTTTCAGGAGAACATTGATATTTTCAAATGTATTTGTAAAGGGACTTCACAGTATTCGATCCGGTTGTCAGTAATTAAGAAACTGCCTTTGGTGCAAGGGTTGAAATTGAGAACTGTTCGTCTACATCAGGGATTCTCAAAGTCTTCGATTTCGACCCCTTGCGGTCGATCTCAGTTTCAGTTTGATTTTCATCAGAAGAAAAGCCCCATGTCTACAAATGGAACAAATCAGTTTTCTTGCTCTGAACATTTTCTGTAGAATCTGAAACATAAAATCTCTTGAATCGCTTGAATTGGGAGTCGAGTAAAATTAGTTACACACTTAACGTGTTAACGAATCGAGTTATCTGATGAAATCCCTTGTTCAATCAAAAAAAAAAAAAAAAAAAAAAATAACATCAACGGAAGAGTGTACCTTCCGAGAAGTAAACTACTCTTGAAACATCGAATCATTCAGATCACCAGTCACTCTCATTCAACCCGAGATTGCGATGGAAATTCATACTAAGCAAGGTAACTCAATTTCCCATTCATTAGTTCAATCTCCAATTAGCAATCAAACCTATTCTCCACTCGACGCAGCCATTCTTTTGGATTAAAATTCCATCCCCTCCCGGATGGCGAGAGCAAATTCTTGCAAGCTCCACCGAGAACAAAACGCTCGCTTAATTAAGAGACGACAGCGCAATTAAACTTCGTCGGAATATCCTCTTGCTCGGCGAATTCGGCGAGCCGAGAGTTGAGTTTTGGGGGAAGTGGTCCTCTGCATCGCACCTATCCGGAACGCCGACGGCTCATTAACTCTCCGATTCGTTGGCACCGGTTCCGGACGGGGGATAATCCCCCGGTTCGAGCTATGCTTTCGAATGCCAACATCAGCAATTTCGCATACGGATTTCAGAAATAGTTTTCCCTTTTAAAGTTTTGTCTGTGCCCAACATAATGTGTGCGCGTTGAAGGAAATGCTGAAGTAGCTCCAGGGATAGTGCGCAGAGGACGAAACAGGGGAGAACGTGGCTCCCATCTCTAAATGCCCAAATAGGGTGAAAAATGTGGCGGAAAAATAACAATATACGGTTGTGTTAAAGTTTTCCCAGCGCGAAGCCAAAATAAAAGGCGACAGAAGGTGATTCTGCAAAGTTCAGCAAAATAGTCGCCTTCGCTTTGAAGTGCCTCTCTTGGAGGAAAAAAGCGGTCTGTGCAGTGGAGAACATATTTAACGGGATTAACTTCGATTGCCGGAGAAAACGGTGGGAAGTAAAGTAATACTGTAAAGTATGCTGCTTGCGCTTGTCTGGCTTTCGCTAACTTTAGCTCGGTATTACTTTTATAGTTAAGGAAATAGAATATGGCGGCGAAGTTGGTGAGTGTTATCAGTTACTATGCAACTAAGCGTGAGAAAACTTTCCAAGAACTAGGACATTTTGCAGCTTTGCATGATTTAGTCTCGCATTTGTTGCTATCCAGATTAATTACATTTCAACTGAGCTTCCAAGGCTTTGTGATCGCACTTACAATCTTGCTATTCACATGATTGGGTTGACCGGAAAGTGGTATCAAATTGTCGCATCGTATTTAATTTTCCAACATTTGAATTGCTTGTCTCATTGCGACACCAAGTTGCGGCTCCCTACGGTAGCCAGGTGTGTTTCGCTTTTGTTTGGGTCATTTTCACTTTCACAACTTTTGGCATTTTCTTTTTATTTATACTTCGAGCCCAAGCCCGTATGCTCGCACCTTCCTCTTTACCCCGTCCATAAGGTTCTGTACAACGTCAGGTTGTAGTTTTTTTTTTGAACAGAAATCCATTTTCTCTTGAAGTCCGCCTCCGATTTGACAACTTTTGGGTTCTTCCGGAGGTCCTGCTTCATAATCGCCCAATATTTCTCTATTGGACGAAGCTCCGGCGCGTTGGGCGGGTTCATTACCTTTGGCACGAAGGTGACCCCGTTGGCTTCGTACCACTCCAACACGTCCTTTGAATAGTGGCACGAAGCGAGATCCGGCCAGAAGATGGTCGGGCCCTCGTGCTGCTTCATTAGTGGTAGTAAGCGCTTCTGTAGGCACTCCTTAAGGTAAACCTGCCCGTTTACCGTGCCGGTCATCACGAAGGGGGCGCTCCGCTTTCCGCAAGAGCAGATCGCTTGCCACACCATGTACTTTTTGGCAAACTTGGATAGTTTCTGCTTGCGAATCTCCTCCGGAACGCTGAATTTGTCCTCTGTGGAGAAGAACAACAGGCCCGGCAGCTGACGAAAGTCCGCTTTGACGTAGGTTTCGTCGTCCATTACCAGGCAATGCGGCTTCGTCAGCATTTCGGTGTACAGCTTCCGGGCTCGCGTCTTCCCCACCATGTTTTGCCTTTCGTCGCGGTTAGGAGTCTTCTGAACCTTGTATGTACGCAGGCCCTCCCGCTGCTTGGTTCGCTGGACGAATGAACTTGACAAATTCAGCTTATTGGCGACATCCCGGACCGAACTTCTCGAATCACGTCTAAACTGCTTAACTACGCGCTTGTGATCTTTTTCACTGACGGAGCATCCATTTTTGCCGTTCTTCACCTTCCGGTCGATGGTTAGGTTCTCGAAGTATCGTTTTAGTACTCTGCTGACCGTGGATTGGACGATTCCGAGCATCTTACCGATGTTCCGGTGTGACAACTCCGGATTCTCGAAATGAGTGCGCAGGATTAATTCACGACGCTCTTTTTCGTTCGACGACATTTTTCCAAATTTACGAAATATTGACAGTGAAGCATGGCCAACGTGATCTATACACTCTTTTCTGATTATAAGCGAAAGCTGAAGATATAATTCCTAAAAATTAAATTTCTACAGCGTTTTTTCCGTAATGCAATTTGATGTGACACACCCTTTATATTCTGCAAACGAACATTATTCCGCCGAAAAACTACCACTCCCGATAATTTAGAATAACTAATAATAAAAATAAGGCGATGAAAAGAAATCACAATACCATAGATATCCATTAAAAATCAAGCAGCCTTAGAATTTCATGTGTATTTTGCCTCAAATATCACGGAATTATAAGTATTTTCAACATTTCTGTGTTTCTTGCCCATAAACCTTGTATTCAATATAATCAATGACGCGATTGATTATCATTCAATTATTTATTATCCATTGAGGAATTTGAAAATTTTGAAGATCCAAAAACATTTTAGAAAAATCCTTGTGTAATACGTTCGAGTGAGTGACATATGATAATATAACGTGGTTGTTGCGACACCCCTAGTGTAGCAACGCACCTTCTAACCAGCTACTTGATTTAAATGACATTTTCAAACCTTAGTTAGATTGTCTTGGTTGAGTTGACATATTACAAAAAAGACAAAAGTGAGTTAGGAAAACGTGGTGGAACTTATTGAATAAGATTTCTATTACTATTCTATTATTGCTAATTCTATTAAAACTATTGCTATTAAAATTACTTCGAAGCTTATCGTAAGTAGGGTATGCTAAAATAGAGTGAATTAAAATAATTAACGAACTTTGCTTAGGTACAGGTTCATTGATCGAACACCCAGATTTACCAGGCATCAATTATCGAGAGGCCGAAGAATTTGAGGTAGTTTCTCATCCACACATTTGCTCAAAAAAACTGTTATTAACTGAAATGCATATAGGTACACTGTGAATATATCCTCAGCTCCGGGAACGAATCCCTAAAGTCCCACGGAACATACAAACGTGAGCATGAAAAATCATAAACATAACGATTTCGTCGATTTTCTCATATAGTTGAGCAAAAAATTGCTTCGAAGGTTTCTGATGGCACTAATAACATATAGTAAAGGGTTCAGATTTTTTGCTACTAAATGTTGTCTGTGAATCACGCAGTAAATGGCCAGTTCCTTACGCAGTTGTAACTTCGAATGAGTAAAACCACGATGACGACCAACCATTGATGGTGCACCATCAGTCTCATAGTCATAGTTTTTTCAGTAAAAAAAAATTCGAGAGGTTGTATCCGAGACACGACGCTTAGGACGTAGGACTTCGCAATATTTTTTTTGTAATTTGTTGGTTCCTCATTTCGGTAATTATTTGCGAATAAGTCAAAATTTCATAAATAACTTTTTAGTGAACATTTCCGAGGACCCTGAAAAAGTTTAATGGCTTGCGTGGTTTTGTAGAATCAGTTCGAGAAGCAACAATCCTTTCTTGCCTTTGCGAGAATAATACACTAATTGGTCATATGTCGCAATTTGTTTCTTTATATCAATGCACGCATTGCACTGCGTATTTAAGAGGCATCTTCCGTGCATCACCATTCAACAAGCATCGAACACGCGTCTAACAGATGCACACAGTTGCAGCGATAAAAATGAAACATCGCGAGAATGACCGTTTATAAAAAATCGTTTCTCGATTCTCGGTCAAAACCATCAACAAAACTAGGAGCATGTTGCATCAGAACAGAGCCGATGCGCACGAGAGCAAATACGAATGGCAACTGAAAGTATCGGAAGTGTGCTTTTCACATGTACAGGAAATGAAGCAGTTCTAAGTTTCGCGCAACCAAAACAAGCAACACACTCAAAGCCAAACATTGATGGCTAGAAGCGACCTATAATCATTTGCACTTTTTTCCTTTTTCGCCTGTTTTGCAATGTCTCGGATGGTTGTGTTAATTGCAATGCCAGATGAACTTCAAGTGAAATATTCTAGCGTCCACAGCTCGAGGGGAAACATAAAAAAACAAAACCGAGCAGAATAAGCGACCATTGTTGTTTCGGGCATAGAAAGATTCTGAGAATTTTCCTCAGAGGAGATGCAAGATGCAAATCTTTTCGTTATCCCCTTGCGTTGTTTCTGTTCTAGCGGCTGCATAAGTTGCCCGTTATTGACAGCTCTGTTCGAGAAAGCACACAACTGGACAGAACAAATGTATGGGGAAATGGGAATGCTTCTAATTTTTTTTGAATCCGTTCGCAGCAAAAATAGTTATTAACGTTAGTTTCATAAAAACGTGTCATGTTTTCTGATTTGGCACCCTTAATGTAAGACGTAGTCCTACGTCAAAAAACGATCGATTTTTCTCTGGTATCAGTCTTTTTATATGTAGCAAAAATCATTTCTTGGCACATGTTTTCATCATTAATATATCGAGCATATCTTAACAGCAGAGCTTCATTGCTGGGTAATGTAGACTCGTCCAACTGGAGAGAAAATTTGTTGGTATATAATAAATTGAACAACATTTTTGTCGACCCCTGGGAAACCGAAATCGACCACTTTGAAAAAACCTGGTTTAAAGTCTCTATATTGCACTTTGGTCCACTCAATCCTCGAGTATGCTTGCGTTGTATGGTCGCCTTGCTATCGAAATGGCGTTCAGCGAATCGAGGCGATTCAACGCAAATTTGTTCGGTACGCTCTGCGAGATTTGCCTTGAAACGGTTCTTCAAATCTTCCAAATTACGAAGATCGCTGCAATTTAATTGGACTAGACTTACTAAGTCTACGTAGAGACGTCACTAAGACGATATTGTTATCAGACCTGATCCTTTCGAATAAAGGGCGAACACAAAATTATTGCGACACCGAAAATGTCATGCCAATTTTCTTATAATGTTTAGAATCAAACCTAAATTTTAGGGTAGTTTTATACATATATTTACTTCAAAAATCAAAAGAAAAGTTAATCGATGGAGCCTTGAGTGTAAAATTGAACGCATTTTTGCTTGATGCCCTCCATCAAAGTCTTTACAGTGTCATCCGGTACCAGTTTCTCAGTTTTTTTTCATTTTCCGAACATGTCCTTCTCGTCTTTGACTGTCTGCTCTGCTCCTCCGAAGTTCCCGCTTCATTATTGCCCAGTACTGCTCCACCGGGCGCAGCTTCGGACAGTTTGGCGGGTTCATGTCCTTTGGAACAAAATGGACAGAATTGGCCTCATACCACTCCAGGACACTTCTAGAATATTGGCATGATGCCAAATCAGGTCAAAATAGCGGAGCTTCGTCGTGCTGCTGCAAGAACGGCAAAAGGCGCTTTTCGAGGCACTCAGATTTGTAGATCTCGCCATTTACTGTGCCCTTTGCCACGAAAGGCTCACTCCTCAGTTCGCAAGAGCAGATGGCCTGCCAAACGAGATATTTGGAGGTGAACTTCGACATTTTCTTCTTCTTAAATTTGTCGTCCACATCGAACTTGCTCTTGCCGGTGAAAAACTCCAACAACGACTTTGCTTAAAATCGGCTTTTATATACGTTTCGTCGTCCATCACACAGCAGCCATATTTTGTCAGCATCTTCTCATAGAGCTTCCGTGCCCGAGTTTTAGCCGTCGATTGTTGCCGCTCATCGCGGTTTGGGAAGTTCTGTACCTTGTATGTATGTAGTCCAGCTCTCCTCTTTGCATTCTGGACTTAGCTCTGCGACATGCCGATCTTTTTAGCCAAATCACGGCTTGAGACGTTGGGACTTGCTTTAATCATCCGCTTCACCTTTCCCTCCGTCTTTTTGTTCTCCGGTCCCGGTTTTCTTCCAGCTCCTTTGCCGTGGTCCAACGTCAACCGCTCCTGGAACCGCTTCAACACTCTGGAGATGGTTGAATGGTGAATGTTCAACATTTTTCCCAACTGCCAGTGCGACAGGCCAGGAAATTCCAGTTGTTTGGAAAGAATTTGTTCTCTCGACTAGCGTTGGTTCACCTCCATTTTCGTTGAATCGAAAAACACGACTTCGAGTTTGACAGCATGTAGACAATACACATTAATGAGAAAGTGTGCAAAATTTGGTTGATTTTTACCCAATGGTAAAAAAGTTATGCCCTGTTGAATGTGTCGCAATATTTTCGTGTTCACCCTTTATCGACTGTATCAACTGTCAAGTATGTGCCGTGTTTTCAACCACTCGTTTACTTCATTCGATTTTTATCTAACCCGTTTACAATTGAAAAAAAGTTTTTGTTTAACGCTCTTAGATATTAAGTAAAAACTATGTTAAATTTAAGAATATCATTAGGGCAATCTTGTGCAGGCCTGTTGATAATAACAAATAAATAAAAAATACAGTGACCTCAGAGTAATTACGAAAAAAACAATTTCATTATGAAAAACACTTTCATAATAATAATTGCGCTGCAGTAAGATACACAGTCGTAAGTACCTATTTTTTCTTACCAATTCTTTTCAAATTTTCAAGACATATATGCATAATATATTTATTATTGTTAAAATTATCTGCTTAATTTTCGAAATATTCCGTAGCCCGTATCTATTTCTAAATAGCCTCTGAGCCTCAAAGAGTAGTATGGATTGGATAGAAGACAGCACGTTAATTGTAGGTAGGTAGGTATTGTATTATAGAGACCTTAAACTTTTGCAGTTCATTCGTCTCTAGCCTTGAGAAAGGCCCTTTGAAAACTCTACTCTATTCTACTCCAGCGCTACCACCTCCGCCCTCTTGAATTGAGAAAGGCACTCGATCCCTCGCCGTCCAGCCCGTCCAGCAACGATGTTGTCCAGTCGGTGTCCACACAAAGAATGATGGCTGAAAAAGGATGATTAATTGTGTCTACACTAATTTTTAAAAATGACACAGCGAAGCTTCCAGCATTTTTCCCAAATTTCCTCATTAAAATTTTTAATTTTACTTTGTATTTTTGTTGCTCACTAATGTTATTTTGATTCAATCTTATTTATCAATAGGAGATTCGACAAGTCTTGATCCGATTTGTCGGATTTTTTTCTTCTTCATTCGGGTAAATGTGCTTCGGGTAAACGTATTTCGGGTGAATGTGACACAACCTTGTATGCAATTTGCTGCGGTGCAGATCATTAGCCAGAATTAAAATATCTATTTAAATAATATATAAAAATGAATTTCTGTCTGTCTGTCTGATTCTTATGGACTCGGAAACTACTGAACCGATCGACATGAAAATTGGTGTGTAGGGGTTTTCGTGATAGTTTCAGATCCCTCCCCCCTCTCTAAGGGGGGCTGCCATACAAATTTCTACATTACTCAAGAACTATTCAAGCAAATGAAATAAAATTTGGCATGTGGAGGTTTTAGGATGCAATGAATGTTTCTATGGTGGATATATACTCCTCCCCCCTCTCTTAGGGGAGGCTGTCATACAAATGAAACACAAATTTCTGCATTACTCGAGAATTAATCAAGCAAACGAAACTAAATTTGGCATGTGTAGGTTTTAGGGTGCAATAAATGTTTCAACGTTGGTAAGACACTCCTCCCCCCTCTCTAAGGAAACACAAATTTCTGCATTACTCGAGAATTATTCAAGCAAATGAAACCAAATTATGCATATGGAGGTTTTAGGGTGCAATGAATGTTTCTATGCTGGTTAGACTCTCCACCCCTCTCTCTAAGGGTGGGCTGTCATACAAATGAAACACAAATTTCTGCATAACTCGAAAACTAATCATGCAAAATTTGGCATGTGAAGGTTTTACGGGGCACGAAACGTTTCTATGGTGAATACACTCCTCCCCTCTCTAAGGGGGAGGGGGTCTCATAAAAATATTGCACATATTTCAACCAAAAAAAATTCCAACCAAACATGGCAACTGAAAATTTTCGGAAAACTCTGAAGGAAAAAGGGAAAATTCGGAAAATTAAATTCCCATATGTTCTACAGTTACATAGTGACAAGAGCTCCAAAGATCCATTTGATGTTTGCGCTAGCGAAATTGATCTTTGTTCGGAACTGGAAACGGATTTTAATGTGATGAAACGCACTCTTATATCTTCTTCTAGCTATACCAAAAAAAAAAGGATCGCCGGATGTGTTGATAAGAGCAGAACTCGAGGAAGGAATTTAACGATTTAGGGCTGTCGTTATTCTATCATATTTTCTGCATAAAACAGTTTTTCAATGGAACGGAGAATCATGTTATTTGCAAGTGGTTGAAAAATCTTGAACGAGAATTGTGTCTGAAAATAGTCTGATATTTAATTTTGTTAGAAATACTAGGAGTTTTATAATTAAAGGTAAATTCAACGGGGTCGATTAGAAGATCATTCAATGAACAGTTCTGCGATTGGACCCATGAACTTGCTCATAGTAAGAAAGCGTGGATGTTTCAAGGTATTGACAACAAAACACAAATTTTGGGCGGGACGAAGTTTGCCGGGTCAGCTAGTTATTGATATTGTTTGTCTTATATCTAGAAGAGATACTTCAGGATAATATGATTGCTCATGTAACTTATCCAATGATCACGCGTCGCAACCATTATGAAGCCAATATCCGTAAGGCTCGTCAAACAAACTCAACATAAATTCCTGCAGCAAGCCCAGTTTTTAATGTGTTTACTCAAACACTCCATAAAAAATGATCGTTGCAACGCAACCTACTCAAATATGTTCACCTTGTACCAAGAAAAATCATTCAAAGTCCCAATCGCAAACAGCCCTAAATTGCCCCTCCAAAAAAGCTCTCGCTGGGCCGCGAACACATTCCCGAAAAATTGAATTCAAACCGTGCTGATGGCCATGGGCCTGAATTTAATATCGGTACATGGTTGATGGCCAATTCAAGCCAATGCCGTCTGCGGACGCCATTAAAATAAAACGACATTGCCGGCCACGGTGCCGTTGTCTCATCCACTGGAACTGCCCACCTTTTATCGACCGGTAGTTGACGGAACTCATTTAGCGTTCGCTGTCGCTTTGTCAATTAGGTAAGTTACAATTTTCTGGCGGCATATTGGCCTCCCTTTGTGAAAATTTGCCTTGTATTTCCGTCGGACCAGCAGAGATTGTTATTGGAGGAAAAAAAACAAGAAGTGGGTTATATCTGTGATATAACCGCAAGGCAGACGTAGGACTACCGTTGGCTCGGTAATCATTTATTTGAAATTGCATCTGAATCAATTCTTATTAATGAATGAATGAATATTCTGAAAGATTGCTGAAATTTTTCCTTTTAAGTGTGTGGGTGGATGAGTATGGAATTGTTTTTAACATAAAATTCAACTATTTCGAACTTGCTGGTGGTCCCGAAACGAACCGATGAAATTTGAGTGATCTTGTAAAAGCAACTGAATATGTTCGACACGTGATTCATTTTTGTTTTCGTGAGAATAACACGAGATTTTTCATGATCACTCCATGCGCAGAATAGAAACTGAGGGCACCATTTCATGGTGAAAACGAAATAAAGTCTATATAACCTTGCATAACATTCATTTCGTTCTTGTCGTGATGGGGCAATTTTTCATGACTGTTCCATGCGAAAGCAGAACAGAAACTGATGCGAGTGGAAGTACTCAAGCCTTACATGTGTCCGCTATGATTTCCCAAACACTAATGCAAGCGAGCAAAAGAAACCACAGCTTGCATGTACACTATTGTAGCATACGCATGAATCATCCGACTATCATTTATGACTTTATGACTTTGTTGGACTTTTACACATTTTGTATCGCCGCTACTGAGCGTGCCGCTCGTAGCGCTTCGTTTTTAGCACATGCTCTGTATGCCTTATATAACTTGGCGATAGCCAATATTACTACTACCGCTAGAATTATACAGAGTAACCACTGCTGGTTTTCATGCAAATCCGCGTGGTGTTCTAGATGGTTTATTATATTTACTTGGGGATCCCCCTTTTTTTGTATTTTTTACGAATTAAAAAGGCCCATTTTTTCGTGGCACATTGGTTTATTTATCGAATTTGATCTTAGCTCAATATTCAATGCTTATGCCATGTTAATGGGTCATCCCCTGGCAGTTGCTTGATTCTTTCAATTATTTCCTCTAATGTTTTTGGGAAATCATCCTTTTTTAATGGGGCAAAAGGCCCTACACCTTTTCCTTGTTCTACATCTTTTAACAATTTTAAAAATGCTTCCCAATTCTCTTGGTTATCCATCTTTCAATTTATTGTTGGAAAGGAAAGAAAAAAAAATTCTGCTTGAGCCAGTTCGAATGACGTAAAGTATAAAAATTCCTATTTAAAAGGAATGTTCTGTTTTGAATTTATACTAGACTATTAGATAGGGTATATGAGCTTGAGCTTGAGCTTGGGTAGACTGTACAATTCGTAGTTGCTCTCCGTGATTGACCTGAACCAACCAAATTGCAAAAGAACACACAGAATGACGCTTGGGACTAGCAAATCATTCTCTTTGAGCAATTTTCGGTAATTCGAGCTTTAAATGGTCAATAACGACGCCGGTCACGTCCTTACAGTCACCAGGGGAAGGGAAGGAATGTTAGTATGATAATCGCCGCCCAAAGGCCAGAAGGGTCGCCTCTATAGCGTGGTTCCCTAGGGATTACCATGGGAGGGATAGTTGTTAGTGGGAAAGGTTAAGAATCAGGATTCACTGCGGTAAGTGATGTGATTATGTTAACGCGGACATGAACTGATTCGACGAAACATGGAACAAATCGAATGTTTCGAGTAACACCGGCTGAGGTTATCAACGAGCTACCTTAGAAGGTAACGAAAGAAGTCTACAAGAACTCGACTACTTATTATATGATTTTCGCGCCTAGTATTCTCTTGTATTTTTAAATCGCGATGTCGAAGATTATTCAAATTAGGCTTCCTGAGAACGTAACCGAAAAAAAATCTCAATTCCTTGGTTCAATCGACAAAATATTATGAGATCGCGTAGTATTCCTCTATTGCATTCTTTAAGGGTTATGAATGGGCTACCTGAGAAGGTAGAATTCCTCTACAATGACTTGAATCGGCGACTTATTATATGACTTCTCGCGCATAGTACTCTCTTGTACTCTCAGAGGTCATTATTAGGCTACCTAAGAATGTAACCGAAAGAACTTCTCTATGATGAATCGAATCGGTTATATAATCTATGTTTTCCACGGTAAATACTCTAAATATCACCTAACGACGGAGGTTATTTATGATAAACCAGAGAAGGTCACCGGGAATCATCTCTGTAGTAGGATAAACCTACATTGAATTCAGTGGCCTATCGCGTCGCATACATTCCTATTTTCAGAATATTCTGTCACACGATGACAGATCTTATTCATGGAGAACCTGAGAAGGTTACCGAGAAATAACTCTACAATAAAATGGACCTACAATAAGTTTGTACGCTACAGACGCGAATTTTGGCTGATGTCACAAACGTCAGTTTGTTCTGAAAATGTATCGCGGCTGATTCCTATGCAACTGAAGCACACTACGAGTATACATTTGTTCCACCACCACCCACACTTCACATAAAACAAACCATTCCAACAGAACACAACACTACAATAACCAATCAGTTAGTATGGCCATATATATTCAAACATTTTCACACCAGTAATCAATGACCCAAAAAAATATTGCTTCTCTTATAATTAAGTATAATTAGAACAATGAATGAATAAATGAATAAATTGTTACCACACATATAAATACTCGTTTTAGTTTCTGAGCATACGAAGCGCATAACGAATAGCGACAACAGCAACCTGTAGATGTGATTAGTACATTTAACACAGAATATGAACCCCATAAGTCTACACAAAGCACATGAAAAGGAAAATTTAGAACCGCATTGAAAATGGAAAATTCTTGGATGAATATTGTTCCTTAAGGTGAAGGTGGAAGCTAGCCACAAATGGCTGCCACAATGGCGCTCATTTCTTTCATCTCCCTCCCTCACCCCTCGCCCGAAAATCAATTATTTTGCGAAACAGTGTCAAGAAAATGATCGTTTTCGCACACTTCCCATCAAGAAATATCAACCGAACGATCAACGAAGGAAAATATTAAGGATTTATCAACATCGAGTTACTATGCGGAAGAACTTGTTAATACCATACTAGACACAATTCGCATGTGTTATAAATTTGCTCATGTTACGCTCGCTCGTATAATCAGAATTTTACTTCACATGCAAATGCACCTTCTATATATATTTATATTTGCAATTGATCATCGGAGCATATCATTCATACATTTTTCTTTTGTATTGAATTGTTATTTTTTCAAATGTATTCAATGACTCGTATCGATGAAGCGCCACACAGTCTGATAAGTGAATTGATATATTTACGTGTGCTTTGCTCTTCTTTCACAAACACTATTACCCCATTTTTACACTTGGGTTTACCTATACTACTACAATGGCTAGCTTCCACCTTCACTTTGATGTCTACAGTTCGTGTTTTCTATCCGAAGCCTCTCTGAGCGAAAAACTGCCCCTTACTCCATAAACTACACACACACAGTCACACACGATACAAACATATCTACCTAGACATGCAACTATAACCATGCCATGAACCCTACCGTTGTGGTGGTGTAATGGGAAGTCATGAGACTACACACAGAAGGACAGGAGGAGGCAATAAGAGAGAAAAAAAAACTTTGCATTTAAAAACTTAGCTTAGTCCTTCCATTGTTATCCGAGCTGTGATGTCCCCAACCAAAGTGATAATACCACTGCTTGATTAAGGCGCTGATACGGCTGTGTGTATCCCAAAGAAGGGATGAATATAATTATTGCCTTCATATCGCGTCGATGTAACACAGTAGTTCACTAAGCCATATGTACTCTTCTAATACGAACACAAATCAACGCAAAATTTTTCTCCAGGAATGAAAATAGTTGCATGCGACGGAAATATTTTTAGCGAGCACATTCATCAGTTTTCACTACGGCTTCACAAATTGGTTTTGATTCAGAAAATTGCACTTCACTCATAACGCACTTTGATATTCAAAGCGGAACATAACAATAACACTAATACACGGCAATTACGCGACGAAACAGGGAACATGTCGTAACATGAAACCGACAATAACATATCCTTTTCGCCGAAAAATTCATTTTTGTATCACAACATTCCGCATCTATCCTAGGAATTTGTACAAATTCCATCGGATATCGATGTAGAAAGCACACTTTTTTATTAAACGAGTGCATCTTTTCATCGAAACACCACTGATACTCGAAGAAAAAACACGGAGCGCGAACGAGCACGTCCAGCCCGCACCACTGCTAAAGACGTCCTCCTAGACTATTAGATAGGTTATGGTTATGGGTTATAGGTTATGGGTGTAAAAGTCCAACAAAGTCATAATGTCATAAATGATAGTCGGATGATTCATGCGTATGCTACACTATGTCCAACTTCTATAAGACCACCCTGATTCTATTTCGTTGCAACACAAACAGTTAGAATTTCAACAAAATACATTCATACATTGTTGAATGGATAGAATAAAGTATATTAACGTCAACTTCATTCAAAAGAGTTGTCTGTATATTTAATGTGCTTGAATATGATAATTTCAGCTGTCCAGTTGCTATAAGACCATTTCAAAATTCATAAGGATTATCAATGAAACATTCAAAACGATCGGCTGATTTACATGTCAATAAATGGAAACCATTTCGGCTAATAACCTGTAAATTTCGTGTTGGAATACTATTTACCAAATGCTGCTGAACGAATTTCTCGATATTTATCCGTGTTTCCGAAATTGCGACCTTGAGCTCTTCAATCGTGGTGTACCGTTTTCCCTCAGTGTAGATTCTGCGTACAAGGATCTCCCTAAGATTTCCAACAGGATTCAATTCTGGAGAGTGAGCCGACCAGTCCAAAAAATTAAGGTTTTGGTCCTGATTCCATTGCTTAGTGTCCTTGCTGATATGAATAGTAGCATTGTTTAGCTGGAATGTGAATTTTTTGTAACGATATCCACGCAAAAATGGTAGGAGAGAGGATTCCAGAACATGTATGTAGGGGAAAAAAGGGGGGGGGTGTTGAGGAATTTGGACCACCTAAGCCTAATATTTCCAAACCAATACGGTCTAAATAAAAAATGTCACATTGTATACTAAGCTACACTTGTTTTCTCTCAATCAATAATGTTTAATCATCATATCAAGCTTCAAACTACCAAATATATCATAAAATAAAAGAGATGATTTTTGGACTTTTAAATTTGATGCGGGGTGATTTGGACCTTCTGTGGGGTGATTTGGTCCAGTGTGTGTTTCATAGAAAAAAACATACTTATGTTTATGTAAAGTATTTTGGAATAATGTTACAATCAGTAACAGTGTTCTGGGATCGATACCAGGTGTTCTGGCCATATAGCCATATATAGCCATATATAGACCAGAAAAATTGGATTGAGACCATCTCGAATTCTGCATGGATTTTCCCATTGTTGTTCGAGCATTTTCAAACACTTTCGATGCTTGGTCAAAGAAAATCCGTTCTTGATGGCCTGCGTTGCTCTTTCAAGCTCCTCCTTTCCCCAGCGTTGTCTGCCCATCCTCTTTTTGTAATTCAGCGGCATCCGGAATCAATTAGACCAAAGAAAAAACTCAATTCTGTAGGACCAATTAACCCCACAAAAACGTGTCCATGTCACCCCACACAACATGCAAAAATTAAAATGCAATTGATTTCATTTATTGTAATCAAACTTATAGCTTCGCTGCATCAAATTGTTCCTCTTTTGTAGGCGCACAGAACTTTACTGCACAATATAGGAAAAGTTTGTTTAATCAGCGGGAAAAACCTTAAAACCACATTTTTTGACAATCAAAGTGCTTGCTGTGTTCATGCTACCATTCACTTCTACCTGCCGAATTTTACCAAAGTTTTTTTACGTTAGGTACATACGGTTCAACAATAGAAGGAGATGACATTATAAAAAACCCAAGTTGAGCCGTAATTTTTGAGATAATGGGGTGGTCCAACTCACCCTGTGTTACCCTAATCGTTGTATGACATGAAAGCTGTCTTGAGCTTTCCGGTTGCACAGAATCCCGCCCAATCCATGCACGAGCCTCCACCAAAATTCCTGGTTGAAAAATATTGTTCCTTCTTCCGTAAATCACGCCAGTACCCGTTGAAACCATCAAGACCATCCTAATTGAACTGTTTTTCGTCAGTGAAGATAACCTATACATTGAAGAACCTTTCGTTATGGTATATAGCAAAATGTATTCTTTTGGACACATTCTTTGTCACAACATACCTTGTCCCACTGTCGGTTCATGTGAGCTTTGGCAATACTCAGATGTCTTCCGATGTGAGATGGTGTCAGATGAGGAGCTTTAATCTTTTAAAACCTCTTTATGTGAGGATTTTGTACCAAAACTTGACGATTTGTCACCAGAGTAACATTTAAATTGAAATATTGCTTTATTTGCATAAGCGATTTTGAAGTATTCGTAGCTGTTCTAGCTATTTCCTGCTTATTCCGGTCAGAGAGCTTCGATTTACTTGGAGCTCTCTCCTTCTTATCTTATCCTTGAGGATTTGTCAAATAATTGAGCAATACTGGATTGGATCGTCTGATCCGACGAAAAATTTCTCTGATACCAACATTTTCTTGGTGAAATGCATCGATTTGTCTGTCTTTTCTCTCCGTGAGCCCTTTTTTCTTCGGCATTTTCCAGATTTATTGATCAAAACAACTAAAACAACGGAAAAATATAACTGGTCTTATAGAAACTTGACACTTGGAAAATACAAAACGCTTAGCGCTTGTACACACACATATGAAAATCATGCAGTGTATGGTAGACACCAATACCAACACACTAGAATATAAGTTGAAGCATTGCTTGTTTACCATGGCACGAAGCAGTCAGATCATCATCTGGTCTTATAGAAGTTGGACAGTGTATATTCGCTATGACGGTTTCTCCAGGTGCCTAGATTTTGCGTTCATGTTCGGGAACACTTTGCGATCATCATCAATGAGCTAGATTGTTATGATTTCAATAGCTTGCTTTCAAAGCAATCTTAAGCTATTATTATACCACTCCATTCAGCCGGTAAAGAGGTATTAACGTTCAAAACCTTGCAGTCCAGTGCCACACTCTCGCTTTCGAAACATTGAACTTACACCGCGGTACAGAAATGAAAGACGTAGTCCTACGTAAAAAAGAAATCGAGAGGTTGTATCCGAGACACGACTGCTTAGGACGTTGAACTCCGCAATCTTTTTTTTTTTTAAATTTGTTGGTTTATCATTTCGGATATCATTTGCGAATACGTCGAAATTTCATAAATAACTCTTTAGTAAAAAGTTCCGGTGACCCTGAAAAGGTTTAATGGCCTGCGTGGTTTTGTAGAATCTTTTCAAAAAGCAACGATTCTTTTTTGCCTTTGCGAGAACAATACACTAATTGTTCATATGTTGCAATTTGTTTCTTTATATCAATGCACGCATTGCACTGTGTATTTAACGAGAGGCATCTTCCATCGCGAGAATGACCGTTTATGAAAAACCGTTTCTCGACTCTCGGTCAAAACCGCCAACAAAGCTAGGAGCTTGTTGCGGAACCGATGCGCACGAGAGCAAATACGCATGGCAACTAAAAGTATCGAAGGAGTGCTATTCACATGAACAGGAAATGAAAAAATTCTATGTTTCGCGCAACGCTTATGTTTCGCCTGCTTTGCCATGACTCGGATAGTTGTGGTAATTGCAATGTCAGATGCACTTCAAGTGAAATATTCGCTAACATTCACAGCTCGAGGGGAAACATAAAACACAAAACGAGCAGAATAAGCGAACTTTGTTGTTTCGGGCACAGAAAGATTCTGAGAATTTTCCTCAGAGGAGAGGCAATACTTATACGCTAGCGACAGCTTACTTACTATGCAAGGGTGAAGTTTACTATGCAAATATTCTCTCGTTTCGCTATCTCCATTCGTTGATTCTATTCTAGCAGCTGCATAAATTGCCCGTTATTGACAACTCTGTTCGGGAAATCACACAAACGGATAGAACAAATGTATGGGGAAATGGGAATGTTTCCAATTTTCATCAATTTAAACCATATACAGACTATGCGATTGTAATGTATAGCATATCAGTCTTAGAAAATTTCCGATTCGTTTGGTATGTGAATCGTTAAAATCCGCTCGCAGCAAAAAAAAGTTCTTAACGTTAACTTTATTTCATAAAAATGTGACCTGTTTTCTGATTTGGCACCCTTAATGTAAGACGTAGTCCTACGTCAAAACAAAAAAGATGAAAAGCAATAACTACATTATTTTTTATTTCAGTCTGCGTTCATTTGTCCGTTATTAGGGTATTAATTCAATTATGGTAGAAACTTCTGTTCACGTCCGTAGAGTGGAAGCAATGTTAATGAACGTTTATAGTTAATTTTGATCCTCGGGGAGAGGTAGCAATTCAGCAGCAGTCGTGTTTTATCGGAGTCATCCTTCGATTCGGAAGATATATACATTGTCTGTGAATCAGGATAACTGATAACAAATCAAAGACGAAATCACTTATCCGTCGGAAATTACGACGAAAGATGTGAAGATGGGCCAAATACTCTCAACACAGAGCTACTGCTGCTTAATTCCCTGCTCGGAATAATACCTTGTCTAGATGCCACCAAGTCAACTGATAATCCTAGACCCCACGAGTGCAAATAATACTCGCAAGGAAAAAAAAAATAATTACAAGAAAAAACAATCGGACGTGAAAAAGGTAAATTGGTCGTTCGAGTGGAAAGCGGCGACAATTTTAAATCGTCGGTCCGGAATCGGATGGACGACCTTTCTTCGCGTCGAAGAAAGGACACGGTTTATCATGGACAGAACCGTAAATAGCTTCTCTTTCTCTCGCGAGTGGCACCAACCAAACCACTTTGGGAATGACGACGACGCGGTAAACATCCGAACGAGTCAAGTCAAATTGAAAGGCAGGAAGGAAGGAAGGTCGGAATGAAAAGGCGGACAAAAGTCGTGATTAAATTATTAGCAAAAAGTGGCGCGTGAACAAACGATTCCTTTGCAACGGTCCGCCATCGTCTCTCACTTCATTTGAGTGGATGAAAACTAAGCCGCCACCACCCCTCGGCCTAATTAGGGGGGTTGGCTGGTGCGATTATTTCCGTTAATGCTTGGAAGCATTTTTCTTCATTCTTTCATGCGGTTGAGGATCTGTGTTTGCGGTGCGCGAAATGTTTGCTTTCCGTTATTTGGTATCACACTGAGGAAATTTTCCTAGCCGACAAATGATTCTTGAAAATCACGACAAAAGTAATTTCATTTTCGCGAGATAACTGACTTTTAGAAATCCGAATCCTGATGTGCAATATAATGAGAAAATGAGTCAGTGCAAAAACACAATGCCGGATTGGTGATTAGAACACATGTTGATTACCGCAATGAGGCACAACATTTTCCGCCGGAAGAAACACAAAAGAGCGCCTAACAATGGCCCAAGTAGTTGCGCACAGAAAGGATTTTGTACGTAGCATCGTTGGGATTCTTTTATATTTATTAATTGTTCAATGACTGCCTCCGAGACTACTTCAGTGCGCTGGAGGGAACTTTCATAATAGAAAGCAGCAGCCTTTTGACCTGCGGAAACATACTAGGCAACAATGTGGTTCACGAGAATTGCTGCTAATAAGCTTACCGGGCTTTTTTCTCGGAAAGCCTTCGAGAGGGGAAACAAAAACAATAATCAGTGCATGGAATCGAACGCGTGAAAATAATCGCATATCATGCTATTTACGAATGATCTCGCAGATCAGAACGACACTCGAACCGAATAGAACCGGCTTGGCATGATTTATGATTACTTGTTGTAGTGATTTGCTTCAATTGTGATTTGATAATGAGTGGAAGAAATGTGAAGATCAACAATAGTCGAACAGATGCGGGGGAATGCATAGAACGTAATTGAAATGGCTCAGGAAGAGCTATTCCAAGAAACATTATATAGTGTGACAGTGGAAACACACTTGTGAATAAATATACGGCAATTATTCCACTTTGACACAGTGCTGATATAGAACATGTTATGCCCGAACCAAGAATTCGAGACGATCAAATCAGGCGAGCATTTAACATTTGTTCAAACATTCATGATCAAACAAGCATATACAAATGATAAAATTCCACCATTTCATTTATCTATATGTCAACAACATGGGAAACTTTGATAAATATTACACTCTGTAATTTAGTTATATTATATTATAAACCTTCGATGACAAATACATCGCACAGACACTTATGAGCTAATTCTTAATCTAAACGTATTTTTTGTGATGTTAAAGTCAAATTTTTCGAGAACTTCATTAAATAAACGGCAATTTTTTCCGACTTTGCAGTCGGAGAAACTCAAAATGTCGCGTCGGTCTCAATGGTGCGTGAAATCAAATATTTGTTAGTAGTACAGCACAGTCGATGGTGTTGGAAACGATATCGAAAATCAACAGCCGCTGTAGAATTATTCTCCTATTTTCTAATGTTGGAAAATGAAGGAGTCTGCAGTGATCCTCGTAGGCAGGCAAATGTAGAGGATCGGACCACGGTAGCCGGCGAAGAGCGTAGCGGATGAAGCACTTTTGCACGCTTTCAATTCTCCGGATGTGGACATTATGAAACGGCGCCCATACTGGAGCGGCATACTCTAGAACAGGGTTTCTCAAAGTGATCGATATCGACCCCCAGGGGTCGATATCGGTTTCCCGGGGGTCGACGTGGACCAAAACTGATTGTGGGGGTCGACGAGGTTTAATAATCGACCCCTATTAAATAACACAAGTTCTTATTTGAAACATTCAAGATACTGTATAAGTAGTGTTCCAACTTGTTATAAGTATGACTAATATTTTAGTAGAAAGTATTATGCTGGTACTATTTTTTTTTTTTCCAATGTCAAGTTTATTCATTGTATAAAAGTTGTCATTATATGTTTACATCTAAATAAAATTCTAAGGCTGCAGTATCTATCAGCCCTTCTGTTTCATTTATGAATTCCACATAATTCGTGAAGGTTTTCAGTACTTGAATTCGTTGGCTTTTTGTGATGTTATTTAATGACGGCCGTAATAATTCTCCGAAAGAGGGACGTTGTCATCCTCCTAACATAACTGCAAGTTTTTGCTGTATTAGTCTCCAAGATGCCGCTACTCGAGGACACTCGCTGAATTTGTGCGTTATTGTTTCCACAGCTATATTACAATGGAGGCAGTTTGCTCCATCTGCCCGCTGTATAGTATGCATAAGTTTCCGATGTTGTGTTTTTCCATTCACGATGAGGTACAGACCACTGCGCTGGCTTGATGAAATTTGTCTGCATGCGATATTACGCCATATTCGTCGCCAGTCTGACGCTGGGTGCTTGCGCTCTATCCTAGGCTGCTCTGTCTGCTCAATGAAGAAATTATGAATCAGCACGCTGGATGGGTTTCGTTGTATTTGAAGTGTTAATAGCGGTAATTGTTCCCGTATTTGTCTCAGACACGGGAAATCTGCCGGTGAAGGAGTTGTTTGTACGAAGAAAGAACTATAAAACGGAATGTAAGCGGTTTCTTTCAGATGTCGATTTATGAGTAACGCCTTGCATTTTAATGCTGGAAGCTGTAGTTTCAGTCCGCCCTGTTTTTCACTTCTCGCAAGTTGCTGAATTGGTACCCGTGCTGGTAATCGTTTCCACAGAAACGACCCCATTATCGATGTTATTTTAGCTGTGTGAACAGTATACGGTGGAATGTCCGATGCCACATACCACATCCTCGAAAGGACGAATATATTTAATAGTGTTACCTTCTGCACCAAATTAAGGCTCCTGAGTGAATGAAGCCAGATTTTCTGCGCTACTCGAGAGACGAGCGCATCCCAATTAAGCTTAACCATCTCCCGTATGGAGTTTGCAAAAACAATGCCAAGGATTTTAACCGTTTCCCTTGTTTGTATCCGTGGTACTATTAATCGATTTTCATCCACCACTCCCACATCGATTGAAATCGTTTTCTGTCGATTCAGTTTCGCCCCTGCGACGTTTTCGAATTGGAGGAACAAATCATCAATAAGATCAATTTTCTGGGTGGATGTGACCACCACACTGACATCGTCCGCATATGCCACGCACAGGTCACTGCCGCAAATGCGCTCGAGTCGTGTAAGAAGTGGATGAAGGTATAACGCAAATAGCATCATTGAGAGCGGATCGCCTTGTCTCACCGATCTCTCGATGGGGAAGACACGCGATAGATGCCCGTTCATCAGGAGCCGAGAGGTAGATCTCTCAGCAATACGCTGCAGAAGCCCGACGAAGCACGGGTTTACACCGAGCGATAGCATCGTACGGTGAAGGAATGAGTGCGATACCCGATCGAACGCGTGTTCGAGATCGAAGGAGATGAGCTTTCCGTTCCCCTTTCTGGCGATTAAAGGGTGTGTCACATCAAATTGCATCACGGAAAAAACGCTGTAGAAATTTAATTTTTAGGAAATATATCTTCAGCTTTCGCTTATAATCAGATAAGAGTGTATAGATCACGTTGGCCATGCTTCACTGTCAATTTTTCGTAAATTTGGAAAAATGTCGTCGAACGAAAAAGAGCGTCGTGAATTAATCCTGCGCACTCATTTCGAGAATACGGAGTTGTCACATCGGGACATCGGTAAGATGCTGGGAATCGTCCAATCCACGGTCAGCAGAGTACTAAAACGATACTTCGAGAACCTAACCATCGACCGGAAGGTGAAGAACGGCAAAAATGGATGCTCCGTCAGTGAAAAAGATCACAAGCGCGTAGTTAAGCAGTTTAGACGTGATCCGAGAAGTTCGGTCCGGGACGCGCCAATAAGCTGAATTTGTCAAGTTCATTCGTCCAGCGCACCAAGCAGCGGGAGGGCCTGCGTACATACAAGGTTCAGAAGGCTCCTAACCCCGACGAAAGGCAAAACATGGTGGGGAAGACGCGAGCCCGGAAGCTGTACACCGAAATGCTGACGAAGCCGCATTGCCTGGTAATGAACGACGAAACCTACGTCAAAGCGGACTTTCGTCGGCTGCCGGGCCTGTTGTTCTTCTCCGCAGAGGACAAATTCAGCGTTCCGGAGGAGATTCGCAAGCAGAAACTATCCAAGTTTGCCAAAAAGTACATGGTGTGGCAAGCGATCTGCTCTTGCGGAAAGCGAAGCGCCCCCTTCGTGATGACCGGCACGGTAAACGGGCAGGTTTACCTTAAGGAGTGCCTACAGAAGCGCTTACTACCACTATTGAAGCAGCACGAGGGCCCGACCATCTTCTGGCCGGATCTCGCTTCGTGCCCCTATTCAAAGGACGTGTTGGAGTGTTACGAAGCCAACGGGGTCACCTTCGTGCCAAAGGAAATGAACCCGCCCAACGCGCCGGAGCTTCGCCCAATAGAGAAATATTGGGCGATTATGAAGCAGGCCCTCCGGAAGAACCCAAAAGTTGTCAAATCGGAGGCGGACTTCAAGAGAAAATGGATTTCTGTTCAAAAAAACTACAACCTGACGTTGTACAGAACCTTATGGACGGGGTAAAGAGGAAGGTGCGAGCATACGGGCTTGGGCTCGAAGTATGAATAAAAAGAAAATGCCAAAAGTTGTTTAATAGTTTTTATTTTACTGTCTAAAATTTTCAAAAGGATCGGTCTACTGGGCGAATTTCTACAGCGTTTTTTCCGTGATGCAATTTGATGTGACACACCCTTTAGTTCTGCTATTCTATCCTTCAGTCCGAAAGTGGCTTGGAAAATGTTACGGCCGGGATTGCAGCACTTTTGCGCTTCGCTCGGTAGTCGGTTGTTTCGTAGCACGTGTTCCAAACGGGCTCTCATAATTCTGCTGAGGATTTTAAAGTCCATATTAAGGAGCGTGATCGGCTGAAAAGCTCGAGCGGTGTCGCCGTTGATTTTCTTCTTCACTAGTACTATAGTGCCCCTTGCGAATTCGGGATAGAAATGTGTCGTTTTTGCTTCGTTTATTACCAGATTGAGTTCTCTATGTATGACGTCAAAGGCTTTCTGGTAAAACTCTTTTGGGAGACCATCGGACCCTGGCGATTTTCTCGCTGTTGCTGTTTTGATCGATGTACATATTTCTTCCGTTGTTATCTCTCTCATCAGAGAGGCGTTTGTTTCATCGTCTGCCGGTATTACTTGATCACACTCAAACGTGTTCACAACTTCATCGCTTCGCTCCGTCGCTGAGTAGAGTCCCCTGAAATATTCGAACATGTGATTTTCGATTTCTGCAGGATCTCGCAAGAGCTCTCCATTCTCAGTTCGTATATTCGTAACAGTTGTTTTTTTCCGTCTCCTTTCTCCCAACTGAAATGTGGAAATGTTTTCGCCGGCCACTATCGTGGCATTGATGCGCATGAATTTTTGCGCGAAACGTCGTTGATGTTCGAGCATTTGCGCTTTTAATCGATTGATGGTCGTTAGCATAACAGGATTCTGGTAATAATTGTCGTATGCCATTTTGAGTTGGCCATATAATCGTTGTTGTTCATTGTGAAAATCGCTGTATTCTTCTCGAGATTTCCAGCGGAAGAACGAAGAAATTTTAGGTTTTGCGAAAAAAAGCCACCATGCCATCCAGTTACTGTAATTCCTTCGCTGACGCGTCCAAAATTGCCACCGGATCCGAAGTTCATAAATATTTTGTGGTGTCCTAGCGCGCGACCGAGGTGAGGAAGGCAAATTCGTGTTGTTAGTGCTTTGTGATCTGAGAAAGAACACACATGTGTAGCGGCACTCCTCAAATGCGCACAAAGTCCATTGCTGACGTATATGCGATCGAACCTGGATGTCGCATTATGGGTGATATACGTTGGTGCGGGGGTTGATGGGTACAGCTTAACCCATAGATCATGTAGTTGTAGTTGCCGAACCGTCGCATTTAAAGCGGGGCTCATGTTGTAGTGTGTAGCATCGCTCGGTAGAAGCACACAGTTGAAATCTCCGGCGAGTATCGTATGTTCGGTGTTGTGTCGAAGGTAGTAGGCGATAGTGCCATTGAAAAAACGCTCTCTTTCGGCACGCAGCGCTGCTCCTGAAGGAGCATAGACGTTACAGAGTGTCGTGTTTTGCACTCTCAATGCGATCAGGCGACCATCCAGGCTCTTCTCGACATGCGAGTACTGGATGTGTTCTTTCAACGCTATTGCCGTTCCTCTCCTCGCGTGGTCCACATTACACAAGACGTTATATCCGGAGATAGTAAGGTGCTCATTCTCCACCTCCTGTAAGAAGACGATGTCGAGCTCCATCGTACGTATAAAAGTCCTGAGGGCATTTAGCTTGGTCGGATTTGTGATGGTGTTAATGTTGATAGTAGCGATGTTATAGCTGGCGAAACGATCCATTAGAGTGTTTGTTCTCCACGCTCATCATCGCTATCCTCTCGTCGTTTCTTACCCGGCGGTCTTGTGCGAAGTGTTCGGGTAGCGGTCGAGACTGACGACGAATCTGTTTCGTTGCCATCGGATTTACCACTAGCAGTTTTGCGAACCACTCCACTGCTAGAACCACTCCACTATTCAAAAACTCAACAAGTTGATGGACGTACACAAGTTCGTATAATATGGAATAAAGGGAGAAGTGAAAAGCATAAACAAGTTCTTGGAGGGTAATGTGTTTGAGCGTACAGGCTCTTCAGGCACGTTTTGATTTGATCTATATTTGCTACATACACGCGATTTAACCCTTTGCACTCGGCACGGTTTTGGACGCTCGCTATCAGCTACTCGACACTACTTTGCAGTGGAAACGTCCTTTTACAGACCCTCGTATCATTCAGTATAATTTTGGAACCAAGCAGCGTATTATGATGATATTGGACTTATGTGAATTGGGTGACATCGAGAAAGTATATTCGCAAAAAAAAAAACAAAATTTTATTTTTTATAATTTTGTATAGTGTGATAAATCTGAAAACACCTTGCAATGTACGTTGTTTGGCACCTGCCACAAAATGTTTTCCTGTTGCAAACTATAGAATCCCGTTTTCTTTGTTCCACATCAGGAATAAGTAATTTATTATCCAATCCGGTGTCTTCAAAAGAGAAGTACTCAGATCGTCGCTAGTCGCTAGTCGCTAGTCGCGTTTTCGTCTGACACAAAATTCGCTGACACTTCTTCTATATATCTTAGTAATTTTACTATATTTTTATTTGACTTGTTATGCCATTTCAAAAGGAAACTTCAAAGAAACATGCATATTTTTAAAAGTTGCGCTGAAATAACTCATTTTCTCGTAATTTTTTTTATTTTTTTTTATTTTTATTTCACCATCTTCGACAACGTCGTACAGACTGAAACCTTAAGATCTAAATTATTCTAAGTTTCTTATTCTAGTACTAAACACATTCTTGGACAGAGTAAAATCAAACACATCACTAACATTGTTAAAAGAACGTAAACACAAATTGAAACTATTGTTGAAACCATAATTCGTTCTATGGAATGGTATAAGAAATAACGATGAATTACGAAAACGACGGGGAGGAATATTCCACGGAACTTGACGTAACAGTTCGGGACAGTCCACATTGCCGGTTATTAAATTATAAATAAATATTCTTTGTAGTTTGGTACGCCTGGCTGATAGTGTTTCCAAGTCAATCAGTTTACAACGATCAGCATAACTCGGAAGATTTATCGGATCATTCCAAGGGAGCTGTCGCAAAGCAAACCGCATGAAACTTCTCTGGATTCGCTCCAACGCAACGATTTGTGTAACGAGGAATGGGGACCAAACCGGTGCAGCATATTCCATGATGCTCCGAACTAGCGCGCAGTAAAACTTTTTGAGGCAATACACGTCAGAAAATCCAGAAGCATGGCGACGAATGAAACCGAGCACAGTGTATGCTTTAGCGGTTGTGATTACTATGTGCTCATTGAACTTCAGTTTAGAGTCGATCATTACTCCTAGATCACAGATCGAGTTTGCGCGTTCTATGGGCTCCAGCCCCATGTGGTATTGGTGGCGAATGACATTATTGCAGCGACTGTAGGATATGGCTTTACACTTTTTACTATTCACACGCATACCGTTATCATTGCACCAGATTAGCAAACAATTAATATCATCTTGAAGTTTGATGCAGTCAATGGATGATGCAATCTCACTGTAAATTTTGAGATCATCGGCGAACAAAAGCTTGGATGTGGAAAGTAGCTCACATAGGTCGTTAACATAAATAATAAACAGAAGCGGGCCGAGAACACTTCCTTGTGGCACACCAGATGGAATGGTGAATATTCTAGAGCGCATGGAATTAACAATAACGAAAGCTTTACGATCCGATAAGTACGAGTATATCCATTTGGTAATCCATGAGGGAAAACCAATGTGATTCATTTTCTGAATGATGAGATTGTGCGGTACTGTATCGAATGCTTTCGCGAAGTCAACATAAACTGAATCCATTTGTCGCTTTGATTCAAAAGAACGTGATATTGCTGACACATAGCACATAAGGTTTGTTGTTGTTGAACGCCGTTTCATGAATCCGTGCTGGCTGTCAGTGATGATCGGTGCACTCACTCTATACAATACTGCGTGAACCAGCTTCTCAAACACTTTACCGAGACAGCAGAGAATGGATACACCACGATAATTGGAAACACAATTGGAATTTCCGGATTTGAAGATCGGAACTATACATGCCATTTTCCACGCGAGTGGGAATACTCCGTCTTCTATGGAGCGATTGAAAACTGCAGCTACAGGTATCGCAAGCGAAGCGGCACAGTTTTTCCAAAACACAGGAGGTAGATCATCTGTTCCAGGTCCTTTAGTAGAGTCGAGGTCTTCGAGAGCTTTCCTAATATCATCCAGATTAAACGGTATACATGGCAGATTAATGTTGAATGTCTTGATGTGGTCATAGCAATTCTGTCGTTGAACAGGCGATGCTTTGCTGAATACGCTTTCGAAGAATGTTGCAAAAATATTCGCTGCCTCCACATTCGAGTGTGAAGTGATTTCACCAAACTTCAGCGTGGCAGGGATACTGTGTGTATCTTTCCTCTGCTTGACGAAATTCCGGAACCGAGAAGGATCCTTTTTGACTGTGGCCTGAATTTTGTTCAAATAGTTGTCGTGACTTGCAAGAAGAACAGTTTTGTACTCTGACTCAAAATCGCGAAGTCTGGCTCTATCAGTTTGATTTTTTGTCTGGAAATATCGGTTGCGCATTTTACGGAGATTGTTTCGAAGTTTGCGAAGCTCGGGTGTCCACCAAGGTTTGTTGAAGATGGAACCAGATACTTGTCTTTTTTGCGGTACAATACGACTGATAACATCGAAAAGAAATTCGTAAAAAACAGATAGCATCTGGTCTACTGTATTCGTGTTCATTAGATTCTCCCATTCAATATCCGCAAGGACAGAATTCAATAGTCCAAAATCACAAGTCGAATAGTCATATTTCACACTTTTTTCTTGATCAGTGAAAAAATGTTAAAAAATGACAGCACAGTGCAAAGGGTTAATACGAAGGAAGTCATGATCAAATTCATGTCCAAACATGCTTCAGATATTTTACTGTATAACAACCTGCCATTTAGGTTAAAGTTCATTTTTGTTGTGGATTACATGATTACATAACTAAATAAAGTAAACTAAAATAAAGTGATTGAAAAATAATTCACAAAATACTTAGTTGCCGACGCGCCTTAGCTTAACCATACATTTCTGTTGTTTGTGAAAAAGTTGCAAAGTAGATACAAAACACTTTTTCATATTTTTCTAAGTATTTTTTTTTAATTATTTCAGGAGTTTGTTTCTTTATTTTCGTACTCTGATTGGTAACTAATGCAAATTTTCTATACAATATTGACTATATCCTATAACTATAAGTGACTATAAGTTTATCTATGAGTAGGCTCGCGATTATTACGTGCAGCAGCATCACTACGGGAGGAGTCCTAACAATTTCTTCTGCGCAAGGTTCTCCCTCTCAAAGTACGACTGCTGTCTGGTTAAGGTGGAAAAAGCGAAGATAAGCTAGACACCATAACAACTGGAAAAGGGCCACAACAAAACAATCATTTTGATCAGGAGATTCTCGAATCTACCGAAGTTATCTACTTCGATGGCAATTGCAATACGTACTGGCTTCCACGAAATCGAATGTTTTGTTTTCTCGTCGCTTTTGCGTTTCAGCTCGCGTGTGCTCATTCATGTAACAATCGCCCTTATTCTTGTTTACGGCCGTATCTGATTTTCGTTAGATAGATTTGATTCGAACAGTTTCGAACAATATATTATTGTTTTCGTAAGAATCCGTTCGAACGAGAACTTTTTCAAACGTAAAAATGTCGAAGTAATCACTTAAATTTCATACATGATTCATCAAAGCAACGAAGAAAAAGTCAAAGTGTCATGTATGACGGCGACGGGGCAAAGCATGTGTCTTCCGGGTTGCGGCCACATGGGCACTTGTACAGCCGAACATAATGTCAATACTAGGAGGATGGCATCGACTATCATGCGAGGACGAATTACATGGGTGGTGCAAGCTAGCAGAAATGTCAATGTTTCTCGAACACAGATGTAGCATTCATATACCAGCGACAGCAGTGCGCATCGCGGTATAAATATCCGTGCATTGCAGGAATAGTTCTCATTCCAAATCAATCCTTTGTCATAAAAAGTTGAAAATAATAAAAAGTGAAAAGCGAAAAGTGAAAAGTAGTGAATTTTCCAAACGCATTTTTATTCGTACAGTGCATTTTACCATTGGCTTCGCCGTTGCAGTCTATGCTACTGCTTCGCCACCGGAATCTTCCCGCTCCACTCAATATTGATTCAGCTTGTGCTGCAGAGAATTTCTCGCCGTACAAGGAAGCCACAATTTACAGTCCACATACGTTCCATAACGATTAGTAGGTGAGAAAAGAAGCTCATGTGCAAATTTAACGGTTTTATTGCTGTGTTTTTAGTGGTGTCTAACGCATTTTTTTTTAACTTGCAGGTTTACTGCGAATTTTATGATGGCAGATACGAAGAAAAAATGCAGACAATACAGTTTGGACTACTTGAAGTTTGGATTTATTCCATCTCTTTCGAATCAACACTTGCTAATGTGTCTCATATATGTGAAAAAGTATTCAGTAACGATGCTATGAAGCCTTCAAAAATGGAGGACCACATATCAAGAGTACATGCTGACAAAAAAAAAGCAAACCCTTGTCATTTTTTCAAGCACTCAAGGAAAAGTTAGAGAAAGTTCCATCCATAAGATCGATGTTTGCGTCATCATCTATGCAAGACGCCGATGGTATGCGAGCGTCTTACAATATATCTTTACTGATAGCGAAGTCAGGGAAACCACACACAATTGGAGAGCAACTTATTTTACCAGCCATTGCGGAAGTTCTCAACAATGTATTGCACAAGCCCGCACATGATATTATAAAGAGAATTCCTTTGAGCAATGACACCGTTCAGAGACGAATAGACGAGATGGGTCGCGATGTGGAAAATATTTTATGCAATTTATTGCAGACCAACAGATTCTCTCTTCAGTTGGACGAGTCTACATTACCCGGCAATGAAGCTCTGTTGTTAGGGTATCTTCGATACATCAGAGATGAAAATATATGCCAAGAACTGCTTTTTGTTACATATTTAAAGACTGATACAAGAGGAGAATCGATCTTCCAGGCCGTGCAACAATTTTTTTCGGATAAAGCTATTCCATGGAAGAACCTTGTTTCAGTTGCGACTGATGGTGCACCATCTATGGTTGGTCGTCATCGTGGTTTTATAGCTCACTTAAAGCGACAACTGCCTGAGGTACTGGCCATTCACTGCGTGATTCACAGACAGCATTTAGTGGCAAAAAATCTGAGTCCTAGATTACATCAGTCTTTACAATATGTTATTAATGCTGTCAACAAGATTCGAAGCAATTCTTTGAATTCTCGATTATTTACTCAGCTATGTGAGGAAAACGACGGAGTCTTCACTCGGTTACTTCTGCACACTGAAGTTCGTTGGCTATCAAGAGGGTCTTGCTTGGAAAGATTTTCAGCTATTTTTGAATCTGTATTGGAGTTTTTACAAGAAAGAGATCCGAATTTGAAAGAAAATCTGAACAATTGTAAAACAGATATTTATTACATGACTGATCTTTTCGGTATGTTGAACAAAGTTAATTTGCAGCTGCAAGGTGACGATCTTAACTTGATTAAAACTAAATCAATAATATCGGCATTTGTGAGCAAACTCATTCTTTATAAAAAAAATTTAGGCCGAAAAGAAAATTCACAGTTCCCGCATTTGTCAAAATTGTCACAAACGCTTCAAGACGACGTTCTTTCATCATATGTCACTCACTTAGATGCATTACAAATGGATTTTACTGAGAGGTTTGAGGAACTCCTAAATTTGCAAATTCCTCAATGGATAATAAATCCATACAGTACCTCAGCCATGGACGAAGCCAATGTGATATTGCAGGAAGAACTGATTACCATCAGCACAGATGAGGAGCTTAAGCCGAATTCAACCAAGGCTATCAGAAGTTCTGGTTGCAACGTAACATTGGAACACAGTATCCTACATTGTGGAACATTGCAGAAAAATACCTTATCGCGTTTCCATCATCATACCTTGTCGAAAAAGGCTTCAGTGTGGTAACAAACATTTTGACAAAACAAAGAAACCGATTGAAAATCAACGAACGCGGAGATTTGAGGCTTCAACTCACCAATATTGAACCGGATTTGAAGAGATTGGTAGAAAGTCATCAGGTTCATCCATCTCACTGAATTTTCGCATGTAATTTGCATGAATAAATTTTAGTTACACTTGTTTTTTACTGAATTTATTTATTTATTGAATTATGACCAAGAAATGTTGGCAAGTTTGTTCATTCAAACAAACGCAATGTTTTCAAATTGGTAAGTATTTTGTATATATAAGAAAAAAAAAACAAGAGATAGAATTTTCGAAGAAATTTGCCTATAGGGGTCGATGGTATCACTTCATTCTGGAAAAGGGGTCGCTCACCCAAAATAGTTTGAGAACCCCTGCTCTAGAACGTTGCGAACAATAGAACAGTACAAGGTTTTCAGGCAGTACACATCTTCAAATGATAGGGTGTTCCTACGTATGAAACCCAACATCGAAAAAGCCTTGGCGGTGGTTAATGCTATGTGTTCCGCGAATTTTAGTTTGTAATCCAGATATACACCGAGATCTTCTATTACGGTGACTCGTTCAATGTTCGAGGATGACATTTTGTAGCCGAAAATAATTGGGGAACGTGACCTAGAGAATGTTATAGCATTGTACTTCCGTACATTTACTTCCATGCCATTTACATCGCACCATTTAGTAAGCACATCAATATCCGACTGAAGTGCGCAGCAATCCAGCGGAGACGTTATGCTGCGAAAAACCTTTAGGTCATCGGCATACATCAACTTCGGAGATTTCATCGATCTACACAGGTCATCAATGAATAAAACGAATAAAAGTGGGCCCCGGTGACTTCCTTTTGGAACTCCAGAAGAAATATCGAAGGATGACGATTGTGTGTTCCCAATACGTACGAATGCGCTTCGTCCTGACAGACACGTCCAAAACCACCGCGTTCACCAATCAGGAAGGACAAGTCTTTTCAGTTTTTCGACAGCAAGACGATGGGGAACCTTGTCGAATGCTTTGGCCAAATCAACGTATACAGCGTCCACCTGTTGTCGCTTTGCCATTCTTCCAACAAAATGGGAGACATAACACATTAAGCCATATGAATAAAAATTAGCTTTTACTCACAAACTTGCTACTTTGTGCAACGTAAACTGTTTGAGTGTTTACTCATATTGATAAGAATAAAGATATGCTTTACTCGGAGTAAGTTCGAATTCGAAAATAGCTTTCACTCTGTCAAAACGATCGGTTTGGTTTGTTCTCAATGGAGTTGTTTGTTTATTTTTGTAGCGTTGGAAATTTATTCTGCTTGTCGTGCCGTTCGTTGCGAAACAAAACATGGATCTGGACGGAAACAACGATTTTGAAGAAATAAACGCCAAGTTTATCGAGAGCGAATACGGTAAATTAGATTGATTAGCATAACGTCATTTATGATATATTTTTTCATATACATTCCAGATACTGACAAAGATGAAGATAAACTTTATGGAAAGGTTCTTTTGGAGAAAAGTCAAGTTCCTGAAGTGAAACGTAAAAAGAAAACGGCGCTAAAAGTGGTAGCAGAACAGATTCTGATTCAGTACGGAATTTCGATGTCTGGAAAACAGATAAGCAAGAAAGTGCAAAAATTGAAGGCGAGAATCAAAGAAAAGACGGATACCAAAGCGACTGGAAACAAAAAAATCACATTAAAAAGTCACGAAACATATTTTTTTAACATTATGGGTGGAATAGAAAATCCCAGCGTGTCCAAAAGATGTTGTAAGTATGCTGCATAATTATGCTTTTATGTAAATGATGAAAATAACTTCTTTGTTTCGATGGCGTTTCATTTGGGTCGACAACTTCACTTGTTGGTCCGTCAATTTCTGAAGATTCTACATCATATGATGTCGAAGACATGGATGGACCGGATCCAATTCCAACTACTGAGGAACATTTGAACGATACTCTGTCGACGAAGGTAATACATTTTTAAGAATTACTATTGTGTATCAAATGCACACGAGGGAACGTCCATTAATTACATCCCTATAAATCACCCATTGTAATCTGTAATCCCTCCTTCCCCAATTCGTCCTATGATACTTTTTGTATGGGTCTTTGGGATCATTCAAATATGTCTATTCAATAGAGAGAGGAGGGGGATGTTGAGGGTTACATTATTATCAATGAAATAGGTATACAAAAATGTATTATGTGCGGAAGGGAACGGCCACACTAGAATATTTTCTGGAGTACAGTTTGTGTATTTTTCCCCCCTTTTCCCCCACTGCGTCCATTATTCTGAACTATTGTGGTATATTCCATTTTTTTTGTACTCCGCTTCAAGCTTACCTACTGCTTATTGATGAAGAAGTAGACTGAAAGCTATAGCGAGATAGGTGCCAATCAGGAATACTCTGTTTGATAAATTTTATAATCCTGATTGGCGACGCAGACCAAATTTCCTTGGGCTCCAGAATAGCCTTATCAAGGTATTTAAGTCTTCGTCTAGTTAGAGCTCCACAATTACAGAGCGAATGTTCCGAGGTTTCGCTTTCGGTTTTACAAAAACGACAAAAATCATCTTGCACTAAACCTATGTTTTTGAGATGGTATTTGCTCGGACAGTGTCCTGTTATAAGGCCTGTGATTGTGCCTAAGTCTTTCTTATTAAGACTCAGCAATTGTTGAGTAATTTTAATACTCGGCGTGATAAATTTTTTTGACTGGTTAAGTTGTACCGCCAACCAGTTGGCTAACACTTCCCGGTCTTCCCAGTTCTTCAGCTCACCTTTCAAAACACAGTCGGAAATTCCACAGAATGGTTCTGGACCAGTGAAAGGTGAGCTTGAGCCGTTCCTGGCAAGTTCATCTGCTCGCTCGTTTCCCTCTATTCCACAATGGCCAGGAATCCAGTACAGTTGTACCGAACTTATCCGACTTAGTTGCCGTAAGAGGAGAATGCATTCCCAGACAATTTTTGAGGAGCATTTAAAAGTATTTAGAGCTTTAAGTGCCGCTTGACTGTCTGAGAATATGCAGATGTTAGCATGTCTATATTTTCTTTTAAGGCAGACATTTGAGCATTCTATTATCGCAGCTATTTCTGCTTGAAAAACTGTTGGCCAGTTTCCCATAGCTACAGAGATTTTTGTTCCGGGACCATACACTCCAGCACCTGTTCTGATTCCCATTTTTGACCCATCAGTGTAGAACATGATTGAACCATTACGAACACTGGGACCGCCTTCATCCCATAATGAACGAGAAGGCTCGATTACACTGTATGGAATATCGTAGTTAGTCCTAGGTTCCATCCAATCACTGTTCATCTCTGAGGATGGTCCTACGGGTAAGAGATTCAGGATGCTCAAGTGACCAATTTTGTCTCCGTCTAGTATTTTTTTTCCATTGTTTAAGCTTTAGAGCGCTTTTCTTAGCCTCTAGCTGAACATGTTGGTTCAGAGGTAGTAAGTGAAGGATAGCCTCCAGTGCCTTCGAGGGTGTGCTTCGCATTGCTCCAGTAATTGCAATGCATGCTAGTCGTTGGAGTTTGTTTAGCTTTTTTGTAGCTACAGTCTCCTTGGTCTTTGGCCACCAGACTAATGAGGCATAGGTTATTCTAGGCCGCACAATGGCAGTGTAGACCCACATTACCATTTTTGGTTTAAGACCCCATGTTCTTCCTATCATTTTAGAACATGCCCATAGGGCTGTATTGGCCTTACTGATTATTGCATCTAAGTGCGCATTCCAGTTGAGTTTAGCATCTAGGATAACACCTAGATATTTCACTGAAGCGCTGCATTTTATTCCCACTCCCCCAAGATATAAAGACTGCAGATGTTGTTTTTTCTTTTTGGTGAATGGAATAATTGTTGTTTTTGAGGGATTTATGCTCAGACCTTCTGTGGTACACCAAGTTTGTGTAAGGTTTAAGGCCATCTGCATTCTGCTCGATATCACGTCGTCGAACTTGCCTCGTATCATTATGACTAGATCATCGGCGAAGCCCACAATTTCAAAACCTTTTGCCTCTAAACTTGTCAGGAGGTCGTCAACTACTAGTGACCAAAGGAGAGGTATTGGTTGTGTATTTGTTTTTAACTATGTTTGATTAAATTGTTTTTTTTGCAGATCAGAACTAACGTTACACAGCGAGCTATATTGGAGCAACAAGTGAAACTGATAAAGGCACAGCAAGATTATACAGCTCAACTAAAAGTCCAACAGGATGAGAGACGTAAAAAAGAAATGGAGCTGCTGGCACTGAAAAAAGAAGTTGCTCTACTTCAATTTAAAATGTTGAGAAACAATAAGTAATGAATGAGTAATGAATAAGTAAATAAGTGCGTATGTGTGTGCGTGAAGCGCCCCTGTACATCAAACATTGTGTAAAGGTGCTTGGAAGTTACATTCCTTACATTTTTATATTTTCTGAAGCGCCAGCCAATTTCGAGCCCGCGAGTACATTCACCTCTTCGATTTATCTCATATTACAGTCTTGTTCGTCAGCCAGTGTCGCTGACCAGGTTTAACTTTTTTTCCAACACGAACTCCAGTATCGCGAGTATAAAAAAATAAGCTCGGGTTTCTATGTGGCTCGTGGCGACAGTTCATTATTCACGCGACGAAAATTCCGCGTAAACAAATTACTGTTTACGATTATATATAGCCAATTCGATTGCAATTGGTTAATTGTATTTTCTCTCTCGAAAAACGACTCCAAGCACCTCCAATAGGAATTTATTTATTTGATTCACAAATACAACAGGCTACACATGCCCTAATGTATGATATAAAAAACTAAAACTAAAACTATTTTTCACTAAGCCTACTAAAACTAATACATAAGAAATTTCAAATTATGTAAGAGCAATAACATACCATTTTTTGAGGGACGAACGTGAAAGATGACAGTCAAAACAGGAGCTACAACGGTTAAACAAACGGCACGTACTAGTCACAGGTTCATGGTATCCGTAATTTGTTCGTGTTGAGGAGATGTAGAGAAAATGACGAGAATGCAAGTTACGACGATTAACATTAAAGTTGATTAACCGGAGGAGCTCAGGACAGTCGATTCTAGCGGTAATTAAGTCCGAAGTAAATAGGGCTTTGGCAACGTTTCTCCGTGAAACTAATGAGTTAATCCCTATTAGTTTGCATCGATCCTCGTAGCTAGGAAGATTTATTGGGTCATTCCATGGTAAATTGCGTAGTGCGAATCGGACGAATTTCCGCTGGATCGACTCAATTCGATGAACACTATTCTGGTAGTACGGCAACCACACCACACAAGCATACTCTAGAATCGAGCGAACCAACGAGCAATACAGAGTCTTTATACAGTGCACGTCCTTGAATCGCTTTGTGACGCGGAAGATAAATCCAAGTGTTTTGGACGCTTTAGCGATGATATAGGATACGTGGTCGCGAAAAGTGAGTTTCGAATCCAGCATAACGCCGAGGTCCTTAATGGTACTGACACGATCCAATTTAACACCATGCAGCTTATATTCGAAGATTATCGACGAACGCTTGCGTGAGAACGATATTACCGAACACTTTGATGGATTCAAAAGCATCCTGTTGTTTGCACACCATTCGGCGAAGATGTTGAGTTGCTGTTGTAAAATCTCAGCATCTCCGATGCAGTTTACTGGGAGGAACAATTTGAAGTCATCTGCATACGAGAGTTTGAGACACTTCAAACTGAAATTTATATCGTTGAGATACAGTAAAAACAGGTAAGGACCAAGGTGACTGCCCTGAGGAACACCAGATGTTACCCGAAAAGGAGTGGATATTGTGTCGCCTATTTTCACTGACATAACGCGGTCAGTGAGGTAGGAGTGGAGCCATTTCGAAAGTGGACCGTTGAAACCAAGACGATGAAGCTTGGCTACTGCGAAGTCGTGGTTGATAATATCAAACGCTGCAGAGAAATCTGTATATACCGCATCAATTTGTTTTCTCGATTCCAAAGAGCGGATAATGTACGATGTATATAGAACGAGTTTAGTGACAGTTGATCTTTTGGGCATGAAACCATGTTGTTCTTCTGCGATGTAGTTGTTGCACGCATGCGATATGAAGTCCAGAATTATTATCTCGAATAGCTTGGAGATAGCGCATAGGGAAGCAATTCCTCTGTAGTTTCTGACGTCTTTTTTGCAACCCTTTTTAAATACTGGGAACACAAATGATTTTTTCCATAGATTCGGAAATCTTCCGCAGAGAATGGAGCGGCGGAATAAGTTACTCAACGGTACCGAGAGGCTGCTAGAACACATCTTCAAGACGACAGACGCGATACTATCGGGTCCGTAATTTGAAGATTTTTTCAATTTTTTACAGGCATCGTGTACAATAGCTGCATTAATCACGGGATAATATCTGACAGATGACAGGCTGGGTGCGTTGTTCATAGCTGCAGATACTTGATCGCAAGTAAGTTTTTCGTCGACAAAGACTCCGCTAAATTGTTTCCGGAACAACTCGCAGATACCTTCTCTGGTGGTAGCCACATCATTATCGCGCATCATCGTAGTAGGCAAACCAATCTCTTTCCTCTGGCTGTCAACATAACTCCAGAAACCTCTTGGGTTGACACGCAAATTCATTTGTGTACGATTTTGATAAGCAACATACAACGCATTGTTCGATCGTTTGTAATTTTTGTTCGAAACTGAATACCGGTTTTTCCAATAGTCACAGCGATATTGAGAAAATTTTTTCAGGTTGGATTTTTTGATTGACTTTAGTCGTTTCAAATTACGATTTTTCCACGGTGGAAAGGGCGTTTTACTAGTCATCCTTTTGGGAACGAACTGCTCAATTGCGTAAACCAACACATTTGACATGGATGATGACGCTTTGTCTATGTCATTATCGTTCAAAATTTCATTCCAATCTATGCTTAGAAAGAAACGGTTCATTGACGAAAAGTCGGCCTTGCGATAGTTGTAATGAATTAACTCCGTAGTGTGATCGAAAACAAGCGGCGGACTAACAGTAGTAAAACAAGCGGAAACAGAGATCAGTAGTGGTGGATGATGACGGCATTGTTTCACCAAAGGGGCGGGAGCTTCAATCACTTCCGTCTTGAAAACGATCTCTGCACTACTAAAACATAGGTCAAGAATACGGTTGTTGTCGTTGAGGATGCTATTCATTTGACATAAACCGGCGGTGCTAAGGCAATCTAGCAGACACTCTGTAAATGAATTTACAGATGAATTGGAATAATCTGGATATAGATATTTCCAAGACCAAGCGATGCCAGGCATGTTGAAATCACCCAGCAAGAGGATACTGTCATTCATCTCCATTTGTTCTGTGATCCAGTGAATAGTCGAAATATGCTGATTAATGACCACCGAGTCATTGGTACGATCAGGAGGAATGTAAACGACACCAAGGTACATCGTTCGATTATACAACGAAATAGCTGCCCATATTTGCTCAACAGAACGGCCGGCTGGATGGAAAATTTCTCGTGATACGAATTTTGAGTTTACTGCCAACAAAACTCCACCGCCAATAAGTTTACTACTATTTTCAATGGATCGATCTAAGCGATACATCGTATACGCAGAACCGAAAATTTGTTGTGACAATGTATTATTGTTGAGCCACGTTTCTGTGAATGCGAACACATCATAAGAGGCATCGGAACAGGCTAGGTAATAGTCTGCAATAGTACTGTTCATGCCGCCGACGTTCTGATAGTAAAGCAAGAGTTGATTATCTACACGAGCGAGGTTCTCGGTGGATTTACGTATTGCGGTGTTGGACGAGGGGCTCTTCGAGGGAGAGCTGCTGCATGCTGCATTTCTAGGATGGTTGGTGGTAGCAATCGAGCAGGAGATCCGATTGGAAGTTGTTGATATTCTTCTTGGAATTTGTGTTGGTTTTGTGTTAGAGGAGAGGTGGGGTTGCGACGAGCCCGAGTTGCTGATCGTTCTAAAAAAGGATTGATCGAAATACCAGCAGGCCAAAAGTTCTTGGAACAGACAAAGCCTTCCACCGATTCAGGCACGTTCAATTTGAATGACAGGAAGGTTATCGGTCTACTATCCTCTCTATTCTGACGTAGTAGTTTGTGGCACCTAACCAGGTTTGGTTCACACTTGCATTTTTTAGAAACATATAATATTATGTTCTCACAGGTTTCGTGAGGCAGGAAACGAGAGATATAAAACCAGTTCGCGCGTTTCGCTGGAGGAGCAACGAAAAGCGGAGGAGGGGTTGTCGTGGGTACGGTTTTCGCAATATTCGTGATACAAGATGAATTTCCAGAGCTAACTACTAACCCTTGAGTTCTCGTCGATTGAGGTGTAGGGTGGTGATCACTCAATATGATCTGCTGACGTCTTGATTTGGGTAGTTGTGTGGTGGATGCTGGAACAGTTGAACTCGTTGAGGCCACTGGGCGTTGGCTATAAATATTGCGAGGCTGTGATGACGCTGACGAAATAGCACCAATCCATTCACGTCGATCGTCTTTGGCAGGTCTCTTTTCTTTCACATGATTGGTAACAATTGGCGGGGGAGCTGGTACAGGTGATGTCTGCATAATGGAATCACAAATCAGTGGTGTAGTATCTTGCCTGGCTACGGCCGGACATATACTAGCAGGAGTCTTACCATTGACAGTGGACAAAATCGGCTGAACTGAGTTGTTATTCCGAGTTCCAGGCGTGGTAGTTTTTGTACGTGATGAAAATAGAACAGGAGCTGAATTGGAGAGCCTCTTGTGTATTGAAGAACCGGTAGGTTGATGTTTGCCAGACTCGGCTCTACTGGATGGAAAGTTCGCAGAAGCTCGATTTACGATGGTCTGATCCGATGTGTTGACAGAGGCATCAGTTCTGATCCTTTTACTTATCCTGGGAGGTGCAAAATGAGCAGGAGAGCTGCTGCTCGTTCTATTACGCTTGCTTGCGATGACATCAGCAGGGCGATCAGTATCGACGAATTTGTACGAATAATTAGTTGGTAAGATGAAAGTTGTTAAGAGCAAAGTAATAAAATAGACACGGTCGAAGACAGTCACTTTTAAACATTGTTTTTTTTTAAATATATTTTTCCGACCGCCCGGATAGTTTCCAGAGAATTCGGTTCCAAGAATCGAGGAGTGTTCCCGTTTGTGTTAGCGGTTTCTAGAACAGTAAACTGAACCGGAAGCCGTGTTTGATCCGGCAAAAGTGAAGTTGGAATGCGGTGAATGGGAGTGTGTGAAGTTCAGTAATCTGGACCTCCCGAAGAAAGGGACGACACTGGAAAAAGTGTCCCCTACATGCGTGTGTGTGGACGAGTAATGTAAACGGATATTTTTAAAAATGACAATACACAATACACTTGTTACGAATATCAAAAATGCATGTTTATATTATAAAAACGAACGTAGTTAATATTATGTTATTCAATACTTAAGGTATTCATATATTCTTAAAGAAAAATTGAAAACATTTTAATTGCATAGTCTTCTGATGAAACATCGATAGAAACTTTCAATGATTTCACATGGTTTCCAATTGCATAGCGGCGAGCATGGCGGCCTAATTTGGTTTTGAGTTTATAGTGATCGAGTTACATTCCACAGTTATTACCGGTTTTTGTTTCTTACGCTCTAATTTCTGGCTAATAGAAACGAAGCTATAGCATCACGACGTTGTTTTCCACGTTGCAGTACTGTGTTTGCAGCCGTGTCAGAAATTCCGAACGAACTTTGATTTATTTCGCAATTGGTCGAATCTGAATATGGTTCGAAGTCAGTATCATCAACATATTTTGCAACATTATGCAAAGCGAAGCAAGCTGCAATCATTCTAGGAATACGCTCAGTGCTCACGCGTACCTTAGATTGCAGAATAGGGAATCTTTGTTTTATTTGACCAAAACATCTTTCAATAATAACTCTTTCTTGAGTATGTATCTTATTGTACTGTTTTTGGCCAGCAGTTACTGGGTTTCGATACGGGGTCATCGTCCACGGTGCTAAAGGGTATGCTTCCTCAGCCAACAGTAGAGCACCGGATCCGTTTTGCTGCATAATTTTAAATATTTCGGAGTTCCGCCATATACGAGCGTCATGAACGGAACCAGCCCATTTACAGTCAATGCTTGTAAAAATCTCTTTGGCATTGCAGGTCGCTTGTACGTTGAAAGAATGGAGCCCCTTTCTATTAATGAACTCATCCTTGTAGATATTGGGTCTTTTTATCAGGATATGGGTACAATCTATAGCCCCGATTGCACCGGGCATTCGATGTTTAGACAACCAGACTTTCTTTTCATGTTCCAGTTCTTGTGTCGTCTGTGGAAAACGAATCCAATCGTTGGCTTTGATAATAATTGCCTTGCACACAGCCCATACAGTTTTGCATACCGTTGTTTGGTGGATACCCAGATTCTCTCCAACTCCAACCTGAAATATATTTGGGTTTTAAAGATTAATGACAATAATTAATATTTTATCTATTATTTATAATTAGATTACCTGAATTCCGGGGTCTCCCAAGTAACGCAAGACACATTTCATTCGCTGGATGTCCCCGAGAGCTCCACCTCTAGTTTCATTGTCGTTTCCTAAGAAATTTTGTGCTAAATAATCAACGTTTTCGCAGGAGAATCTGTATAGTTGCTTGAAATTGTCATCGTCACCTATGCGTCTCCCTTTGTATATTTTTATTGCGCGATTTCTCGTATGAATACCATCAACATCGACAACTGGTTGAAATGGTAGATTAACAAAATCCCAAGAGTACATTTTGATGCATGCCTTATAAACTTAAATTTTACGTAATTCACCAAACGATCCCCTGCGAAGTGCGGTCTGAGTCTGCTTAGAGGCACAGTCAAAGTTTTCGGAGTTTCATACGAATTGTGATGTTCGAAAAGTAAACACTCAATTTTCGTTTTTTATCATACGGATGTGAGCAAAAGCTTGAGTGAATGCTTTGACAGGCGAATTTGAGTGAAGTCAAGTAAAGCACTCATTTTATTCATATGACCTATTAGGTTCGTTATTGTAGAACGTTTTCTAACAAAACCATGTTGTTCTTCGGCGATGACGTGATGCACGGACTCATATATGGCATCGTGCACCATGCTTTCGAGTATCTTCGACAAACAGTATTGAAGTATTGAAATTGAACGATAGTTGCTTACGTCGTGAATGTTACCGCATTTGTGAATCGCAGTTATTGCCGCTATTTTCCATAAACTCGGAAAAACGCAGTCGTTAAGTGACCGATTGAATATTATGGAAACAGGGAAGGCGAGGGATGCAGCACAGTTTTTAACAAAGAGAGGAGGAAGTCTGTCCGGACCTGCACGTTTTGAAGCATCGATGGATACAAGTTTTCGGATGACATCTTGTTGACTGAAGGATACTCGTGGTATACTGAGATTGTACTGCGGCAAACTGTTCAGGTACGATTCTGTCAAGGGTGGTGAGTTATTACTTAGCACACTTTGAAAGAACGACGAGAACAGGTTTCCAGAATCCAACTCACTTTCAGCTGACTCTCCGTTGAAGCGAATGTTGATGGGTATACCTTTTGATTTTTTGCGACTTGCGATGTAGTTCCAGAAGGTTCTCGGATCAAGCTTTATGTTGCTCTCAATGCGATGCATATAATTTTTAGAGCATGCCATCTGTAGAGAGTTATATTCATGCTCGATTTCGCGTAACTTGTCTTTGTGTAGTGTGCTCCTAGATCTAAAGAAACGGTTCCTGGATTTTCTCAAACGATTGCGTACATTTTGCAGTTCGACATTCCACCATGGCTGTTTGAATTTGGCACGACTAGACTTTCTTTTGATCGGTACATTATTTCGAATAATCTCATACAGCTTTGCATAGAAAGAGGAGACAGCGCTATTTCTTGTTCCGATGACGCATTAATGGGTAGTAACGAGTTTGTATCCTCATCAAATCGCCAGTCCAAGTGAGGCAGATTGTAGTCGCCTATTACTATTACTAAATCTATTTCGGACGCCTGCTCTAAAATTTGCTGTACGCTGGATGAGTGTGCATCGTACAGTTCCGCATTAGAATTTGGCGGAAGGTAGATAGAGCAAATGAAAATCGAGAGAGATTGCAATTTAATTCGAACGATCGATTGCTCTAGACGCTGGCAATTGTCCACTAGAACTGATGTACTGAAGTGATTGTTTCACTCCGATCAACACTCCACCGCCTCGTTGGAACGTACTGGAGGCAGGGTTTCGGTCACAACGATACAAAGTATAGTTATTTACCAGTTCACTGTTCAGGAAGTTTTCATTCAACCATGTTTCAGTTAGTACCACGATATCATAAACGCACATCGAAAACGCCAGAAACAGATCGTTGGTTTTGGTGCGAAGACTCCTCACATTTTGGAAATACAGGGTTTTCCAACTTTAAATTCCGAAAGTAAATTGAAATAAAACACACTTAGAATTCGAATTTCGATGAAACTTTTATTTCAAATTAAGGTTTGGTTTATGCCATTATGTGTGAAATACAACTGTTCCGTTCTAAACGGAAGAATTAAAATATACATTGTAAGGTTTTAGCAGTAAGGTTCCTCGGTAACATTTGTAGCGCAAACGTGGCAACATTGCTTTCCTCATTAACCGATGGTAGCATATCGAATAGGTTGCGAAAGCTATATAAGCGAGTTAGTACAGACGTAAGAGTTGAGTTTTATTCCAACCTTTGTAAAGACAACAACAATTAAATAAATTTGAAACAAGTCCGAACAGTGTCATTCATTTCCGACCAAGATTGTAGATCCACACAAGAACCCCACCCGTGGTAATTCTGTGTGGACACCTACATTCGCCAAGGTCTATGGAATACCATACATACCAAATACAGTCCACCGTACAATTGCCCGAGCCCGAACATTGGTCCGAACGAGCCGGATATGGATTACTGAGTGCGATTCCCGTCAATATGTGAAAAAGTTCCCGAAAAGAAGAAAACCGAAAAGTGCGCCAAAGAAGCCGTGCACAAACGAGCTTCACGGAAGACGAGTGAAATCAATTGATGATGCCAATCCAACATTCACCGAAAAAGACGAACCAAAACGAAGGAGAATCTGAAATTTTCCGAGGATTTCCCGACGAACCCGATAGGAACAAATCAATCATGGATAACATTGCTGCCGATGCGAAAACCATTTCGCAACTGAACCCGCTTTTTCGACTACGTAGACAGACACTTCTGAAAATTACACGTATCAAATCGATCATCGACAATGCCGATATTCCAGTTACCCTGGCGCAGCTGAGAGTGTATGCGCGAAAACTCCAATCATTATATGACGAGTTCTCCGGCTTCCACAATCAAATTTTGGCCATCATTCCTGATGAGGAAATCGAAAATCAAGAAGCAGAATGTCAGCGGTTTGAAGACATTTATGACTTGACATCTACTATCATCGAGCATTCGCTTATGCAAAACAACGTAGCAGACATTGCGCAGGCAGTGCCGCCACAAGTTATCATCCATCAGCAACCATTAAAAGCTCCAATTCCAACGTTTGATGGAGACTATACAAAATGGCCGAAGTTTAAAGCCATGTTTTTAGATGTGATGGCCCAATCCCGAGATACGGATGCGATTAAGTTGTATCATCTTGACAAGGCGTTGATTGGATCAGCTGCTGGCGTATTGGACTCCAAAACAATAAATGAAGGAAACTATACGAAAGCATGGAACATCCTTACGGAACGCTATGAAAATCGGAGAGTGATTATCGAAACACATATTCGTGGTCTTCTACAACTGCAAAAGATGTCTACAGAATCGAACATTGAATTACGCAAACTGGTCGACGAATGCAATAAGCACGTGGAGAGTCTAGAATACATGGAACAAGAGTTACTAGGCATGTCCGAGCTGATAATAATTTACCTACTGACAGCAGCACTCGATAAGACGACCCGGAAACATTGGGAGCAAACCTTGAAACCCGGTCAACTACCGAAATATAAGACGACGATCGAATTTTTAAAATCTCAGTGTCAAGTATTAGAGCGATGTGAAGCTGCTTTTTCCTTGCCAATCCCAAAACCGTTTGTTTCTAAATCAGGAACTCAAATTAAAATAAACAACCAACGAACGCATGCTGCAGTATCCGACGAAAATTACACAAATGAAAAATGTGATTTTTGTGCTGCACTTCACCGGAACTATCAGTGCGATAAACTGAACGCGTTATCGAGTGCAGAAAAAATGAATAAGATCAAATCAACCGGAGTTTGCTTTAATTGTCTACGCAAAGGACATATTTCAAAGAATTGTCCATCGTCGAAAACATGTCGCATATGCAAAAAACGACATCATACGCAGTTGCATGAAGACGTTAGTCCGATGCAAAATTCCGAGACTATCAGAAACGAAAACATAACGGTAAGAAACCAGCCCACCAACGATAAACCGTCAACAAGCAACGAGAACCAAATGCCAGTATCTACATGTTCCTGTAATAGTGCCCGTGTATCGAAGACAGTACTACTGTTGACAGCTGTTGTCCTGGTCACCGACAAGAATGGAAGACAGCATTCCTGTAGAGCTCTTTTAGATAGCGGTTCGCAAGTGAACTTCGTTAGTGAAAGATTTGCCAACGTACTGGAAATTCCGAAGCAGCGAGTTAACATTGCCATTGCTGGTATTAGCAGCCTGAAGACAACCGCCCACGAGAAGATTATTGTAAAGTTCCAATCTCAGTACAGCAGTTTCCAAGCATCATTGGAATGTTTGATCACTCGAAAGGTGACAGGAAAAATCCCTTCAATGGACATTGATATTACGGACTGGAATATTCCCAGTGGAATTCAACTTGCAGATCCCATGTTTTACAAATCGAACACAATAGATATTCTGATTGGAGCCGAATTGTTTTTCAAATTATTGAAGCCGAACCAGTTAGTGTTGGAAGACGGACTTCCCGAATTGCGTGATTCCCACCTCGGTTGGATCGTAACAGGTTCAATCAGTGCCGATAACAACGTGCAGTATTCACAGATCGCCTCTATACAGTCGATTGAGGACTCGATCGAGAAGTTTTGGCAAATCGAAGAGCTACAGGACGATCCGAAACCAACTACCGATGAACAACGATGTGAGGAACATTTTTCCGTTACACATTCCCGCGACGAAACCGGAAGATTCGTAGTGAGACTTCCATTCAAGGACAATGTAAACGAATTAATTAGTTGCAGAGAATTGGCCCTGAAACGCTTTTATATGTTAGAGACCAAACTACAACGAAACCCAGATCTGAAGAGTCAATACATCGATTTTGTACGCGAATATCAGCAGCTAGGCCACTGTAAGGAAGTGGACGAAACCAAAGATAAGCGACCACTTAATCCGTATTTTATGCCACATCATGCTGTGCTCCGTCCCGACAGTTCTACTACAAAATGTAGAGTGGTGTTTGATGCCAGTGCCAAACCATCATCTAGTGACCTTTCACTCAACGATGTCCTTTTGGTAGGACCAGTCGTGCAAAATGAATTACTGGCAATCATCTTGAAGTTCCGGAAACATAAATATGTGTTTACGGGCGATATTACGAAAATGTACCGACAGATTCGTGTGCATCCTAATGACACTCATTACCAGAGAATTTTTTGGCGAGAAAATTCATCCGACCCAGTAAAGGTATTGGAGCTGACAACAATAACGTATGGTACTGCCTCTGCACCGTTTCAAGCCACTAGATGTCTGATACAGCTTGCAAAAGAAGAAGAATCGAATTTTCCCATAGCATCCAATATCATTCGCAAGGACTGTTATGTTGACGACGTGATATCTGGAGCAGATACATTCGAAGAAGCTAACGAAGCTATCAATCAACTGAGAAGAATGCTAGCGAAAGGTGGTTTTCCAATTCGCAAGTGGTGCTCCAATTCAACACAACTATTGCACAATTGTCCTATTGAAGAACAAGAAACGCTGAAGCCCTGGAAAGACCGATCCATCAATAGTGTGACTAAAATACTTGGTCTGACGTGGAACCCGTTATCCGACGAACTGCTGATTGCTGGTGAGTTAGAACATATTGAAGATCAAAAACGACGAACTACGAAACGACGAATATACTCCGAGGTAGCAAAGCTGTATGATCCATTGGGATTATATTCCCCAACAGTTGTGTTAGCTAAACTACTCGTGCAACAGCTTTGGAAATGTAAGATCGGCTGGGACGATTCAGTCGAAGAATCATTCGTTCAACAATGGTGCAATATAAAACAAACTCTTCCTCATCTTAAGAAAATAACGATTCCTCGTCAAGTGACATACAACGGAGCTATTGATTTTGAGTTGCATGGCTTTGCAGACGCCTCCAATTTAGCTTATGGCGCATGTGTATACGTGCGAAGTTTGTTTCCCGATGGCTCAGCAAAATGTCGACTGTTGAGTTCAAAATCGAAGGTCGCCCCGCTACACGAATTGACGATTCCACGCAAGGAATTGTGCGCCGCGTTACTGCTGACACGACTGGTGAAGAAGATTATTGATGCTGTAGAAATGAACTTTTCTCAGATAATGTTGTGGACTGACAGCCAAATTGTACTTGCTTGGCTGAAGAAAAATCCCGACCGATTGCAAACCTTCGTCAAAAATCGCGTGATGGAAATCCGCAATGGTTCGGGAGAGTATCAATGGAACTATGTGAAATCGTGTGATAACCCAGCAGATGTGGTGTCCCGAGGCCAACTACCAACGATCCTTGCACAGAACGACATGTGGTGGAATGGTCCCAATTTCCTTACCACATCAACCATCATTTTTGAAACACTGAACGACGTCCCGGAAGAAGATTTACCTGAAATGAAACCAGTGATCATGAGTCATTCAGCAACAATATTGGAATTGCTTCCGGTATTTAGCAAGTACAGTTGTTTCCGAAAGCTGCAAAGAGTGATCGGTTGGATTTTACGATTCAAAAATAACTGTCATCAAAAGAACAATCATATCATTCAACGCCATTTGACAGTAGCAGAAATTCGAGAGTCAACGACAACAATCATACGAGTGATTCAGCATATAGAGTTTGGAGATGAAATTCGGCGTCTCAAGTCTGGTCTCCAATGCAAGATTCTTGGCCCTCTCAATCCAATTTATGCCAACAATTTACTACGTGTGGGTGGAAGGCTGAAAAACTCCAATTTAAAAAATGAATCAAAACATCAACTCATCCTTCCGAACAAGAACATTGTGACTGCACTAATAATTAGAACAATGCACAACGAACTTCTGCACATTGGAGTTTCAGGGTTGGTATCAGCAACTCGACAGCGCTTCTGGATTATCAACGTTCGTTCAACGGTAAGACAAATCATAAGAAGCTGCGTGAAATGTTTCAGAACTAATCCAACTGGTGTTTCTCAATTAATGGGAGACTTGCCGAAACAAAGAGTATCACCTGCCCCTCCGTTCAATATCACTGGTGTAGACTACGCCGGTCCTGTTATGGTAAAGCAAGGAAAGTATAGACCCAAGATTGTGAAAGCGTACATCTCAGTTTTTGTTTGTATGGCGACAAAGGCCATTCATCTAGAGCTGGTATCAGATCTCACGACAGAGGCATTTATTGCAGCCCTTCAGCGCTTCGTAGGACGAAGAGGAATGGTGTCAGAGCTGCATTCTGACAACGGTTCAAATTTTCGAAGTGCTTCCACCGAGCTTCACAAATTGTTTCGCTTGTTACAGGATCAAAATGAAGTCAACCAAATAGAGAAGTTTTGCCTGAAACGAGAAATGAAATGGCATTTCATTCCGCCAGACGCTCCCGAATTCGGTGGCCTCTGGGAGGCAGCCGTAAAAAGCACAAAGACACACCTGAAGCGAGTTCTTGGAAATGCTTTGTTAACATTCGAAGAAATGGCTACTATTCTATGCGAAATTGAAGCCATCCTTAATTCAAGACCACTATTTGCTATCTCTAACGACCCAACGGATCCGGAAGTTATCACGCCAGCACATTTTCTCATAGGTAGGCAGTTAACAGCTGTACCAGAACCATCATACACAAATGAAAAAATTGGTCGACTCAACCGTTGGCAGCACATTCAACTGATGCGCCAACATTTTTGGAATGCTTGGTCAAATGACTATCTCAACAGCCTACAACTTCGTAAGAAAAATTGGATCACTTCAGAAAACATACAACCAGGAATGATAGTGCTTTTACAAGATAAGAATCGTCCACCACTTCAGTGGAAGTTGGGTCGAATAGTAGCAGTTCATCCTGGATCTGATAACTTAATTCGCGTTGTGGATGTCTGCAGTGGAGGTACAAGTTATCGCCGTCCCATCACCAAACTTTCAGTTTTGCCCATTGAAGTCAATCAACGCGAACCGGAGAGCAGTGAAACATAACGTCTCACTCGGGGGGAGTATGTTCCGTTCTAAACGGAAGAATTAAAATATACATTGTAAGGTTTTAGCAGTAAGGTTCCTCGGTAACATTTGTAGCGCAAACGTGGCAACATTGCTTTCCTCATTAACCGATGGTAGCATATCGAATAGGTTGCGAAAGCTATATAAGCGAGTTAGTACAGACGTAAGAGTTGAGTTTTATTCCAACCTTTGTAAAGACAACAACAATTAAATAAATTTGAAACAAGTCCGAACAGTGTCATTCATTTCCGACCAAGATTGTAGATCCACACAAGAACCCCACCCGTGGTAATTCTGTGTGGACACCTACATTCGCCAAGGTCTATGGAATACCATACATACCAAATACAGTCCACCGTACAATTGCCCGAGCCCGAACAACAACATCATTCAAATGTCCACCTAGGGCTTCCTCGCACACCTTGATCAGGTGATCAGGAACAGGTAATTTTCGATGACTTTTCGGCACATATGGGGCGGTATCTCGGTCATAACTTCACGAATGTTGTCTTTCAAATGTTCAAGAGTTTGCGGAGAGTTTGCATAGACACGGTCTTTCGCATAACCCCACAAAAAAAAGTCTAGCGGGTTCAAATCGCATGATCTGGACGGCCAATTGGCATCACCAAAACGCGAAATTATGCGTCCCTCAAATTTCGTTCGCAATATGGCCATGTTCGGTCGTGTTGTGTGGCACGTGGCGCCGTCCTGCTGAAACCACATGTCATCCGTATCCATATCTTCAATTTGTGGCAAAAAAAAGATCGGTTAACATGCGGCCATAGCGCTCACCATTCACAGTTACCGTCTCGCCGTCCTCATTTTCAAAGAAATACGGCCCGATGACTCCACCAGACCATAATGCGCACCAAACAGTGACTTTTGGCGGATGCAATGGCCTCTCAACAATCACGTGTGGATTTTCTGAGCCCCATATACGGAAATTTTGGGTGTTCACATAGCCACCGAGCTCGAAATGTGCCTCATCGCTGAAGAAAATTTGATGCGAAAATTCAGCATTTTGCTGCTGTTGTTCGTTCACCCAATCGACGTATGCCCGACGCATTCCATGGTCACCACGCTCTAATTTTTGTACCAGTTGGACTTTATATGGATGTAGGTGCAAGTCCAAATGCAAAATTCGCCACAATGATGTGTTTGACAAGCCCAATTGCTGAGCACGCCGTGGAATCGAAACATTCGGGTCATCCTCCACACTGGCAGCAACAGCAGCAATATTTTCGACCGAACGCACATTGCGATGATGCACAGGTTTCACAATATCCGCTACGGATCCAGTTTGTTCGAATTTACGCACTACATTAGCGATTGTGTGCTCTGTAGGCCGTCCATGACGACCAAAATCCGTCCGTAATGCTCGAAAAACATTTGCCGGTTTTTCCTCATTTTTATAGTATAATTTAACAAAATTAACACGTTGTGCGATGCTAAAACGATCCATATTGTCAAATGGCAGACATTCAACTAACGATATGACGCTTTGGTTGACAGCTATGTCAAACGGTTGTCAGCGCAGGACTGCATACTTTCGGAAGCCCGAAATGGAAAACCCTGTATATTGTGAAAGGGTATTGAGCGTGATTGGATGACGGTTTGTTGACGAGGAAACTTTCACGATTTAGCATAGGTTCTCTAGTAACAGGCGAAGTTGAGTTTGCAATTTGAGCGGTTCTACTGGATGAGCAATGAATTCGATTGGGTTGGTTGGAAACGAAACGGAGTGCGTTTTTTAGTGTGATCAAAATCGCATTCCCGGAAGATTATTACTCTTTGCCACGTCTCTGCTGAGAGTGCTGCCTCTTTGTATTGTAGACCCATCGCAACTTTAAACGACACAAAAGTTAAATCATCGAGACTTTTGCCTTTCGGAACTAACTTTGTCTACGTATACGTCTACGGTTTCGTTGGTGTTGAGATTACACTTCACTAAATCCGCAACTTGCTTGCTACAGTCAAAATTTTTCTACCTCTGTCAACTTTGCAGCAAGAGGAATCGTTATATTTAGTGTCACGTCTTTTGTTCCACGGTACTCACACTGGATTTTTGAGCTGTTGTCCTCGATATCCAATAGTCGTCTCTTTTTCGGTAAAAATTGACAGGCATCAGCTCTACTCGATCGTGGTGTCATTTCATGGGTTTTCGGTTGATTGATTAATGTATTCAACTTAGCTGTATTTTGTTCAATCTCCCTCTTCAAATTTTGGCAAGGTTTTGCTGTGTTCATCGCTCATTAACTGGTGTGCCGTGTTGGAGGATGATACTGCGCTCCGAAAAGTGGCATTTGCCATAATTTTGGGACAGGCATTACACATCCAAAGTATGGTAGATTTATTTGCAATCATTTCACACCCAGCGGTTGTGAGTTTAGCACACTTTAGATGGAAAAAAGAACGGCAAAATCCATTACAGATGACTCCATCTTCTCTCTTTAGCTCAATAGCACAGGAGTGACATATCATTTGGGATTCCATTGTGTTCTTACGATTGAGGCAATAAATTTTCTCAAATAATTAGCATTAGGTACTCTATATTTGATAAACTCGAAACGGACAGCGAAGAAAAAACGATCACGATTACTATGAGATGCTCCAATTGATTTAAAAATATGAAAAACAAACAGAAATCACAGATTAGTATGGAGCAAATACTTAGACGATATAAATACGTACGTTTCAAAGAAGAAACTCCACACTTAATTTTTTTTGAAATAATTAATAATGTTAGCATGTTTTCAGTTTTCTTTCAATATTCTAATGCGACAGGACTGCATCTATGGGACTAGAATCCAATTTTTACGCAAGTGTAGTATTTTTTCAAAGAACAACTCATTGACCTTAAAATTGGTATATCGATCATCGGAATCAGCCCAGTAGTTTGAAAGTCATACAATTTTGAAAAAAGTCGTTTTTGGAAAAAAGGGGAAAAATGGTTTTTCGGGATCGTTTAATAATAACGCCTCTCTGATTTTTTGGATATGCTATGTAAAAAATCCTCAGCTTTTAAGAAAAAATATAAAAAAATAGGGCCCTTGGTTCCGAGACCATGAAAACTATTAAAAACAAACACAATCAATAGCAACGAAAACAAAACTCAAAACTTTCTGAAGTCGTAGCATTTTTTGAAAAAATACCAGCTAATTCGCTTTAATTTGATATGCCAAACATTGAAATCGGTCTAGTAGTTCAAAATTTTTTTGAATTTTTGAAAAAAAGTCATTTTTGGAAAAAAAAATTAGGAAAAATTGATTTTTTGGACAACCCTAAAATGCAAATGGACACCGTAATGAAAAATTATGGGAGGTTGTGTTTAAGATACGACCGCACTGTTCACGTAGAAATACGCTGTATTTTAATTCAAGTCGCTTGTTTATAACTACGGATATTATTTCATAACGCTACGAAAATTTTGCAATAACCATTCAACCAGTTTGGTCGCCCTGAATTATTTTTTATTGGAGAATCATTTGATGATTCATTCTTGTGCATGTTATTTGCAAGTGGTGGTTATTTGCAAGTGGTTGAAAAATCTTGAACGAGAACGAAAATTATGTCTGAAAAATAATCTGATATTATAATGATGAGTTTTGGTAGAAGTAGTAGGAATGTTTTAGTAAAAGGTAAATTCAACGGGGTCGATTAAAAGATCAATCAATGAACAGTTCTGTGATTGGACTCATGAACTTGCACTTAGAAAGAAAACGTGAATGTTTGAAGGTATTGATAACAAAAAACAAATTTTGGACGGGACGAAATTTGCCGGGTCAGTTTGTAACTTAATATAACTTATTGAATAATTTGGTACAGGGTGGGCCATTTAAAGTGGAAGCATCTGGCAACCCCATAACTTTTGACAGAGATGTCAGATTAACAAATGTCATACCGCGTTGGAAGCGTCATTTCAGTACAATTTTAACCATGGAACAATACACACCTAAACAACGCGCTGAAATTGTTCAGCTGTACATTCAAAATAACTTCTCAATTGTGTTAACTAAACGTGCGTGGAAAAATAAAAATAAAGTTAAAACATCGCCTGGAGACAACACTATACGTCGATTATATGCCAAATTTATATCGTCTGGTAGTGTTGGTAATGCCAGTCATCTGTCCAGACAACGACCAAGACGTTTCGACGAGAATATTGATGCCGTTCGAGCCAGTGTTGCAGAGACTCCATCGACATCAGGTCGCCATCGTTCGCGAGAGTTAGGCATCGCTCGAACCACTCTCCGACGCATAATTCGTGTTGATTTGAAAATGTTTCCGTATAAAATTCAAATGGCTCAACAACTTAACCCATCTGACTTACCACGTCGACTTGATTTTGCGAAATGGACCATCGAAATGGCCAAAAATGAACGTGGCTTTTGGTAAAAAATCATAATGTCTGATGAGGCGCATTTCAACTTGAATGGAGGAGTGAATAAACAAAATTGTCGGTTTTATGCTACTGAAAACCCTCAATTCATCGAAACGCAACCTCTTTACGACCAAAAAGTTACTGTGTGGTGTGGCATTTATGCCGATAAAGTCATCGGCCCGTACTTCTTTGAAAACGAAAATGGAGCAACGGTAACCGTGAATGGGGAGCGTTATCGGACAATGATAACCGATTTTTTATTGCCATTTGTTCGTGAAAATGAATTGGACAATTACTGGTTCCAACAGGACGGCGCTACATGCCATACAGCGGCTGCCACGACCAAATTATTGCGCGAAATGTTCCCCGGAAGATTAATATCGAAAAACGGCGATTATGACTGGCCACTGAGATCACCTGATTTGACTGAAAGACAATATCCGACAAGAAATTGCTGCCATATCGGCCGAAACATTGGGCAAAGTGATGGAAAATGCCGAAAAAAGGGCACATTTTGCGGTCAAGGCCAGAGGCGGTCATTTACGAGATATCATAATCAAAAAGTAGTTAGAACAAATCTCCTTGGACCAAAATAAATGAATTTCAAAAAAAAAAAAATTTTAAAATTCCACTTCTTTACTTTGCTATTGCAAAAACAAATCCTTCCACTTTAAATGACCCACCCTGTATTCCCCAAATAATTTTTTGGTGCACAAACTTAATACCTGCTTCATCATAGCGTCAATTCAATGCATTGATGACAGAAAACAAACAATGTTAACTGCTTGGAAAAAGGCTGAACATTTTCCTCAGCAGAGATTCATTACCAATACATTACAAGCGATATTCATTGCTTTGAATACAGAATGATACTGAAAGTTTGCCTTCCTTCCTTGCTTGAGACTTTAAACTTCTTCAGTTCATTCGTCTCTAACCTTCAAAAAGGCCATTGGAAAACTTTACTTTATCCATAATATTACTCCTCTATCCCCATTTCCTTGAGAAAGGCATCCGATCCCTCGCCGTCCAGCTTGCCCAGAAACGATGTTGTTCAGTCGATTTCCTCACGAAGAATGAAAGTTTGCCTTAGCGAGATCCACTGTTTATACTCTAGACCAGGGGTTTTCAGAATTTTGTTTATGGCAGAGCACTTTTTATAGCATGTGACGGAGCATCGGCGTTTTTCATCAATAAAACAAATTCTATCTGTATTGACATTACTCAACTGAGAACAACTCTATTTTGGTTACGCGTATCAGTTAGAAGACATCTAACCCGGAGAAAACAAAATAAATCACTATATTCTCAGTGAAATTGAATTGAACTCGTTCTTCTTCTTTTCCTTTGTTCACGGAGACTTTACATTTTACGATTTCCCCTTCGATGCCCGTCGTTAAATTGCTCGTTATTGACAGCTCTGAAGGAGAAAACACACGAATGGACAATTTTCATCAATTTTCTTCAATTTAAACCATATACAGACTATGGGATTGTAATTATAGCATATTAAACAATTCTTAGGGAATTTCCGATTCGTTTGGTATGTAATGTAATGTATGTAATGTAAATGTAACAAATTTCTTTATAACTCAAGAATTAATCAAGCAAACGAACCCATATTCGGTATGTGGACGTTTTAGGGTGCAATAAATGTTTTTTATGTTGGATAGATACTTCTCCCCCCTCTCTTAGGGGTGGAGAAACTGCCATACAAATGAAGCATAAATTTCTGTATAACTCAAGAACTAATTTAGCAAACAGAACCAAATTTGGCATGTGGAGGAATTAGGGGGCAGTAATTGTTTCTATGGTAGTTTGACAATCCTCCCCTCTCTCTGAGGCGAAGAGGGGCTGAATAACTCGAGAACTAATCAAGCAAATGGAATTAAACTTGACATAAACAGTTTTCAGGGATCGATAAATGTTTCTATGGGAGAACTCGAGAATCAATGAATACTAATAATATAAGGGGCAATAAATGTTTCTATAGTGGTTTGACACTCGCATAACTCGAGAATCCATCAAGCAAACGGATCCAAATTTGGCATGTAGAGGTTTTAGAGAGCACGAAATGTTTCTATGGTGGTTCGACACTCCTCTCCCCTTTCTAAGGGGAAGGTGGCTGCCATACAAATGAAACACAAACTTCTGCATAACTTAAGAATCAATCAAGCAAATGGAGCTAAATTTGGGATGTGAGGGTTTTTGGGTACGAGAAATGTTTCTATGTTGGTATGACACCCTTTCCTCCTCTGGAAAGGAGAGGGGGTCCCATAAAAAAATGCACATATTTCAACCAAACATATTCCAACCAAACGTGACAATTGAAAATTTTCGGAAAACTTTGAATGAAATTGGGAAAACTCGAAAAATTCAATTCGCATGTGTTCTACAATTACATATTGACAAGCGTTGGTAGTCCTGTAACGAAATTGATCTTCGTTCGAAAGTGGAAATGGATTTTAATGTGATGAAACGCACTCCTATATCGTCATCTATCTATATAAATAAAAATTAATCGCCGAATGTGTTGATAAGAGCAAAACTCGAGAAAGGAACGGTCCGATTTAGTGCTGTCTTCATTCTATCATATTTTCTGTATCAAGCATTTATTCCATGTAACGGAGAAACATGTTATTTGCAAGGTTTGGTTGAAATATGATTGAAAAATCATGAACGAGAATTGTGTCTGAAAATAGTCTGGTATTATAATGACGAGTTTTGGCAGAAGTCCTAGGAAATTTATATTAAAAGTAAATTGTACAGGGGCAATTAGAAAATGAATCAATGAACAGTTCTGCGATTGGACCCATGATCGTAAGTAAGAAAACGTGATTGTTTGTGGAGGTATTGATAACAAAAAATAAATTTTGGGGGTGTGCGAAGTTTGCCGGGTCAGCTAGTAAATGTATAAATGTTGCATTAGAAAGCATATACGAGTAAAATCGATCTCTTTTATCATTACATTGTTCACTTGTTTTAGTATTTTCACTATATATGTCGCGGAAAAAACATATTTTTTTTAGTGAATTCAGCTCATATTTAGCATAGATGTTATATACACATCAAAGTTGGAAATATTTCAGGTCGAAAAATAAATTAATTGTCGTGATTTTCTTGGATGTTAGGAATAAAATGAAGTGTTCAGGTATTTTGGTTATTGTTTAAGGCATATTTAAAGGTGTATTTTCCATTTTTTGAGTACACGAATAATAATTACCACGATGTTGACAGCTAGATGCGTAAATGCTGTCTGAAAATCGGTACCATTCTGGTGGTATCGATTCTGGAGCAACGGAGTGTCCCAGAATGAATTCCAATGAATATTTTGAAACTTTAAGACAATACCTAAAGCGTTACATATGGATTTTTGAAAATTCGAAAAATTTAACTTTTGTTAAAAATGAATTATTTCTCAAGAATCGATGTTTAGAAGCTATGTAACGCTTTGAATAATTCATTTTTACATGCTGATAAAAAAAATCAGCCAAATCGGTCGAGTAGCTCCTGAGATATCAATACCACCAGTTGAAAAAAATATGGTTTCGAGAAAAACGTATGAAAAAAATCATACAGCAATACTATATCTCTTGAGGTGACTTCATACTTTTGGCTGTAACTTTCCAACGAAATCAAATATCGTAAAATTCTTTTAGGACAACATTTCTGAGGGCATAAGCTTCCCAAAAATGCGGAAAAATGGAATCGATTTTTTCTACCATCCAAACCCACTTAAAACATTTTTGAAATCCACCCACTGTCACGATAGTTATACCTCAAAGTAAAAAAATTGTCCAAAATCGCCCCACACGACGGTATAATCCAAAAGTCGATATAACAAAAAGTTCGCTGCTGCTAAAGTAGTAAATGTGTTGTTGCCTACATTTTGGCGGTGTATCATTTTTATTGGTGTGAAAGACCACGCGTCCACATGAAGAAGTTGGAGCAAGCGCACTGTACTTTGTTTGATCAGATTAGAATCTACAAAGGGATCATGCTTGTTCAATTTTCTGTGAGGTCGAGCTTGAGTAGACTTACACTCCGTAATTGTTTTCCTTGACCCGGCAAAATTGCTTAACGAACACACTTGGTGCTTGGAAGCAGCAGTCGTTTCTTATTGTGAAAATAGTTAATAGCGATGCCGGCCTCGTCCTTACAGTCGCCAGAGGAGTGCTAGTGTGATATTCACGGTCAGATGGGTTGCTTTCATAACATGTTTTCCGCAATAATGCTTTCTCAATTTTTCCACGCATACCAAACGCCGCTCGTGCTATCAATTGTATCAATGTAATCCATTCAAACAGTCTCGTGTAAATATTTGCTTCACTTTCCAAACCCATCACCAATAATATAGGATACTTCTAAGCGGTACATAATACAAAACCAATATATCAGCTTATACAGATACTAAACTTATCAAATGCGCATCATATTTCCACTAGTCTGCGGGGAACCACGTTTTACGCTTATTTCACTAATCATACGTACATATTTTCCTTCTTCTCTGTCTTTTGTTCGTGTAATCGATAACAAATTGGTTTCAGTGCATCTTCTCTTCGCGGACTTGTCCCGCCTTAATTACTCATGTTTACTCCTTCTACTGTTCCGCGCAGTTGCACGCTTCAAATAGTTGGCTACTAACACAAAAAGCTAACGTTATCATCGTGCGAAATTAAACGCCAAATAATTGCCTCCCACACCTGTATGTCTTCTTTTTTTCTGCTTCTCTTCTCTTCTTCTCGCCTTCTTTTAAGTACATATGTTTGCATCACCGAGAACAATGACGATCACAATTTTTCCTTATAAAAAATCCTAACAATATCATCTAGCAAATATCATTGTGTATGTTGTATGTGTGTTGTGTCTTTTTCTTATATTCCCGTGTTTTCGTGTCGTAACTAAAGTTTTCCTTTGCTGCGTGTGTTCTCTCTCGTCTTTTGTTTGTTTTATGTTTCTGTTTTACATAGATAATATTAAACTAGCGTATTTTATTATTCTCAGCCTAACTTTTTTCTTCTTCTTCTTCTTCTGTAAGTTCCTCTTGCAGCAGCGCATTCACGCGTGAAAAAATATACATTTTTCTCTTACTCTCATCCAGTGGATTCTAATAAGTACTAATCTCTCTCTGCCACGGTCATCCATCAACCTCCTCTTGCGTCTCATCCTGCGCGGTTTAAACTCTGTCAGTGTCTCATAGCGAATCAGTTTCAAAAAGTCAACATTCAATTTGCATACTATCATCATTCCTTCCCCCGCTTCACTAGCGGCGAGAGTGGGAATTCATTTTGTGTGTTACGGGGTCAAGGGGCATTTTTTTTCTTTCACTAAGTACATTTATTTACATTACGTTGTGTCGCTACTAGGGAGTTTCGTCTTTCAAGTGTTGCTCGGATCCGCAGATGGATCCAACAGCGGGAGAGATGGATAACCCAATACCGTGGTCATTATTGTAATCACACTTGCTTGCTGTCTCTCGCTGTTTTGGGGGAGGACTTTCTGCTCCGATTGGCATTCAGTTACTTGGAAACACAAGCATACAGCACCACACCCATCCTCACCCCAGACGATCGGTTAACTAATTTGAGACAGAACTGAATAGGAACGACAAGTCAGTCCGAGCGGGGGCTTGGATTGGGGTCCATCACTTGGAGACGACACTGGATGATACTGCACTTCCAGAGGGTGTGTAAGTTGAAATGTGATGTCCTTTGTGTGCAGTCGCCTTTGTTTGGGTGAGTAGAGCTGCTCTCCTTTCTGGTGGTTTTTCAGTAGCGTAGCAACGGGGCGGCCAATCACAATCATTATAAGCAATGAAGAATCTCATCTTATATGAGGGTGTGCTTCCTGGCTGCTGATTTGGTTTTCCTCTGGGAAAGGCATTTGTTGTACAATTGTTCTTCTTCTTCTTCTTTATTGAATTAAAGAGACTTTAAACTTTTCAGTTCATTCGTCTCTAGTCTTCACAAATACCCTTGGGAAACTTTTCTACTTGTTCACCTCCATTGCCTTGAGAAAGGCACTCGATCCCATGCCGTCCTGCTCGCCCAGCAACGGTGTTGTCCAGTCGGTGTCCTCCCGAAGAAACCAACAATTGTTTGTTTGTTCATCACTTTAACAATGAATTTTTTAAATGCATGTTCTGTGTCGATCTCGGATTTGGCGGAGCGTAAATTATACTTAAGCGGATCGTTGGAGACAATTTCAAGGGCTGTTTGAGATGAGGTATTAATCGTTTTGAACATAGTTCCGGAATCACATTTAAGATGGGAAAATCGCTGTTAGGTGGGAAAATAGCTGTTAGATAAACGCAGCTATGCAATAATTAAGCTCACTCGCCTTGGGAACAAACATTCGTTGTGACCAGGGCTCGGCAAAGTCATATTCAACTGAGGATAGTCAGGAGGCTATGAAGCCATCGGCATTCGCATTCAATTCGGGACATCGAAGCTGAGTTTCAAAGCCAGTTTCCATGAAGCAAATATAAACAAAACGCAAAGCGAAAAGTGGATGTTGATTTTCAAAATGGTGAGTGTTAAATGAAGGAAAAATGTTCTACTGAGCTAATTAGCTTGAAGTATATAAATTGGCAGGAGATCCAACGCGCTGATATGAAGATTTCAGCCACGTTTGTTTATCAAATGCTCAATCTATATCTTAATTCGAGGTATTAGGTTTCACTCGTTTTCAATGAAAGGTTACAATATTCCTGGACAATATCTTAGTTCATAAACAGGAACGACTATACAAATTGAGCGACAGCTAGGTTCAGTGTTATGCTCATATTTTTCAGTATAACTAACATAAGAAATTTCCTTATTGTTCGGGTAGTTCGTCCAATTTCTTAGGTCCACTTTTCATAGGATCTGGTGAAAAGATTTAGGAGTTCTGTTAGTAATGATCATATAAGGGTTAGGACTATGTGACCTGACCATGCAAACAACATTTGGAAAATAATTTTCATTCACTGTTTGAAAATTCACAAGTGCCTTCGAGCTTGCTAATCTTAAAGAGGGTACACTTATTCGATTTTGTATTGAGTATCAGAGGTTAACACCAATGATTCACGAGGTAAAAAAACCGCTCTCAGTACGCTTCATCTGCACAAAAAAAGTGATTTCCATTAAAATAGAACACTAATTTGATACGGAAAAGTTTATTTTAATTAAGAATTTTGAATTAAAATGGGTGGGTTATATCTATAATATAACCGCAAGGTTGACGTGGGACTACCTAAGCTTAGCAATCATTTCAGTGAGCAGAAGATATGAAGGCATATCCTTCAATGCATCTTGAATAACCGAGCCAAAGCGTTATGTTCGTATCTGTTCTTGTAATCCGTGTTAGGAAAACACTTTTCGGAGTGCAAAAAAAAACATGCGGGTGCAGAAGTACCTCCGGCTTGCATGAATGAACAACTTCAACTTCTACTTTTTTTAGGGGGTCTCCGTAGCCACATTGGTTGCGCGTTCGCTTAGTACGCGATCGATCGTGAGTTCAAAACTCAGGACCCCCATTGACCATCTTTGTGTTGTTACAGAATAACTACGTCCACGCAACAATCATCAGCGATGGAGATCGATCCACGGTCGAAATAAGATCGATTCATCCATACAACTGCTCTGCTCAGCAAGATACATCGGGCTGCTGTTCTATAAAATAACTCAACAATGATCAATTAACTGTCTCCGCTGTCCGGTGGTCTAACTAGATAATGGAAGAACGGAAAGAATACTCTTACGCCTAAATGGCTACTGTGTAAATGTACCATATACAATGGTATAGAAGGAGTACTGGCGAATGACAACTGTGTAATGTGCTAGTTATAGATATCTAAAATGCTAATGAGCCTTCAATAAATAAATGGGATAAAAAAAACTTCTACTTTTCATACTATAGAGGATTTAAACCTGAAAGTTCATTCGCCTCTAGTGTCTGTACGATTTTCCCAGGTTCCTAAGTTTAGGAGACCGTGTTAAGGTAACATATTCTAGTTGCACAAAGGCAAGCGAGTACAAAAGTACTAGCAGTTTGCATTTATTTGCAAAGCCGATTTCCCCAGACATCTTGGTTTTGAAGTCTGTGTTAGGCAAACACATTTCAGTAGAAACAAAAAAAAGCAATCATTTTTTTGTATTGATAAAATTCTTGATTGAATGAAACAATATCCGAATTCAGTTGAATTCAATATAATTGCTTTGTGAGTAAAAAGATTGTATAATGCCATGTTAGGTCAATTCATGCATTGTGATAGATTATGTTCTTCGTTACAAGTAAATTTAATGGCAGACCTTTCACGTTTGGTATGATGCCTAGGACAACATATATGTACGGAAGAATTATCAAACGATTATTTTTTTTATATTTCTTTCTGAATTTTACATCTCTCAAGTGTACGTACTTCTCGAATCGCGAATTTGCTTGAAACTGGAAAGTTCATTCGCTTCTATTGTCTGCACGATTTTCCCAGGTTCCTAAGTTTAGTAGATCATGTTAGGCATATTCCAGTCTGCACAAAGGCAAGCGAGGCAAAAGTACTCGCTGTTTGCATTTATTTGCAGAGCCGATTTCCCCAGAAACCTTGGTTTTGACGTCTGTGTTAGGGAAACACATTTCAGTCGGAACGAAAATACCCCCGACTTGCATGAATTTGAAATGCCGATTTACTCCAGGCACTTTGATTTACAAATCTCTGTTAGGGAAGACATTTCGGTGGGAACAAAAGCTCCCCCTACTTTCATGTGTTTGCAATACCGATTTCTCAATCGCTGCTTGGTTTTGAAGTCAAAGTTAGGGAACATTTTTCAGTGAGAACAAAGTCCCCCTACTTTCATGTATTTGCAATGCCGATTTTCCCAAGGCTGCTTGGTTTTGATGGCTGTGTTAGGGAAACCGTAAATCGGGCCAATCAAAACGAGGCAGTTAGGGCGTTTAGATAACGCCTAATATTTTACAGTTATTCAATTGTTTATCTAATGAAAAATAACATTTTGTTAGTTGCGATAGATGCGTAGAAATATTCCCTATCAATTGATGCAAACATCTTTCCGATCAAGTAAGAAATGTTCGAGTTATAAGCATTCGAAATCTTTCATTTTTTCTTGCATGTTCTGTGTTTAGGTTTTTTATTTTACCCCCTATATACTACGGTTAGATGTAGTCCCACGTCAAAAAACGTGCTCATTCCACCTGAATACTACTTATTCTTTCACGCTCCCCTAAACTGGTAAACGAAGCTCAATGCCTTCAATGCGGATTGGAAGTGAGTTTTTGCTTCATCCAGCAGTGTCTCTGTCAACTTGAATCAACAGTCATTCGGGTGTTCCCGCTGCTCTCTCCTCCACGACGCTCCGCACTCCTTTAATTCTTCATCGTCAAATGGATTTCACGGCATATTAAAGTGACTTCGCACAGACTGAATTCGTTTCTCTCCCTCATGTATCACGTATGCATGTGTCGATGTTTGAGTTCACGCTGGGTAAACAATGTAGCCGTCCAATAATGGTGAAACTACTTTTTCGCGTCAGAAATCAAGTTTTTGTTTCACTTTATATGAACGTTAAAATAAGATTGTTTACGCGGGCAACGAGGTACGTGTCATAGTGGAGTATTATTTGTGGATTGAAGTCAGGTTGAATAGAGAGGCGGATTTGTATTCATTCAGCACGTCAACTAGAATAACCATTGAATTGATGAGCGTTAAGAGCGAGGATGACTGATGAAATAGTCATGATGACGGCGAATGCCCAAGTAGTCCTACTCGAAGCAAAGCGACTGAGAGGAGAGTCGATTTCATGTTTTGTCTTCGAAGACCCTCGTTGTGACCATATTGACGATACAATTTTCATCGGTTAATTCGGAGTGAATCCGCGGAATAACACAAAAAATCTTACAAGGAAGGTGTTAACGGATTGATCCCTGAATAGTCCATTCACGTGAATTCCTCCGCGGGGGATAGTTTTTTTTTATTACCGACGAGTGTGAGAATAACACAGTTAACGGGCGCCATAACGTTCGTTGTTGTTTACATTACGCTCACTCAACTCAAAACCGTGCTGCCATGTATTTTTATTTCAAACTAAGAGCGTACTTTCCTGACGCGAGATAGAATTACGAGTGAAATTGTTAAATAAGTTGAGTAGGGTTATAAACGAACTCCGAAACGAACATCGAGACCTGGAAACAGAGAAGCATCCTACTTAATAAAGATGAGGCACCGAGAGCGGATCGACAAACTGAAAACGATGATCAAACTATCAGACGTAACGGAAATTAAAATCACTGAACACCCCACGAATCAGTGCAGATGCGTTGTCTACTGTCTGAAAACATGGAAACTGTCCGGAAATAACTGAATATGAAATAGAAAATATTAAAAAGGAACTGAAAGACTTCCGTTGAATAGCGAGAAAAGAAGCCAGCAAAGTGATTCCCACACCTACCCTGATTCTTACTATCAATGGCATTGTAGATTATAGATTTCGGTTGGATAAGACAGAGAACCCGGCCATACTATCCAACACTGTTACTGTGTTATGAGTACTGCGAATACGGTCACTCGCGGAAGCGCTGCACAACGACTGACTGAAAACGTGGAGAAAGCCCAAGCTATAGCACTCCATCAACAGGCAAACGGGATAAAAAAAGACGTCCTAATCAACGCGATGAAAAATAAATTCAAAGTAATCGCTGAAGAAGACATCCGAATTAGAAGCCGCTTTATTCGTTACAAGTACACTCCTTCCAATGCCTAGGACCACTGCCACCCTCACCACACCCCAGACACTGACGACAATTGAACAAAAATCGATCTCCCCAAAGATCGGATTCGCAGTAGTGTAGTAAGGACGGACGTTGGACCGACAAAAACTTCAGTGTGGAAAGACTTCGCTTGCTGAATTTCTGCAATACCGAACGAACGAACGTGATGAATTATAGAGGCTTTAAACTTTTCAGTTCATTCGCCTCTGATGTGTGCAATATTGATATCAATCCTCCTTTCAATAAACTCGTCACTGCTACAACAAGGTATAAAAACAAAACACCTATTTTTCTATCATTCGGAGAAATAAATATGGATTTCAATGTCTCGACCGGTGCACAAACATCCTCAGAACAAGCTCGATCACCACCGAACCAAACCTCAATGGCTTACAAACACAACGAACACATTCGACAAGACAGAGAGGATAATGCGAACAACCAAGACAATGAGGCTAACCGCAATTTCACTGTCGACAACACCATGTACGACCGATGGAGAGCAGAGACCGGTAATTACCCAATACCAGGACCCTCGCGAGTTTCTTTCGTGGATCTCTCACCTCTGCCGGTGTTGGCGTCCTTTTGGACTGCTTCCACCGATAGAGCTCTGTTGGAGTCTGCAACACGCTCAGCAAGCATGCTTGCTCGACCACCAAACCCAACGAAATAAAACCTTCGCTACTAGGAGTTTCACTCTGTGTGGACTCCAGAATGCATATTCACAGCACTGTCAGCTATAACTGTCTCGACAAAAGCGGATCGAGACGACCGCGCTGGTATAAATTGAAAGCGGATCGCGACGACCGCGCTGGTATAAATTGAAAGTGGATCGCGACGACCGCGCTGGTAAAAATTGAAAGTGGATCGAGAAGACCGCGCTAGGTTTAAATGAAAGCGGATCGAGACGACCGCACTGGTAAAAATTGAAAGTGGATCGAGAAGACCGCGCTAGGTTTAAATGAAAGCGGATCGAGACGACCGCGCTAGGTTTAAATGAAAGCGGATCGAGACGACCGCACTGGTTAAATTGAAAGCGGATCGAGACGACCGCGCTAGTATAAATTGAAAGCGGAAAGTGACGACCGCGCTGGTATAAATTGAAAGCGGATCGAGATGACCGCGCAGGTATAAATTGAAAGTGGATCGCGACGACCGCGCTGGTAAAAATTGAAAGTGGATCGAGAAGACCGCGCTAGGTTTAAATGAAAGCGGATCGAGACGACCGCACTGGTATAAATTGAAAGCGGATCGAGACGACCGCGCAGGTATAAATTGAAAGTGGATCGCGACGACCGCGCTAGTATAAATTGAAAGCGGATCGAGACGACCGCGCAGGTATTAATTAAAAGCGGATCGAGACGACCGCGCTAGGTTTAAAAGAAAGCGGATCGAGACGACCGCACTGGTTAAATTGAAAGCGGATCGAGACGACCGCGCTATGTTAAATAGGAATATGATCGTGACGATAACGCTTGATTTGATTGAAGCGGCCCGTGGCAACCGCAAATTTGAGATCAAACAGGCGAAAGAAAAAGTTCAACTATGGCGGGGTTCTAAAACAACGGTTATCTCAAATAGAGCCAGTGATAGAGATTCCACCACAGGACAAGTCGCAGCTCAAGAAGACAATTCAAAAGAAAGGCCTTACGTGCGGCTCAGTGACTATCCACTGAACATCCGGATGAAACGAGAGCTGGTGAAGCCTACCACATCGACGATATATTCAACGACAACATCACGACCGAGTTGTGAGTAAATGCTCTCTCTGGAAAGATTAAATCTCAGGGAACAACACTCGCAGTTGCGAACGCTCTGGGGAACCACTTTCAACTACTATCGGCACTGGAAGGCTACCCCATAGAACCCATCAAACGAAAGCAAGTTACGGTGGACGCTATTCAACGATAGAAGGTTCCCGATCATGATCCCAACCCGCACATCAATCAACCTTCTAATCTACGGGAACTCAACTTGGCACTTTCCGTCGCCAAGGACAAATCGGCGGGACCGGACGAGATAGGGAATCCGCTTCTCGCGAAGCCTACTCCAGTAGGTAAAACGAAATTACTGGATCTGGACTGAGCATAAATTTCCTAGAGAATGATCCCAAAGAACATTCATCGTAAGGTCATGGAGAGAATTGTGGATCGCGGGCTGATTCAGCACCATTTCGGGAACCATTCGGGACCGGGACGACCACGCATCTGGTCACCCAGAGTTATGCTCTGAATGAGGCACTGGAAATCTCCCAAACGTACAACCGAGCTGGGACACCGGCGGTTCTGCAGCAACTCAACAGTTGGGGTATCGCGTGTCATATGCTCCAATTTGTGAAGGGCTTCTTGATTGGAACGAAAACTCGAGGGAATTCATCGAGGAAACCGGAGTCTCTCAAGGCTCCGTATTTTTCAAAAAAATTAACAGCATTATCGAGAACCTACCAAGGGGCATCCGTATCTTTGTATGCGAGGATGATGTGATGCTAATGGTAGTGGGTGCATCTGTAAAGTTGGACACGAAAAAGCTCATATAAGTGGTTTCTTGGGGTCAGTGGGTCTACTCTTGGGTTCGGGTGGGTCTACACTATCACCTTCCAAAAGTGAGTTAACCCACATTTGTGGTCACAACCATAGAGATTGCAACACCCCGACCTACATCGATGACAAACGTATTCCAAGACGGAACACTTTACGGATTCTCGGAGTCACCATCGACCGGAAGCTGTCTTTCAACCAACACTGCGATGGTATTGAGAGGGGCTGTCTCAGTCGCATCAACCTCCTCAAATGTCCGGGAGCTTGGTTAGGAAATTTTAATGCATCTACCATAAAGGCTAGACCTGGCCCCAAGCGATTATCACCTTTTTCTCGCGTTGCATCCTGAGGGATAGGAAATTAAGATCAAGACTTTTATTATATGAGCTACCTTTAAAATGGCTCTAAATTTTACAACAAAATGGTACATGTTTGACCTTAATTGAAAAAACAGAAACATCTCAAATAAAGTATTGGATTTCATGCAAAAATAATGGATTTTTCCCAACCTAATATAACCGAGGAACAGCAACGACAAGGAGAAACCACCGACAGCGATCCCACTAAGCAAACACTAAGCACTGATCTGGACATCGGAAACGGAAACCAGACAAATGAACTTAACAACGAAACCCCCAGGCAACACACGAAATTCGAATTCAACAAATATTGACTCAACAAGCATAACGGTTGCATTAAAAAGTGAACATATTTCACGAATTTTTCATGCGTTTACCTTAACATTGGGTGATGAAATCACTTGTGCATCATCAATCATAGTAATCCATGAGTTTTCAAACAAAATTTGACAGCGCTATCAGTCGAACTGCGGAAGGAAGGAAGGAAGGTATTGAATTAGAGAGACTTTAAACTCTGAGAGTTCATTCGTCTCTGAACTGCGGAAGTTATGGTGAAAACAGTAATTAACTGCGCTCCATGGTTTGTGCGTACTGGGTGCTCCATCCCATTGCGAAGAAAGTGAACATCGTCAAGTACTTTGAGACCACCAGATACACCCGTTACGGAACCTATAATATCCTCACTCTTCTGAAAACATTGAATGGAAGCAGAGCAACGGGCCAGACAGTGAAATAATATCTAGCGGAGATGGACATCATCATGCGGAAACGTTAGTCAAGACCGGTCGTGTCGGAACACTAAGCTGTGACCCAGAAACAAAGGCTGAAAGGGATGGAGAATGGATTTTTTTCGGTAAAGCGGAACGTTGCGGTCATCATGGACGATGAGACGTATTTAACACTTTGTGGCAACGACTGACAGGGCAACAGATACATAATGTTCCACACACAGGAGGTAAACTTCGACGTGAAGTACATCTTCTACACCAAGTTACCAAAGAAAGTGTTTTTGTGGTTAACTATCAACGAAAAGGGGATGTCAAAGTCGTTCTTCTTCCGTTCGGGACTTGCGGTGAACGGGGAGATTTAGGGCCTGTCGAATGCTATATCCTTCATTCAAAATATCATATGGACGAGGATGTGGTGTTTTGGCTGGATCTGGCCTTCGTCCATTACGCGAAGAAGTCGCTGGATGAGATGATCCGCTTGAAGATAGATGTTGTTCTGATGTCCGGAAACCTTCCGAACGTCCTCTATCAACAATTTCTTTCGACCTCTCGGACCCCATGCGTAAGGGGACCTTATTTTTCGTCACTTCAAAGAGCCCCTTCAGGACTCATCCCCGTAGTTCACAAAGATGAATGAGCCTACGGCTGAAGGTTCATCAATAGAGGCGAATGAACTGCAAAGTTTAAAAGCTCTTAAAAACAAAGAAAAAAGAATGTTCCTCAAATAAAGACAACAAAAAAATTAAAATAATTACGCTGAATTTACTAGCAAAAACTGGTGAGTGTGTTCACTGTTTTTCTTTATGTGTGCATATTGTCCATTGATGCTCTAAAATTTTTTGTGAAAACGTGAAATACTGAAGCTATTAGATTTATCTTTTGTTTGAACGAACAACCTTCCGAATGAATACAGTTTTGTCGGAATGATTATGGGAATGTAAGTAAGTCGCTCAATAACGAACCTTATCTCAAACATCTCAATCTAGAGGCGAATGAACTGAAAAGTCTCTTAAAGCCTCTTAAAAACAAAAAAAAGGAAGAAAAACATCTCAAAATCGCCTTTTCCCGATCACAAAAACCATCCGCTCGATGCCACCCCATCGTAATGTATTCCATCCAATGACGTCTCCAAGGCAAGTTCCCTCCGTCCGTGCTTTTCATTAGCGCGCTTGCATTTTCTGTCTGTCTCCGTTTTTAAGGTTCATTATTTTTCCAACTGCTGAATGCAGCTGTGTGACACAGGGTTCCCACAATAACAGCCCCATCATCATCATCTCAGCAATCATACTCCTCTTTCATTTCAGCTCACCATCGTCCCCAACATCAGTTCGCTCCCCGCAGAAGCAGCAGCAGCAGCTTCGGTTCGGTTCTAATTAATTTTAAAACAGTCTAACTTGTAATTAAGAATTTGATGCTATGACATCCCGGACGATGGATCGTCCAGATCCTGCCCGCCGACCTGCGGAACAGTGCCACTGTCGGTACTGTCCGTCCCGCTTCCCATCGGTCGCCTCGGCGGCTGCTGGTGGGGATGGAACTGAGCGTCATTTGCACCACTACTGCTGCTGCCGCTGCCGACACTGTTACTGCTGATAGATTTCTCGTCCTCACTGCTGCCATCAGCCATCGTATCGTCGCTCAGTTTAGGTGCATTCTGTTGTTGTCGCTGCAGCTGTTGGTGGCTCTCGTTGGCCACCGGCCAACCGTTTGTGGGTGGCGTTGCAGCACTACCGGTGACATCGGATGGCTGCTGCGGCGTCGTGGATGCAGCGTCTTCCAACTCAATAAAAATAGGATCACTGCCGCCGTTGTCATCGTTGCTGCTGCTACCCAATCCGGTCGCGTCCTTTACATGAGGTAATGATGTTCCCAGATTACTATGATTATCGTTATTATTACTACTGCTAGTGTCACTGCTACTGCTACTACTAGCTTCGGCATGGTTATTAGTGCTACTATCACTATTTACACGGTTGCTCTTAATTAGCTGCTGAAAGTCAACGCCAGCCGCCGCCGCCGCCAACGGACTTCCACCAAAATCTAGCGGATCAAATTCCGCAAAGGCGATCTCTTTCTCCCGGCTTGGGCCGGGTGTCCCCCGCAGACGGTTGATGCGAGTCTGAACGATCTGCAGATGGCGCAGGATGTAGTCCTCGCTGGGAGCCAGCTGGTGGGCGTGCGCTAGACAGGATTGCGCCTGGGCCAGCCTGCCCCGCTCGACATAAACCACACACAGATTGTGCAGACCCTGGATGTTGATTGGGTCCAGCTGTAGGATGCGTTTGTAGCACTGAAATAACACAAACAAATTTTGTAAATTTTTAGCGCAAGTGTGAAACCAAAACTCACGTTTTCTGCCGCATCCAGATCCTTGATGTTATTGATGTATATATCACCCAGCAAAATGAGCCCCTTGATATGGTCCGGATGGTACTTAACGAGCTGATTGAGGAACGGGGCCGCCTCCAGTGGTCGGTGGTCATCCGCAAGCAGCAGAGCCAAATTGAACAGTGCACTGCGGAAATCCTGCTTGAGATGAACCGCCCGTCGGAACCAGTTTTCCGCCTCGTCTGTGTTTCGGTCGTCCATCGCCAGCATGCCCAGATTGAAGTGAACACGTTCGTTCACCTCTGTGCGGAGAAGCAAAACCAAACGAGAAAAAAAATGAAAATAAGCACACGCTCTTCAAATCCGATCCCACGTGATTAATGTGTATGTATTCCGGTCACTCACCGTCTTTCGCTAGCAGCTTTAGCAACCGTTCGCGGGCAATCTTCCGCAGTTCGGGACGTCCCAGTTCCTGCAGTAAGATAGCCGAATTCAACAGCGCCTGTTCGTGCTCTGGGTCGAATTCCAGCGCCTTGTCGAGGTAAGCCAGCGCCTGGGAGGCTTTGCCCTGCTCCAGGAATACCACCCCCAGCTGGGAAAGGGAAGAGACAGAGAAATGTGCGATTGATGATTAGAGATGACAAGTACGTGATTTTGATACCGATTGCACCCAAAATTCCCCGGAACGAAATGAGAGGAAACGAATCTTGTTATTATTATTTTTCCAGGGAAACAGAAAACGAGCGGACGAAAGCAGCGACGTGATGAATACCAAAACCGTGTCGGGGAGGAGAAGTCGTAGAGCAAAAGTGAAAAATGGTTCGGTTTGGATGTTGGCAACACAATAATCGCTTGAATTTGCATGAGGTGGAGTACATTTGTGCGGATTTTTTTCTGCCATCAGCTGCTGGTGGCGGAGATTACGAAGACGACGACGAGAACAAACTGTCGGCGAGTGGGATATTATTTTCTGGTGCCTCGAAGTCATTTGTCATTTCAGAACCAGCGGTGTCTCGCGTTTTCTCAGACAGTAAATGAACCTTTCAGGATGACAAAGGACACATAAAATGCCATCTTTAGCCAGTGGTTTCACCATTGAAGCCATTGACATTTTTATCTAGCAATCGATTATAGCGATCAAAATGTAACGCGAATTAGATATGTTTTATTCCATAATTGAACTCTGGCATCCCATCAACTGCTTGAAGTGACTCACTATTATTGTAATTCATATGAACGATTTTTTTTTCCAATTCATTTATTTGTAAGGCTCAATCGCATGAGCTTTGCGGAGCCACTAATTCATGATTTGTTTTTACAGAATTTCAACTTAAATCTATGTTTAGTAGGTTTCGACCGATTACTCGCGGTTTACTCGAGGTTAGAGGGGCAACAATTTTTGTGGGATGGATCAGGTTAGGGATATGGATATGAGGTATCGTTGTCTCAACCGAGAGTTGCCGCACGCACTGTAGCATTGTGCATAAAGACCAGGGATAGCATCTGGTGTTCGACTATCTGTCGAGGGGGGCGACGGTGAGATGAGGGGACAAGACAAACAAACTAATAACGAAAAAGAAAAAAAAACACACAAAAGCATTAAATTCTTATGCTAGTCCGTTTCACAAACATATAGATCAACTGCATATAGCAGATGTCGCGAGTTCCCAACACGTCTCTAACAGGAACATAGGTTTGTCTTCTTTGGGCCCTAAGGGCATTCAAAAGGTACTCTCTGGCTGCGTAATTATCCGTACATTGCCAAACTGCGTGATCGATGTCATCGTAACCGTTTCCACACCGACAGACGTTGCTTTGAACAAGATTTATTCTGTGGAGATGCACATCTAGCGAGTAGTGGTTGGACATAAGTCTACTCATTACACGAATGAAGTCACGACTTACGTCCAAACCTTTGAACCACGCTCTCGAAGAAACCTTTGGAATAATTGAATATAACCACCGCCCAAGACTTCCAGTGTCCCAATCGGTTTGCCAACTCAAGAGGGAACTCTGACGCAGTAATTGGAAAAATTCATCGTATGAAATCTGTCTATCAAACAATTCGCCTTCCTGGGCACCCACCTTTGCGAGAGTGTCCGCTTTCTCATTGCCAGGAATTGATCAATGAGAGGGGACCCATACAAAGGTTAACTTATAAGATCTTTCGATCAGTGCACTCATCTGCTGCCTCACTTTTGCGAGGAAATAAGATGGGTGCCTACTAGTTTTCATCGACTGGAGAGCCTCAAGCGAACTGAGACTATCCGAGAAAATGAAGTAATGGTCTGCAGGCTTGTTGGAGATCATCCCCAATGCGAAGTCGATTGCTGCCAGCCCAGCAACATAAACGGAACAAGGTTCCTGCAGTTTACGGAAGGCGCTCGAATTTTCATTGAAAACACCGAAGCCAGTGGATCCATTGAGGCGAGACCCATCAGTGAAGTATCTTTTCATGCAATTGACTTTTTGGTACTTTCGGTTAAAAATACGGGGAATGAAAGTTGGTCGAAGCTGATCTGAAATCCCAAGTATTGCTTGTTTCATCGACAGATCGTATTCAATTGAGGAACTGCTGAACATATGAACGATTTATGGAAACTTTAAATCTCTCTCGCTGCTTTTGGACAAACTTATTTTGTATTAATATAAAATAATTAAAAAAACCTTTTTAAGTTAAACGGTTTAATTGTGATTAAACATAATAATGTACTAAAAGCTAGAAAATAATTAGGCAAGTAGCAGTTAGCAGTTATCATACCTCTCCTTCATTAGTCTAGGGCAGGGGTTCTCAAACTATTTTGAGATAGACCCCAATTTTTTTTTAAAAATCCTATCTTTAGTTTTTTTTCTTACTGAATAATTATCAATTTAGAAACATTGAAGTTAGTTCATTGAGTAAACTTGACATTATTTTCTCATCATATTCAACAAAATAAATAGACACAGGATTTTTTTTTAGTTAAAAATAAAGTTTTTTGATACTTAGAATTTAGTAAATATCAAGTGCAATTAATACTTATTAATACAAATTACTCACAAACTATAAAAACATTCAAATCGCAATCCAATCTATCCGCAACTACTAAAATATAAAAAAAAAAAGGTTCAATATTAGTTAGTTACAGCCTTAAATCTCCGTGTTCGTTGATTTTCAAATGATTTCTTCGGTTTCGGGTTGTTTGTAACCACACTGAAGCTTTTTTCGACAAGGTATTATGATGGAAAAACGAGAAGATATTTTTCAGCAATGTCCCACAACGCAGGATACTGTGTTTCAATGTTGCGTTGTAACCAGTACTTATGACAACCTTGGTTGTACTCCTGCTTGAGCTTCTCATCTGTGCTAGTGATAATCAACTTTTCTTGCATCATCACCTTGGCTCATTCCATGGCTGAGATATCGTACGGATTTATTATCCATTGAGGAATTTGCAATTTGAATATCCTAAAATATCTTAGTGAAATCTTTGTGTAATGCGTCCATCATATGTCATGATAATATAACATAATCTTGAAGCTTTTATGATAGTTTTGACAAATGCGGAAACTGTGAATGTTTTTCTCATATAGCTGAACAAATAATCAAGAGTTCGAAGAATTGCTTCAACGCTTAAATTATTATAAAGACTGATGCGGTTAATTGTCTGCATTGTATGATTGTCAGAATTTGGGAATGGGGTTATTTGCCCTATCTTCAAGAAAGGCGACAAACTAGACTGTGAGAACTTCCGTGCAATCACCGTCCTGAATGCAGTGCTTTCCTAAATCATATTCCGTCGTCTATCGCCACTTACAAACAGATTCGTGGGAGGTTATCAGGCCGGCTTCATCTAAAGTCGATCAACTACTGACCAGATCTTCACCTTGCGGCAGGTCTCTCTTGCCTGCTGTTCCACATTGCGCTAGGAGTGTTATGAGACGAGCGGCGTTTAACTTAGGTGTTACGATCTTCATTAGATCTAGTCAATTCATCTGCTTCACTGATTACGTAGACATTGTCGACAGAACATTTGAGACGGTAGCCGAACTTCGTGCTTAAGTCTGGTGTAATGACTTAAATCTATCTATCAAGTAATCAATAAATATAAAAATATCTCAAAGACGAAAAAATGGGTGGATATTACGTTTCCAGAAATGAAACGATTTTTAGATCTAATTGTTCTAATGGGCCAAGTAAAAATAGATAGACTTCATGATTATTGGTCGACTGATCAAAGCATCGAAACTCCGTTTTTTGCAAAAGTAATGAGCAGAAATACATTTATGCAGATATGGCAGAGCTGGCACTTTTGTAATAATGAAGATGTATCCACAAATTCAAACAGACTTGTAAAAGTTCAGCCAATTATAAATTATTTAAGGAAAAAGTTTGTTGCTGTATATAAACCTTGTCAACAATTATCATTAGATGAATTTATTATTCCGTGGCGAGAAAGACTATCATTCCGAACCTACAATCCTGCGAAAATTGTAAAGTACGGCATACTTGTGAAGCACACACATGATACATTTGTAATTTTCAAGTGTATGCTGGCCAAGGAATGAAACTGGAAAACACTATTCTAGAAGTTATTGATCCGTATAAAAATCTTTGGCATCACGTTTATCAGGACAATTATTATAACAGTGTCCATATAGCTGAAGTACTCCTGCAAAACAAAGTACGGGTATGTGGGACCATTCGGAAAAATAGAGGTCTTCCACAATGTCTTCAAAACATAACCCTTTCAAATGGTCAAGCTACATTTCGTAGAAAAAACGGTATTCTAGTACAAATATGGAATAACGGTAAACGAAATGTAAACATGATATCGACGATACATTCGGCGCGAATAATGGAATCTGGAATTGTAAATAGAAAATCACATATATCAATTCAAAAGCCTGAGTCGATAATTGTATATGAAGGGCGTAGATCGCGCAGATCAATATCTGTCGTATTACTCCATTTTTAGAAAAACTAAGAAGTGGACCAAACGAGTTGTAATGTTTTTAATCAATTGTGCGCTTTTTAATTCATTTAAAACGTACACAACATTGAACGGAAAGAAAATGACATACAAGAAATTCTTACATCAAGTGGCACTTTCGTGGATATCTGATGTATCATCAACTGATGCTCAAAGTGACGAAACAGACTCAAATAACCACCAAAATACATCAGAGCCTACAAGAAGAGCACCAAAATCAGATCATCCAGAAAGGTTATCATGCATAAAGAAGTACAAACTGATAAGAATAGAGACAAGTGGTAAATGCAAAAACCCCCGAAAACAATGTAGAGTATGTGCATCGAAAAAGATAAGAAGTCGAACATGTATCGTATGTAAATTTTGTAATATTCCTTTACATAAGGGAGACTGTTACGAGAGATACCACACTCTAAATAGATATTAAAAGAATTAATTACTGTTACCTTGAATTTATTTCATGAATGTAAGTTAAACAGGCAATAAATTGTATAAAACAAATACAAAATAAAGTATAAATATCAATAAAATTCCATTACTTTAAAACAAAAGGAATAAGCACAACACAATGCATAGTGAAAATTTAGCCGGTACTGGGAGTAAATTCGGGCGCGACTTAGCCGGTACTTACTGAGTGGCAGCCTCAACCATAACTGGTCGATAAAGTGTTAAGGTGGTTCACACAACTTTTGCAGCATCTTGAAAGTTTTAAATAATAATTTGTGTTATTTAATAGGGTCGATTGTCAGACCTCGTCGACCCCAAAAATCTATTTTTGTTCTCGTCGATCCCTTGGAAACGGAAATCGACCCAGGGGGTCGATATCGACCACTTTGAGAAACACAGGTCTAGGGCATTGATAAGACTAAAATAAAATCGTGGGGCACGTTGGATTTTCATTATCCACAATTAGTGACCTCATCATATGTCCCACGATTTTATTTTAGTCTTATCAATGCCCTAGACTAATGAAGGAGAGGTATGATAACTGCTAACTGCTACTTGCCTAATTATTTTCTTTACTTTACTTTCTTTATCTTAACTGTGTCAATGCAGTACACTAATTCTGCGAAGACTGCGAATTCTTGGAAAGGGCATTCTTGTGCCTAACGAGATTTGGGCTGCTGAACCAAAACAGGTAAGGAACTTCATGAAGGAAGTCATACCTTCGTGGGGGGATATGCAAAGTCCTGGTGCGACTATCACTTATTCCCTGAGTGATGGAACGAACTGACACTGCATACATAAAGGGTGTGTCACATCAAATTGCATCACGGAAAAAACGCTGTAGAAATTTAATTTTTAGGAATTATATCTTCAGCTTTCGCTTATAATCAGATATAAGAGTATATATATCACGTTGGCCATGCTTCACTGTCAATTTTTCGTAAATTTGGAGAAATGTCATCGAACGAAAAAGAGCGTCGTGAATTAATCCTGTGCACTCATTTCGAGAATCCGGAGTTGTCACATCGGGACATCGGTAAGATGCTGGGAATCGTCCAATCCACGGTCAGCAGAGTACTAAAACGATACTTCGAGGGGAAGACGCGAGCCCGGAAGCTGTACACCGAAATGCTGACGAAGCCGCATTGCCTGGTAATGGACGACGAAACCTACGTCAAAGCGGACTTTCGTCAGCTGGCGGACCTGTTGTTCTTCTCCGCAGAGGACAAATTCTGCGTTCCGGAGGAGATTCGCAAGCAGAAACTATCCAAGTTTGACAAAAAGTACATGGTGTGGCAAGCGATCTGCTCTTGCGGAAAGCGGAGCGTCCCCTTCGTGATGACCGGCACGGTAAACGGGCAGGTTTACCTTAAGAAGTGCCTACAGAAGCGCTTACTACCACTATTGAAGCAGCATGAGGGCCCGACCATCTTCTGGCCCGGATCTCGCTTCGTGCCACTATTCAAAGGACGTGTTGCAGTGGTACGAAGCCAACAGGGTCACCTTCGTGCCAAAGGAAATGAACCCGCCCAACGCGCCGGAGCTTCGCCCAATAGAGAAATATTGGGTGATTATGAAGCAGGCCCTCCGGAAGAACCCAAAAGTTGTCAAATCGGAGGCGGACTTCAAAAGAAAATGGATTTCTGTTCAAAAAAAAACTACAACCTGACGTTGTACAGAACCTTATGGACGGGGTAAAGAGGAAGGTGCGAGCATACGGGCTTGGGCTCGAAGTATGAATAAAAAGAAAATGCCAAAAGTTGTTTAATAGTTTTTATTTTACTGTCTAAAATTTTCAAAAGGATCGGTCTACTGGGCGAATTTCTACAGCGTTTTTTCCGTGATGCAATTTGATGTGACACACCCTTTAGCAAACTGGAGTGCACTACAATAGATCAAACTAATGATCGCAGTGGTACAATGCTCCTACAGAAGAAGAAGAATTATTTTCTAACTTTAGTACACCGTTTAACTTAAAAAGTTTTTTTTACTTATTTTATTTTCTAGTTTTTAGTACATTGTCTGTTTCATTAGAATATTTCTCTACAATAAAACCATTGTACCGTATTCTATCAGTCCAAAAATTTCATTTGATACCGATATTGAGTGGATTGCAGAAAATACATAGTGTGTTCTCCAAGTCAAGCTCGTTTGTTTGATACACATATATCAATCAACCTTTTTTTTTTGAGACAATATGGAATCAGCTATTTTGTAGCGGCGGCCAAATTGGATTTTTCAAGATAAGCAGTTTTAAAATGACAGCAGAGATAAAGGTATTTTATAAATTCGGTCAGTTCCTATTGGTCAAATTTCTATTAATGTGAGACAACCCTACAGACATACAAACAAACTACCAACTAATACTACAATAGTAATACTACAAACTTTCTACTATTCAAGCCCTTTCATTTGATACCCATAATTATCGGGTTTTGAGAAAATATGCAGCCCGCCATTTGATAGTGGCAGCCATCATAGATTTGCATTTTTCATAAATAACCGTGTTCTACTAGTCAAGCCCTTTCATTTGATACCCATAATAATAGGGTTTTGACATAATATGTAGTCCGCCATTTGGACTATGCAGAATTATGTATGCCTTACAAAACATTATAGAGCACATAATCATTTGACGAAAACTAAGAAACAATTAAAATAATTTTTGTGTATATGTATATGTGTATGTGTGTACACTATAGTTAACTAAAGCACTTTCACTTTCACAGATTACCTCTTTATCAATAAAGCACAGCATAGCTATCAACATGACAACAATCAGAAGACTGGAGTACATTTGTAACATTTAGTATCACTTAATAGTATATATATATATATATATATATATATATATATATATATATATATATATATATATAGGCTCTAGCATATATATTATACAAATGATATACATGTATTGGGGAGTAGAACATTTTCTGTCATTTTTCAGCTCATTTAATGTAATGAATCAGGATGCCATAACATGTGCTAAAAATTAACTTTGGGCGTAGAATCAAACAATCAAACATCCTAAGATGTACCTGCTTTGTGCCTTACAACGAAGGAATATTTAGATGATGAAGCGTCTTTGCGAAAGAGATTATGATCTTTGGGAAATTCATCATAAAGTTTGTCACATTCCAGATCAAAGTTCTGTTGGACAATTCTCATAGCTTTGATGGTTTCAATATTGAGTCTTGACTTTTCCGTTAACCACATCGTAGGAATCGTAGATCATCATCGTTATCATCGTTGAAAAAAAAATCATTTCAACTGGTGCGGTACTATCATGCAGACACAAAGTACATATAATCAATGAGCTTCATAAAAAAACACTTAGAATCTTCTCGTCCAAGCGAGAGGAATAACGCTCGAACAATTTATGGTAATGTTCACCAACGAAATAACAAAAACTCAAAATTTGTCTCCTTGCACAAACAATTGGCAGACAAACTCTTTTTCTGTGAATACAGTGAGCAAAATTTAAATCCCAGTTCCAATCAGAAGTTCAACTGAAGAAAAATACTGAAAATAATAACAAAGCAATATGTTTTTTCTCTGTATCTCTGTATCTCTGTAAAATATGGCACAGACTGATAAAATGACGGGACAATAAAAAATGGTCGAAAAAAATGGTATTGTACCGTTCAAAGCGGTACATATGGTCAGCCTAATTGAAACAGAAATATCTCTGTAACGAACATTCTAGCAATCAAATGAAAGCTGTTTGATAAGGTTAATTGGATTTGCTATTGAGTTGGTTAGTAGAAAATGTGTTATCGCATTTCAAAAGTCACCTAAAAATCGCTTCACACTGTGTTCCTCAATTTTTTTTGTCGAGTGTATTTCGAAAGCTATAAGAGATAAAATATTTGACAGAAGTCCACATTTTAACATTATCTTATGTTTTACCAAAAACACCATATTCCTATAATAACTTTAAACAAAATTAGGATCAGTTGTATTTTTTTCAAAGAAAACAACAACTTTTTGTTGTTAGAAAAACGTTTTCCATGTAAAAGTATGCATCTTCGATGTTTTGTTGGTTATTGTATGGACTGTAAATCATGTAATTCAAGTGATTCATGTAACTTTTTGAGAACTTTGAAATATTATGTTTTTGGGGAAAATTAATTTTAATTTCGGAAAAAAAATCTTCAATGTAAATTGATTTTTTTTTATCCCATTTATTTATTTATCAGGCTCATTAGCATTATCTGTAACAGAGCCGGGTTTTTATCGTGTACATGTACATATGTATATGTTTCTATAAATTGTAAATTACACAGTAGAAGTAGTAGCCATTTAGGCGTTAGATGTTCTGTTCCATTATATTATGGTAAATTACACTGTAGTAGCCATTTAGGCGTAAGGGTATTCTATCTGTTCTTCCATTGTTCAGCGGACCGGACAGCGGAGACAGTTGATATTGATAATTGTTGGGTTATTTATAGAACAGCAGTCCGATGTTTCATGCAGAGCAGAGCAGTTGTATGGATGAATCGATCTTTGTTCCACCGTGGATCGATCTCCATAGCTGATGATGGTTGCGTGGACGTAGTTATTCTATAACAACACAAAGATGGTCAATTGAGGGCCCTGAGTTTGAACTCACGATCGATCGCTTAGTAAACAAGTGGTTACGAAGACCCCCATAAATTGATTTTTTTTAAATATTTTTTTCGAAAATTTAAAATTCTTCCACATTTTATTCTTTGACCAACATTTTGGAGATTTCATAGTTTTTTAGCTAGATTTTTTTTTCCAAAATCTAAGAAAAAATACTTTGACATTTGTTAAAAAGTAGTTTATTTGTTTTTAGGCATGAAGTTCGTTAATTCTGTTTGGATCCGAGAAGATCCGAGTCAAACGTCGAGAATTAGTGAATTAGGAAGGCATTGTTTCCATCAGGATAATGCAAGACCTCATGTCACTTTGACAACCTGGCAAATGTTTCTGGAGCTTGGCTGGTAGTTACTTTTCCCACTACTATACTAATCAAATCATGAAGCATTACATTTTCAATTCGCTGGGAAAAACCAAGAATGATCGAGTCCTTGGAAGAGAACATTGTATGGACCATCTCGAGCGTAGATTCGGCCGGTATTTGCTTTTTGCTAAACAAGTAAATAGCAAACACAAATTTATAGGTTCAAATAATAAATCCATACCATTTATGCAATTTTCGTGTGTGCTATTTTAAAATGAAAGTCGAACCTCTTAAAAAATCATTTATGTTGTGTAGACATTGAAAATAGCAGAGAACTAAGCAATTTGGGAATAAGTAGATGTAGAAATCTCATGGTGATAGTTTTACGATTATTCAATCAAACAGAGCGTTGCAAGTAATATCAACAGATAAAGTCAAAGATTGTCGAGATTGTCATAGGACGGAAAAGGGTAAGAATCACAAAACGGTTTTTGATATTCTGTGTCATTTGTCCCGAACACTCGACAATATACCATGGAAGGTGCTCAATGAAAAATTATACCCGATAGCAATATAAATCATAACATTGAAATATCATATTTAAAACATTCATATTAAAAATAAGAAATTAAACACTCACATTGTAATAGATGTCCGGATTGGTGCTGTCGTACAGCAGCGCCCTCTCGTACACCTCCTGCGCTTCCTTCGTTCGGTTCAACTTGATCAGGATGTCACCTCGATTGATGTAGGCCTGGGTGTAGTCGGACCGCATGCTGATCGCTTGCCGATATAGTAGATCGGCTTCCTCCAGGCGGGTGGCATTTTTCGAGATCAAATTCGCCAGATTGAGGAAAACGTTCAGATGGTTAGGGGCGATCCGGGCCTGGTACGATTCGCCTGGTTTCGCCTTCGGGAGGAGTGATTTAGCCTTCAGATAGGCCTCCTCAGCCTCCTGGAACTGCTGGAGATGATTGTACGTCCGGCCGACGTTAATGTGTGCTCCGACGTCATCCTCCTGGACGCTCACCGCCTTGTGGAAGAACTGTAGCGCCTGTTCGAATTTTCCGACGCTTTCGAGTGCGTGGCCAACGTTGTTGAACAGTTTGGCGTTCCGTTGGTTCACTTTTAGGCCGGACATGAAGATGGTGTACTCGGACTCCCAGTCCGCGTTTCGGTTGTAGGTTTTTATCGAATGGCTCAGCAAAAGGAATCCGAGACAGGCCCAGGTCTTCTTGCGTGACCATCGCTCCGCTAGCAGCTGGAATCCGTACGCTACCAGCAGACAGAATCCCATCGAGGGCATGTAAAGCACTCGTTCAGCGATCACGAAACCCACCGGGAAGAACAGATTCGATGCTGGTAGGAATGGGAGCACCAGGAATGCGAGACCCTGCAAATAGAAGATTGAGCACAAGAAAAAAAAAGTTAGAATACAAATTCACCGAGAAAAAATATCATAATATACTGCTTCATTCGAAAATCACTTCTCTCTCGCTTTCCGTCGTAAGTCTCTGGAGGAAACTAAACTTCGTTCCATCGATAAAGCAAGCGAAAGAAGAGTTCACAAATTGGATTTAGCCCGTGGAAAGAAAGGCGTAACTGGTCGCAGGTGGAAAACTTTAAAATACTTTCCGCCGCGCCGAACTACACGTAAGTGAAGCGTAAGACGCAACCAGGCGGCGGCGGCGGCCCAAAGAAGGATGGCTGCCAAAGTTTGCCTTTTGACGTTACAACTTTTTGGAGTTAATTTTCCCAAGTCATTTTTTCGAGTTGGTCCCGGTTGTTCCCGGGCCGCCAGGTGCTGTGCTCAATTTTTGGGCGACCCAGATACGGGAGTAGAGGGTGGTTTGGTTTGGTTTGGCTGCTCGAGCATCGGTTTAAGTAAATGGTTTTTAATTTGATTTGGTTCTGACCGGAAGGCGCACCACAGGCGAGAGCAACAAGGGAGAGAAAAAAGAAACCGAAAGTTCGAGATAAGCATTTTCGTGCAGTGTTTTTATTTTCGGTTTCTGCTCCTTCGCCAGGATTTGGGTTGGGCAGCGCGAATCGAGTGAACACCAGATATAGGAGTGGAAAAGCTTGTATCAGTTTCGAGATCCCCTCAAGGTGTTAAATTCAATGAGTGTTGGGAAAGTTTTGTTGGAAATTGTTTCGTGTTCTCTTTGCCGTGGCGAATTAACGGAGGGGTAAATGGGTGCCGTAATTCTTCGCTAGTAGAACAAATTAGTAAAGTTTCCAGCGGCGGAAGGACCGTCGCATTTATTCTGCACCCGCAACAAGATGGTTGAAAAAAATTCGCAATGACACTCCAGCAGCAAGGTCATCTGTCAATCAAAACGTTTCACAGTCTATGAAGCGGCGAATGGGAGACCTTTTTCCGGGACAGTGCGTGTCCACTTTATGTGTGATAAATTTTACCCTTTGTCGATGACCATGGGAACGAATACGAGCTGGTAAACGGGGTGGGTGGCGTCGAATGACCATAGCTCAGTCCGCTTGACCACACACACACACAGTGCCCTCGTGTCCATTGGAAGCGAGGGGTTCGGTCCACAGTGGCCTGCCCGTGTGTCACATTGCAGGATAGTTTTTTTTCATCCAACTGAATTGTTGTCGTTGTTTAGAAAATGAGAAAAGTTTGTATTTTCCGCTCGTCGACAACTGCATGTGGATGTTAGGTATCTCGCACAAACAGTGTCCTTGAACTACACCCCCATTTGACTATGGCATTGCATGAAATGCTGTGCATCGTACGAACAACAAGTCGTAAACAAGTCCAGGCGCATATGCTTGTGAAGCCTTGCTGCGAGCGTTGTTTACTCATTTGACCCTCATTTGTGTGTGTGTATAATTTTCGTGTCCAGCGTTGTCCACCAAATCAAACATCACAGTAAGAGGATGATGTTATCAGGAAATGAAAACAGCCACGCTCGGATCGGGAGGGGAAAAGTTCTCAATTTATCATCGCTTTCTGTTTGCTGGCTGGGTGAAAAGTACCACATACAAAATTATTCCACGATGAGTATTAGCCATTTACAGTTCTGTGTCGAATAGGGAGTATCTGCAGAGAATTTCTTTAAACTACTTTATTCAAAAATGAAAAATACGCAGCTGGAGTACGGAAGTAAAATGCAAATATTGGTTCAGTCCACTGAGTCCAGATCATCTACAAAATATGCGCAGCTCTGCGGATTTTCCGATTTTTACGGGACTATCCAACCGTAGCCAAAATCTACAATACATACCATATCCTTGAATTTTAATGACACTAAGAACCCCCGCAGACTGCAGACCTTTTTTCGGAAAATATTTTAATCAAGTTGGCCTATTGAAATGTGCGCATATGCATACCTCTCCGTGCTGATTAGGAACCCGACCAAACTATAGGCCGTTTGCAGTCTGCGGGGGCTCTAAGAGTTCATGTACACAAGCGGAAGCTGCAGAAATATTATGTTGGCTAAACTATATTGATGCTCTACCATTGATATGGGTGCTTTAAAATTGTGTGATGTTGATGACGATAATCGTCCTGTAAGGCTATGAACATTAAAAACCGAAGAAATCCCCAAATTGTTAATCGAAAATCACAAGCCAATATATTATTTGAATATGCTTAAAGTAGTCCATATAGAAGAACTAAATCTCATGCGCGATGCAATGCCAAGTTCTCGATTTATGTGATCTGTTTTGGATGTAATCATCAAACGCAGATTGAAGGGAGTCTCACATAAAATTGCATCACGGAAAAAAACGCTGTAGAAAATTACCTAGTTGGCCGATCCTTTTCAAGCTTTAAGACAATAAAATATAACGTTAGGCATTTTTATTTTATTCAACTTCAATACCATAGCCGTATGCTCGCATCTTAGGCTTAGTCACTAACGGCGCACTCCGTTTGCCACATGAGCAGATCGCTTGCCAAATCGTGTATTTCTTGGCAAACTTCGAATGTTTCTGCTTCCTCGTTTCCTTCGGAATATCAAACTTGTGCTGGACGGTGGAGAACAGTACCACTGGCAGAGACGAACCAGCCTACGGCTGAAAGTCTCTTAAATAAAGACAAAAAAAAAAGTACCACTGGAAACTGCCAGAAGTCTACCTTGACGTCAGTCTCATAATCGATGATTAGACAATAAGGATTCGTCAGCATTTTGGTATACAGTTTCCGGGCCCGTGACCTTCCCACTGTATTTTTCCGTTCGTCACGATTAAGAACCTTCTGCACTATGAACGAATGCAGTCCCTCCCGGTCCATGGCTCTCACAACGAAAGACTTGGACAGATTCAATTTCTTGGTCACTTTCCTGACCGAAGTATAGGGACTGCGCTTAAACACTTTCACGGCACGCTTGTGATCCTGATCAAAAATAAAGAAATATTCACTCAACACACGCTGATGAATGTTATCAAAAAGTCTGTTACAAACGCCCTTGGCAATGAATACAAAAATTTCTCATCACGCCTTTTGACATCCAACATCTGGGACCAAGACTTCGCGTTTTCACTCGATTTTTGCCCCATAAAATTTCATTCATAATTTTCAGCCTTAGATTGGTTCACGTCTTGTTGAGTCTTTAAAATCGTTTACATCAAGGTTAGTGTTGGAGTTATTCTCATTCGACCTTTGTGTCCAAACCCACTAGCGAGAGAAAATTAGTAAACAAATAAAATGATAAAATCTGTGTATCAGTGATCGAAGAGTGGAGGAAATAAATTGATGTGTTCTTTAGTTTGACGACAGCTTGTTCAGTTGTGTTTTTTATTTTTAATCCCCGAACACCGAAACATCAGAGTGGTGACGAGGATTGAAGAAAGTAGTGAGAAAGTGAAGTGCATTTAATAATAATAAACAAAAGAAAGTGGTTCTATTGAGGTAAGTGGCTAAATTGCGCTGCCGTATTGTTTGCGATACAAGTGTGTCAATTAGTTCGGACAAAAGTAGCCATCTTTTTTTTTTCGTTACAAAAATTGTTGCTTCAGCGGGCATTGTGCCGAAGTTTTTTTAATACATTTTTGGAAGGCTCATTGTTTGTCTCTCCATTTTGCCAGGTAACAATACGGAAGAATTTGCCGGTTATTTTGATCCTGGAACGAAAGTGGATCAATCTTTGGTGGATTTATCCTGGTTGCTGCTGATTTTGCTGCCGTGGTTGCTGTTGCAGTCCATTTTACTGCTGTTGGGTTGCTGTTGCATTTGCTGTGGTTCGAGCCAGATTTCGGCCGGTGCAGTGTTTTTTTCATTCTCGGTGGAGAAACCCTGAAACAAAATTTAAGGTACGTGTCCTTTTTTGGGTTCTTACTGTTTTGGGAACAATAAAATATTTTTTTTAACTAATATAAAATGTTTTTATATAATTGTTCCTTTATATGTGCATCCTTTTATATTACCGTGCTTTATTGAAATTGCTTTTATATAATCATTCATCCTATTATATTACCGTGCTTTTGTAGAATGGTTCTATTATATTAGCATCTTATTATATCATCGATCTTTTATATAGTCGCTTGTTCTATCACATTACCAAGAGAACAATGCCGCTGATAGGCCCCATAGAAGCGTTTATTCCTGATTCAACCAGCTTTGCGCAATATGTTGAGCAAATTGAATGAATTTCCAAGATCAATAAAATTTCGGCGGAGGAGAAAATCGCATACTTCCTTGGGTTATGCGGAAGAGAAACTTTCAGTGAATTAAAACTTTTGCATCCAGGTAAATCTACACCTGGATGCAAAGGTAGCTACTGGATGCAAAAGTAGTTACTTTGACGTATGAAATGATTATTGATTCACTAAAGCGCCGTTTCGACAAATCAGATACATATATGTTTCAACGATACAAATTTTACAACAAATTCAAGGAGAATCAGAATCAGCAGAAGATTTCATTCTTAAGGTCAAATTACAAGCAGAGAGCTGCGAGTTTGATATATTTAAGAAAACAGCCATTAGAGATAAACTTGTAATGGGTGTTATAGATAAGCAGGTACAGTAAAGGCTAATCGAAGAAGAATTAACTTTTGCTAAAGCAGAAAAAGTTATCGTTAATCGAGAAGTGGCAGGAGTACGTACAAGGACGATGAATAATATCAGGTTTACAGTAGTAGCACAGATAGACAGTAACAAACGGAAAGTTTACAGTTCGCGTCGACCTAGAAATCAAGAAAGAAGGAATAGGGATGATGAGAGCTGGAATAGAAGTCGTAGTAGGTCATTTTCCACGCCAAGAAAATCTTATGTTTGCAAATTTTGCAAAAAGAAAGGCCATACGAATAAATATTGCTATGAAATGAAAAGACATAAGAGAACGCATGTAAAATTTGTGAATGTTCCTGAAACCTCTCCAGTTCGAACTGCTAGTAGGACAGATTATTTCAAGCAACTAAGAGAAGATATTAAAGATAGTGGATCGGAATCCGAGGAGAATTGTATGAAACTCTCTTCTATTAAACGTGTTAATGAGCCATGTTACTTAGAAGCATTGGTTGAAAATAGCAAATTGCGCATGGAAGTTGATAGCGGTTCAGCCGTTAGCGTTGTTGATGAACAAGATTACAGAAGTAAATTCAATCATTTGCAACTGGATGCATATATTTTTTTTCTCTATTATAGTGACTTTCAACACATTTCGGCTGGTTCGTCACTTTTACTTCCATTTTTAGGAGAATGTCGGGAGTGAGAATTGAACTCGTGATATCTGCGTGAGAGGTATGGATGTTACCAATGCGCCAGATCGCCTCCACAGGATGCATATAATAATCGTCTTGTCGTTGTGGATGGAGCTAAATTGGAGGTGTTAGGAAGCATCATGGTGTCGGTAATTACGAAAACAATATGGAGTTGGTAGTTTTGAGAAACAACAAAATGTCACACAGAATTACCCCATTTTTTGGCAAAAAATGGCTTGATTTGTTTTTCCCAGAATGGCGTTCACCATTTTATGGTGCGAGAATAAAACAGATCTCGGAGAGGGAGCTTGGAAATGCTGTGGAAGATGTAAAGTGTTTCTCTTGGCGGTCGACTGTTTTCCGCCCATCGGCAACAGTTATTTTTCGAACAGCCCGACTGAATTCGAACTTCCAGATCAAAGTCAACAAGAAACTGAGCTTGGAAGAACTTTAAGGTCGCGGAAGCGTAAGATCACTGAGACGCCTCCAGTAAGGCGGTCGAAAAAGAACAAAATTAACAATAAAGGGTGTGTCACATCAAATTGCATCACGGAAAAAACGCTGTAAAAATTCGCCCAGTAGACCGACCCTTTTGAAAATTTTAGACAGTAAAATAAAAACTATTAAACTACTTTTGGCCTTTTCTTTTTATTCATACTTCGAGCCCAAGCCAGTATGCTCGCACCTTCCTCTTTACCCCGTCCATAAGGTTCTGTACAACGTCAGGTTGTAGTTTTTTTTTAACAGAAATCCATTTTCTCTTGAAGTCCGCCTCCGATTTGACAACTTTTGGGTTCTTCCGGAGGGCCTGCTTCATAATCGCCCAATATTTCTCTATTGGACGAAGCTCCGGCGCGTTGGGCGGGTTCATTTCCTTTGGCACGAAGGTGACCCCGTTGGCTTCGTACCACTCCAACACGTCCTTTGAATAGTGGCACGAAGCGAGATCCGGCCAGAAGATGGTCGGGCCCTCGTGCTGCTTCAATAGTGGTAGTAAGCGCTTCTGTAGGCACTCCTTAAGGTAAACCTGCCCGTTTACCGTGCCGGTCATCACGAAGGGGGCGCTCCGCTTTCCGCAAGAGCAGATCGCTTGCCACACCATGTACTTTTTGTCAAACTTGGATAGTTTCTGCTTGCGAATCTCCTCCGGAACGTTGGATTTGTCCTCTGCGGAGAAGAACAACAGGCCCGGCAGCTGACGAAAGTCCGCTTTGACGTAGGTTTCGTCGTCCATTACTAGGCAATGCGGCTTCGTCAGCATTTCGGTGTACAGCTTCCGGGCTCGCGTCTCCCCCACCATGTTTTGCCTTTCGTCGCGGTTAGGAGCCTTCTGAACCTTGTATGTACGCAGGCCCTCCCGCTGCTTGGTCCGCTGGACGAATGAACTTGACAAATTCAGCTTATTGGCGACATCCCGGACCGAACTTCTCGGATCACGTCTAAACTGCTTAACTACGCGCTTGTGATCTTTTTCACTGACGGAGCATCCATTTTTGCCGTTCTTCACTTTCCGGTCGATGGTTAGGTTCTCGAAGTATCGTTTTAGTACTCTGCTGACCGTGGATTGGACGATTCCCAGCATCTTACCGATGTCCCGATGTGACAACTCCGGATTCTCGAAATGAGTGCACAGGATTAATTCACGACGCTCTTTTGCGTTCGACGAAAAATTGACAGTGAAGCATGGCCAACGTGATTTATACACTCTTATCTGATTATAAGCGAAAGCTGAAGATATAATTCCTAAAAATTAAATTTCTACAGCGTTTTTTCCGTGATGCAATTTGATGTGACACACCCTTTAGATGTGATAATTTTGTATATTTTTGAATTGATTCATTGATTTTTTTTGATTAATTGATTTTGGTTTAGATCTGCCTTACAAATGAAGCATACATTTCCGCATAATTCAAGAACTAATCAAGCAAACGGAACCTAATTTGACATGTGGAGGTTTTATGGGGAAGAAACATTTCTAAGGTGATTCGACACTCCTCCCGCCTCTCTAAGGGGGGGCTCCCATACAAATGAAACACAAAATTCTGCATAACTCGAGAACTAATCAAGCAAACGAAACCAAATTTGGCATGTGGAGGTTTTAGGTTGCAGTAAATGTTTCTATGGTGGTTCGACACTCTTCCCCCCTCTCTTAGGGTGGGCTGTCATACAAACGAAAAACAAGTTTCTGCATAACTCATAATAATCATAATCAAGCAAATGTAGCCAAATTTGGCATGTGAAGATTTTAGGGGACACAAAATGTTTCTGTGGTGAATAGACACTCTTCCTCTCTCTCTAAGGGGAGAGGAGGTTAGGGGTCTGTCTTTCTTTCTATCATATTTTCTGTATCAAACATTTATTCCATGTAACGGAGAAACATGTTATTTGCAAGTGGTTGAAAACTATTGAACGAGAATTGTGTCTGAAAATAATCTGATATTATAATGATGAGTTTTGGTAGAATTACTAGGAATTTTATAGTAAAAGGTAAATTCAACGGGGTCAATTAGAAGATCAATCAACGGACAGTTCTGCGATAGGACTCATGAGCTTGCGCTTAGTAAGAAAACGTTAATGTTTGAAGGTATTGATAGCAAAAAACTAATTTTGGGCAGGACGAAGTTTGCCGGGTCAGCTAGTGTTTTTATAAACTCGATGCAAGGAAAACAAAACTGCTACGCTACTAGAATAAGTTTTTACGTATTTCGTCTATTTCAGCTAAATCGGCCGGATATAATCATCTGCTGAAATAAATCAACTAGGTAAAAAATCAAGGTTTCAAGAAAAACTTTTATAATGAACGAAGTGAATTGTTTACAAAAAGTTGCTTTATGTTTTTGGAGTCGTTAACATGTTTAATGATGAAAGCTAACCGAAAATGTAAAAATAAATAATTCTCATGTTTGTAAAATGAAATGTAAAAATATGAAGTTCTCATGAATGAGTCATGACTCATTTATTAATTGCGATATCTCTATATATAAATGTTCTGTTCGTTTTTGTGCGCGTCAAAAACTCGAAAAATACGAAACCGATTGAGCTCAAAGATGGATACAATATATAATCCACTTCAAGGAGTGTTGTTACGGCATACAAAATGGGAAAATTTGAAAAAATGATTTTATATATGACTAGAGTGTGTTTCTGAAATTGAGCTTCTAATGAAAATCGACTATTCAGTAATGAATATGTGTTCTATCCGATTGAGCTCAAACTATGATACAATATACAAAACAATCAAACACATCTAAGATTGTTGTTACAACATAAAAAAATTAAAAATTCAACTCAATCATGCAACCCCTATGCGCCACAGCAAGTATTCCTATATATTTTTATTTATTTACTAACAGACCCGGCAAACGTTGTTCTGCCATAAAAAAATATTTATATAAAAACTAAAAAACACGAACGATTCCTTTTCTTAATCCAATTTATTTCAATAACGTATCTAATATTTGAGGAGGGCTCAGAGGAAAAGGGGTGTAAGTGATATGCTCTATTTTCTCTTCATAATTTTTTTCTTTCGTCAAAAACTATGCTGCAAAAACGTTCCAATTCGAGTTGATAATAGAAAACCCCTTTCCTTTCCGTTCAATGTAAAGCGAAAAAAGTAATATATCAATGTCGTAAAGTATAAAAACTAAATAAAGAAAATCAATATAAACTATGTTCAATTGCTGTCTCGTTGGTGAAAAATACGCGCTTGTCGTTTTTAAGATATCCACAAAATCCACAATCGATGTTGTTTAAATACTTAGAATACATACATATTAGACATGTTTTTTCAGTTCAAAGTTCAGTTTTGAAAGTGTGCTTTTTTCTCCAGAAAATTCAATATCATTTTTGCCTCACAGAAATGGAACACGCAGCCTAATGATTTCAAAATACGATTGAGTACTTGATCAGTACATGATCTGAAAATTACTATATCAATTTCCTCAGGGCGTATTTCGTGGGACCGAACACGTGTTGTGTCGTAATGAAGCTCATTTAAGACTTAATTTTTTGTTTGAATGTAAATGTCATGACAATGTATTGCGCTTTGGCCTAGGAATAGCGAAGGCTGTGTCGTTGTTGTTCATGATAGCGTCTGGCCAGTGAATGTATTATTCCTCACTCCGCTTCTGTTGATTGTGTCCTGGGAATCGCAGTCGTTTGCTCTCTAGCCGGTGTTTATTCATAACGTACCACACCTTCCGATCCCACTGAATAAAACGTATTAAATTGGCGCTGGCCTTTTTTTTCGTTACCAAGTCTTTATACATGATTGTTTGCACTTTGGGTTATCGTAATAAAAGGAATTAGTGGAATAATTGCATATCAAAGGGTGCAAGAATGAAAGTGTTCGCGAAGCAAAAGAGAGCAAAAGCAAAACTTATCGTTGGGATCCATTGCTTGACCAAATTTTTATTAAATATCCCCCTCTCTAGAGTGATAAAAATAGAAGTGAAAAGAAAGTGTGGTGATTGCAGTTAACAGGAAATGTTGTGCTGTAAGATGCATAATCATTGCATCTGACGTCTTTGTTATTATTTTGTATATATTCTACGTTTTTTAATGTTTAAGGCGCAACATAAGTGAAACATATTCTCTTTCTCAGTCTCTCTCAGCTCATTGATATCGGTTCTCATATATGAGAACGGAAAAGTGACATAGTGAGAATGCCGCGTGTGATGATCTTCCTGTTTGTGTTTCACTAGGGACAGTTTCCATTTTCTCCAAATTCCATTTTTGCTCTCCAAATATTTCATCACTCCAAAATTAATTCTAGATTGTAAAGTGTCCAAGAAATACAGCTGTCAGAATGATTAATTAAAGATAATTTATACACATTCGCTCTATATTCTTTCGAGTTTTGGACCTGAAAATTTGTTTTGTCTCTCTTTCCATTATATGTTTTAGGTGCTTGTTTGTAGATTTTAGATTCATTCTCTCCATTCAAAGGTATACGCTCTATTTTCTCTGTGTGATACCATTCTCTGAGCGGCCAGTAAGGTCCATGTGTGTCTCACGAGACATGAGACGTGAGCCAGACAAATTCAATAATTACAAGCATGAGCTTTATTTACAGATGTCATGGTTGCCAGTTTATTTTTGTAAGTTCATACTTTCAATTTTATCTCCCGATAAACAGTCGTTGTCTGCGTTAGCTTTCTTTGAGGGTAAAACATTTTTTTGAATTGGTCGCATATCCCGTAACGTTGTTTTTTGTGAGATTTCATGGGACATTACATTCAGATTCTATTGGTTTCTGTCCATGATTTGAGATCCACTTTCATATTCCGGTTTCCTAATTCAGTTTTTATATTGTGTTTCCAATTTTAACATTTCCGTTTTCAGTTCCAGTTAGTAATATAGGAGTTCGGGCTTAGCATCGGTGCAGACTAGACGTGCTGCTTGCGCTCTGTCTTCTTTCCTCGGTTGCGATTTTTATTGTGTTTAATTTAATTCGACGGTGATGTGTACGTTAAATCGCGGAGTAATGAGTGATTGAGAAGAGCGTTCACAAAATCACATCACCTACCACAGTGAATCCTGATGTTTACCATCCCCCACTAACAACTATCCCTTCCATGATAAACGCAAGGGAACCACGCTATAGAGGCGACCCTTCTGGCCTTCGGGTGGCGAATATCATACTAACATTCCTTCCCTTCCTCTGGTGACTGTAAGGACGTGGCCGGCGTCGTTATTGATCATTTAAAGCTTGAATCACCGAAAATTGCACAACGAGAATGATTTGCTAGTCCCAAGCGTCATTCTGTGTGTTCTTTGTGCAATTTGGTTGGTTCAGGTTAATCACGGAGAGCAACTACGAATTGTACAGTCTACCATAGCTCACGCTCAAAGGGTGCAAGAATGATCAGCAGTGTAGTGGAATATAGTCGATCCCCGATTATTCGCGATTCGCGCGATGGGTGCTGCGTTTGCCGACCGTCGACCAAAAACAGCGGCGCGTTGATGATTTAACAGCCGGTTTGTCGTTGTTGAAATTTCCTTGAACCTCAGTCTTAACTCCAATTTTCCTAAGAAAAAATAACAAGCCGGATTGTCTTCGATTGACATACGAACGCAATCTCCAATCTCCATGAAGATATAATTATTTTTCCGGTGGATGATCCATAAAAGTTTATGTTTGTATTCTGGAATCGTTTTCTTCGAGCAAATTGCTTACAAGTTCAATATATTTCGGATCTGTTAGTCTGCCCAAACGGACTGAGTAATGAAATAACCCCGGCACATTTTTCTGTTGGACATACAATATGCTCATTCTTTGTGGGAATATTTCAATGCTCAAACTATTTTACCTACATTTCGATGCATGGTTGAATGAGAGTGACATAATATTCTTTTAAGAGTAGCTGTTCTTTAATCGATAAGGTTTCCCAACTATTTTAGGCCCTTTCTGTATTAAAGTGGTAACTAGTGCATCCACTAGAGTGTACTACCAATTGACTTTATTTCCTATTGTTACCAGTTGTTATTATCAGATAATATGTGTTGCAGCAATGATGATAAATATTGACAACTTGATCCTGACGACCGTTTGCGAAAATTACGAATGAAGCAGAATTTCCATACCCAGTTCTCGTCAACGATGGAACGTAATTCTCAGACCTCTCACCCCCTAACCAACTGGGCTCAGCTTTGATTACGCTGTCAAAAACACCGCGGCCCAACCAATTTCCCATCAGCCATCGTTTAATTTCCTATCCACCACGGGTAGGGTATCCGATCGCGATCTGAAAAGACATTTGGTCGACAATCTTCCGCCGCCCCCGGATCGGTCCAGCTGTCACGAATCGGCCCTTAATGGGTTGGAAAATCCCTGTCAATCAGTGGAAAGTGCTTTGCCCTTACCGAAAACGCCGGTGTGGTACCGAGAGTGGGATGGCATTCAATCAAAAGTCAACCAAAAATAGAAAACCGGATGGCGGTTGTGAAAAGCTTTCGGATTAGGGATACGGTCACGTTTAGCAGGATTATTTTCACCGTGTGGCTGGAATGAGTCTCCAGGACGAATCAATTAACCTTCATGCGACAGAAAGTACCGAACTCGGCAGGAGTCGCGAATCGTGCGGTGGCGAAAATATCAATTTATTTCATCAGGGAAGGAGATGGTGAAAAATGGTTCCTTGAAGATTGTGAAAAGGATCATTTTTGAAAGAAGATTGAAGTATGTGTCTTTGACGTCGCCCTTCACGATGTCATCAAAAAACAACGTTCATCCTTAATATTGATTAAGAAAAGCCGATCAAGTGAAATTCCTGTTATTCTTCCCTGTTCGAAAATCTCCACAGCCATCATCTTGAGACAATCTCAATAATGATACTTTCACCGCAGAGTATCTCCGCCCTGCTGATGTCGCAAATCCTGCCACAAAAGCTGTTCTTCTCCGTTGTCGTTAAAAGCCGCATGGCCAAGTCATAGATAATCGATAAATAATTATTTATGTTTCTCCTTATTTCCACCGGCATCGGCTGCTGCTGCTGCTGCTGCTCATTATTTCCTACTTTCCGTGGGAAGGGACAAAAACCACTCCAGCCAGCAGAGCAAGCATATCGAGTCGAAAATCCTATTTTTCCCTCATTATTTTCGCTCGCTCAAGCACACTTCTCAGGTCCCCGGCCACGAGTGCTCTACTCGCCCCCACATCCGCGCTCTATCCATAAATCACTGCAACACAGCAATTTTTTTTGCTCTCCTTTTGTTGTCCCCCTCCTAGATTTCCCACCTTCCCGTTATCCTTGAGCCCCCCCCCCCCCCCCCATCGTAAGCCCAAAAAGTTGAATGGCACCGCTGGATACTGACAGTGCGAAGCGTGCGCTCCAGATTTGCGTGACTAAGTGGAAATATGCTTTCGACGCCCTCGCGCCATCGTCATCATCCTCACCCGACGAACAACGACGACGACGAAAAATCCACTTCTAATGAAAGTGAAATTGGATGCCTTAGTAATGCTCCGCTGCACATAACGCGTTTTCGCGCGAGTGCTAATCTCGTTTCGCAGCCAAAGTAACAGAGACCTGGCCCGGGCCTGTTGGGAAATTACTTGTGCGCACTCAGGTCTCAGGCCTTCGATGGAAAGCGCGAATCGGGAGCGGGAGAGAGGGAGAAATATTTCACGCACTGCAGGGCCGCCATGATTCGGTCCGACATACGGAGGGTGTGATTAATGATGATGAACTGGGTCCTGACAGCTGTGAACGGTTCACGGCAGCAATAGGTACGGACGGTTACTTTCGCAATCTTCGCTAATCGAGGTTGATGGACGAGGTAATTTTGAAGGGTCCGAATCCGATTCTCCGGAAACTATTTCTTCCTCTAGAACGTCTTCACTATCCCCCCTCTGACAAACGACATCGCCGCGAATAATCGCACCGGTCGATCCTGGGACCCGTTCAAACTTATGAATAACCACTCCCGATGGTACCCCCTAGTGCAATTCTCAACTCTCGTCCGGAATCCGAACTCTCCGGTTCGGAACTATCTCGAATGAGGTAAACTTTTGTAATTAGTTCGGGGAACGAAATTTGTTTTCAATACGACGAAACTGCTCATGGGGGAGTTCTACGTGTGGCTTCCGTGAAAAGGACCAGGCGACTGGACTAGCAAAAATGGAAGCGCTCGAAGGGCTCGAATGCCCCATGAAGCGAAATGCCACGCATTGCCTTTTACAAAAGGGGTGGTGATGGGACGGGGAAGGTTGGCAGAGTGGTGATAGTTTGATTAAAAGCTTGTTGCTTCCCAACTGATGAAAGCGTGGTACCGAAGTTTTAATGAATGTTTCATCTCATTTCAAAACTCATTTGCGTTTTCATTGCAGTTGTTTATTTTTTTTTGACGTGGGATTACGTCTAACCGGAATATATAGGGGGTAAAATGAAAACCTAAACACAGAACATGCAGGTAAAAATGCAAGATTTCGAATGCTTATAACTCAAACATTTCTTACTGGGTCGGAAAAAAAATTTGTTTCAAGTGATAGGGAATATTTCTACGAATCAATCGCAATTAATCAAATGTTATTTTTCATTAGAGAAACAATTGAATAACTGTAAAATGTTAAGCGTTATCTAAGCGCCCTAACTGCCTCGTTTTGATGGGCTCCCCAACACAGCCATCAAAACCAAGCAGCCTTGGGGAAATCGGCATTGCAAATACATGCAAGCAGGGGGACTTTTGTTCTCACCGAAATATGTTCCCTAACACAGACTTCAAAACCAAGCAGCGTTGGAGAAATCGGCATTGCAAATACATGAAGTAGGGAGAGCTTTTGTTCCCACCGAAATGTGATCCCTAACAGAGATTCCACAACTAAGGTGCCTGGGAGAAATCGGCATTGCAAATAAATGCAAGTCGGGGGTATTTTTGTTCCGACTGTAATGTGTTTCCCTAACACAGACTTCAAATCCATGGAGCGTGTGGAAATTGCCATTGCAAATTCATGCAGATCGGGGGTATTTTTGTTCCGATTGAAATGTGTTTCCCTAACATAGACTTCAAAATCCATGTAGCGTGTGGAAATTGGCAAGGTGTCTGGGGGAATCGGCTTTACAAATAAATGCAAAATGCGAGCACTTTTATACTCGCTTACCTTTGTACAGTCTAGAATATGTTTCCCTAACACGGTCTTCAAAACTTAGGAGCTTAGGAATCCTTCTTCTTCTTCTTCTTCAATGGCACTAACGTTCCTAGAGGAACTTCGCCGTCTCAACGTAGTATTACTTGCGTCATTTTTATATTTTTATAGTACTTAGTTGAGATTTCTATGCCAAATAACACGCCTTGAATGTATTCTGAGTGGCAAGCTCTAGAATACGCGTGATCACAGTGCAAGTCGGAGGAAATTTCTTTGACGATAAATTCCCCCGACCAGAACGGGAATCGAACCCGAACACCCGGCATGTTAGTTATGACGCCAATCACTCGGCCACGGGAGCTTAGGAATCCTCTACTCACTGAATTTCTACGCATACCATTTGATGATTAGGCAAAATGTTGATACCTGTTTGCTGCGATAACGCCTATTGATTAAACAATATGCGTTCGACGTACATGTCAAAATCGAAACTGAGTGCCTGAAGTTCATCAAATCCAGCAAATTCGCGGTTAGAGAAGTACGTACACTTGAGAGATGCAAACTTCAAAGGGAAATGTAAAATAAAATAATCGTTTGATAATTCCTCCGTTCATATATTTTGTCCTAGGAGTCATACCAATGTTAAAGGACTTGTAACGGAGAACATCTTCTATCACAATGTATGAGCTGACCTTACAGGGCATTTATTCAGTCTTTTTACTCACAAAGTAAGTAAATCGAATTCAGTTGAATTCGGAAATTTTTTCATTGAATCAAAAATTCGATCAATACAAACATGATTGCTAAGCTAAGGTAGTCCCACGTCAATCTTGCGGTTATATCATAGGTATAAGCCACCCATTTTTAATATTATTTTTTGATCCTCATGATTACAAACCACAATTTACGGTAAAGTACTTCCTTACACTCGATTGAAATGATTGAACCCATTTTAAGTGCGGATTTTTTTTATTTTTCCAACAAATCATAGAATATTAAAGAATTGCACAGTCAATTGAGAATACTGAGAATTTTCCTAAAACATTGATATTTCTCTTTCTGTTTGTGTAAGTTATGTTTATCATTACGAACTCACATAAACCCAACATTTACCGTTTTTCAAAAAAAAAGGAACTTGATATTTTAAATGTTGACGGAACCCAAACGTAAGTTACCGACGCAACCTTCCAAAACCCCGAACGTAACGATGAAGACCACCAATAAATACAACAAATACAACAACACGATTGCTGATATTGCTACACGAGCTGCAATATCAGCAATCCATAGTCGCACAGAAACTGCAACGGTATTCCGAAAACGCATCATATTCAGCATAAACGACAACAATCGTGGGCAGGGATGCCAACCTTTCTGGTTTTTCAGGAATTTACCACGCCAGAAGGAAGTTTCAAATCGTTATATTTTGAATGAAAATAATTACTTGATGTTTTTCAATGCTAGATTTTATATGTATAATGTGTAATATTCATTGAGTTGCAGGTAATTAAAAAAACTGGTGTCCCTGCATAATTTCTCTCAATTGGTCTTGAAGCTGAATCCTTCCATTATACTCGAATTACAGGGAATCATTAAAGTCAGTCGCTATCGGAAGTAGAGTTGATTCTGATGAAGGAATGAAACGGCAAAAATGAGTTATTGTGGAAGTGTCACACAATTTGACCGAAAATCTTCGAACGGATTGCATCTCCATTGCGATTTTATGAAACGACTCGCTTCACAAACGCAATGATAATTTCTGAAGTCTGGCTGGGACCTATAGATTATCACAGGCTCAGCTCTGTGAAATTCATTTAAGGGCACGAACTTCGACTCTATGGACAGCATGACAAATAGCTTGAAAAGTTTTTAACGAGCCTATAAAAATGATAATTTTGTTTTACCAAAAATCGACACAAACTTTCTAAACAACCCAACATAAACTATCCTGATTTTTCCTGATTTTTATTTTCATTCATCCTGATTTATGAAAATTATAGTTGGCAACCCTGATCGTGGGACCCAACCGACGAAATAGGACACCTTCTCACCTGGAACGCAGCGCGTGTACAAAATTTACCGATAAGCAGAAATTCATTAGCCAGAAGCCGAGACTAGGTAGGAACAATTTGAGACACAATAAAGTCAGTTATAGTTTGGACGTTCAAGAGTGTTGTTAGCTTTAACTTTTAAAAAACAAGAAGTGGGTTATATCTGTGATATAACCGCAAGGTAGACGTAGGACTACTGTTGGAAAAAGTTGCTATTTTCCGGTTTAATAACGTACTCGTAAACTTGTTGGTGGTTCCGAAACGTACCGTTGAATTTTGAGTGGCCTTGTAAAAGCAACTGAACATGTTCGATATGTGATTCATTTTTGTTTTCGTGAGAATAACACGAAATTTTTCATGATCACTCCATGCGCAGAATAGAAACTGAGGGCGCCATTGCATGGTGAAAACGAAATAAAGTCTATATAACCTTGCATAACATTCATTTCGTTTTTATCGTGATGTGGCGATTTTTCACGACAGTTCCATGCGAAAGCAGAACAGAAACTGATGCGAGTAAAAGTACTCACGTCTCGCATGTGCCCGCTATGGTTTCCCAAACACTAATGCAAACGAGTAAAAGAAATCACAGCTTGCATGTATTCGCTATGACGGTTTCTCCATGAGTCTAGATTTTACGTCCGTGTTCGGGAACACATTGCAATCACCAATCATAATCAATGAGCTTGATTGTTATGACTTCAATAGCTTGCTTTCAAAGCAATTTTTAGGTTAATGAAACGATTTTGTGGACCAATAAGTGACAATCATATATCCTCGTTGACATTTTATCTTTCGGATGAATTTGTGGCACTACGCCTTCCAAAATTGAACTTTCCCACAGATCTCCTCCAACACTTTAATTTCAAATGTTTCATCTCATTTCACACTTGGTGAAATTCAATTATCCGAGATCCCAAACCCTCTTTAACCACAGGTCATAAATTGTTTATCACCCACCAAACAATTTATGACCGCAGAAACAACATTCCCACCAAAGAAGTAAACATGATAC